>NC_092739.1:99050550-99389479 GCF_047496795.1 Chiloscyllium punctatum | reverse complement strand
ACAGTATCTCATTATTTTTCATGATGTGAGGTATTTTAGCATGCCAAATGATCCTAATTCGAACAAAACTGGGACTGTATGAATCCACTCTACTTGTCAGGAGCAGTACAGCTGGGGATGGTCCAGCCTGCCCAGTTTTGGAACTTCCTGGTAATTTAGATAAACTCCCAGTGCAGATGAAATATGTGGAGAGTTGGATCTGCAAACAGAGTGATGAGTAATTAGAAAATCAGGTCAAATACCCGCTATTGGAGAAATCTGTTTGAAAAAGAGCTGAGAGCTGAGCAGTATACTGTCTGCCATAATTTTAGTGGAAAATCACCATCATTTAGGATTAAGGTTTTCAGGTCCACTGTACTTGAAGCAAATTTGGAAAACATTTAGTAACATTAAATGAAGTGTTGAGGTATGTCTATCTAAATCATTGTCACAGAATTAAAAATTTGTTACTGTGCACAAAGAGACCATTTAGCCCATCATAGAGAGCCCAACAGGCTCTCTATTTTGAGTAAATATTTCTCCATTAAGCATGTGGCATTATTGTAAATGATTTTGTTTTTCAAGCGTAAAGGTAATGCAGTTCAAGATTTTGGCCGTTCTAACTGGTCTTGGAAGTCAGGGGAAATATCAATATGATGGATCATAACAAAGGACAGGTATTTGAGAATTCAGAGTGACTCCACGCTCACCCTCATTGATACCTTGTTTTTAAAAAGGAGAGGCAAAAACTGAAAAGAGGAAGGGTAGCAGTGTTAATAAATGATCAGATCAGAATATTAGATCTTAGATGGTAAGATAAAGTTATAGAATTACTTTGGATGGAGCTAAGCGCAACAAACCACAACTATTGGTGGGACTTTTTTAATATTGGCCACCCGATGATACTGTTGAGCAGGATATAAATCAAGAAATTCTATCCGTATGTAACAAGAATAATATAGTAATCAAGGGGATTTCAAACTACAAGATCTCTCTGAAAGTAGATAAATCCCTGAATCTGATGATCTGTATCCCACAGAGTTGAAAGATAGTGGATGCATTGACGTCTGTGTTGCCTAATTTTATAGCTTCTAGAACAGTTCCTGTAAATTGAAGTGTAGAAAATGGGGATTACAAGCCCTGAAGTCAGGAAAATGCTCGAATCTGGAGTGGTGAGAACTGGACACTTAGCAAGTAATGGTTTGATTAGGCAGAGCCAATATAGCTTAATGAAAGACAAATGATGTTTGGCAAACCTGCTGGAAACTTTTGAGGTTTGAATGAGCGGAATAGACAAGGGGGAACCAATGGGAATGGTGTACTTAGATTTTCAGAAGGCTTTTGAAAAGTCCTCACACAAGATCTCATAAGAAGAAATTTGAGCACATGAGGTTGAGAATTAGTTAATGGATAGAAAACAGACAGGATAATGGATTATTTTCAGGTTGGCAGGCTGTAAGTAATGGGATACCACAAGAATCTGCATTAACAATTGAATGTGGGGACCAAATGAAATATTAGCAAATTTGCACTTGACACAAACATGGATGGGAATTTGAGTCTTGAGGAAGCAAGGAGGCTACAAAGAGATTTAGACAAAATGAGTTGGCAAGAAAATGGCTCATGGAGTATAATGTAGAAAAATATAAGGTTATCCACTTAACTAATTAAAACAGAAATACAGAGCTCTTCTAAATGGTGAGAGATTGGGAAGTATTGATGTCCACAGTGAGCTAGGCGTTCTTGTTCATAATTCACTGGAAGTTAAAATGCAGGTACTGAAAGGAATTAAGAAGGCAAATGGTTAATATTTTCTAATTCTCCTGTTCAGGTGTGTTCAGACACACGGCAGGAGCAGCTGGTACTTGAGCCCAGGCTTTCTAGCTCAGAGGTGGGTCACTATCACATGCCGCTAGAGCCCATGAAAAAGCTCTTCTTTATACACAGGGAAACAGACAGAGGTCAGCCAGAAGGCAAGTGGTATAGAATCCCTACAGTGCGGAAACAGTCCATTCAGCCCAACAAGTCAACACTGACCCTCCAAAGAGTAACCCACCCAGACCCCTTCCTCTTCCCCTTCCCAATTACTCTACATTTATTCCTGATTAATGCACCTAACCTACACATTCCTGAACATTATGGGCAATTGAGCATGGCCAATTCACCTAACCTGTACAGCTTTGGACTGTGGGAGGAAACCGGAGCACCCGGAGGAAATCCACACAGACATGGGGAGAATGTGCAAACTCCACACAGCCAGTCGCCGGAGGCTGGAATTGAACATGGGACCCTCATGCTGTGAGGCAGCAGTGCTAACCAATTAAATGTGGGGACAAAATGAAATATTTGGAAGTTTGCACTTGACACAAACTTATATGTTGGCTTTAATTGCAAGAGGATTTGAGAACAGGAGGAAAGATGTATCCCTGCAAATGTATAGATACTTGGTGAGATCTGGAGTATTGTGTACTGTTTAGGGCTCCTTTAGGTGAGTCTCGTGGGAGTGAAATCAAATTTCATCAGACTGACTTCCAGAATAGTGGAAATGTCCTTTGAAGGCATATTGTGTTGACTGGGCCTGTATTCTCTAGAGTTTGGAAGAATCAGAGATGATCTCATTGAAACAAACAAAATTCTTACGGGACTCAAGACAGTAGATACTAGAAGGATATTTCCCTTGGCTCAGGATCTAGAACCAGATTACCAGCGTTTTAAAATAAGTGACATGCTATTTACGACTGAGACAAAGAGGAATATCTTCAATCACAGTATGGTGAGCCTTTGGAATTTTCCATCCCAGAGAGGTTTGGCAGTTCAGCCACAGAGTATTTTCAAGTCAGAAATTGATGGACTTCTGTGATATGGAGCTAGTACAGGAAATTAACATTGTTGTAGAATGTCATCCAACATCTACATGAATGCCAAAGCTAGCTCAAGAGCTGAATGGCCTACTCCTGCTTCAATTTCCTATGTTCTTGTGGTTTCTATCGATTTACCTCCTTGTAGAAAATCCATTTTCTCCTCAAATGAATTTGGCTGCATCAATGATGTTGGTCTATTTTGTATTCTGTTTCTCCATTGGCAGCTGTGGTTAGACCTAAGCTATAAAAAATTCACATTTATGAAAACATTTAGACAGTGGCTATGCCCTGACCACTTCAATCTCTGACCCTGAATACTGCTATTAGATCAAATAATGGTTTCCCACCCATGACTTTGTAGCTGTCCTTTCAAAAGTCCAATGGATGAAGCTAAAGGCCTTTTTCTCTCTCACTCCACCTGACCCTGACAATACTGTTTCTATGGAATAAAGCTGAGTAGATAATAAACAACCATGCTGTGTGCCAGCTTGACAGGTAATTATCCTGAGGGTGAGGCTAATAAGCAATGAGTTATGGCTTGTTTTCTGGTATGGAATGTAAATTAGCCTTCGCAGTTTTGATGCCACAGAACCTCTTTCTTTTCGGTTGCCAACTTGAGAAAATAAACTGAATTATTGATGTCTTATCCTCAGGCAGCTTAGGGAAACAGTGGCTTTCATTCATGATGTACATCCATTCTCAATACAAGCTATTTGTTATAAAAGCAGTTATTCCGAAAGTAATCTTCAGAATGTCTGCTGCACCTCAATCGTCACCTATCGGCATCACTTCATGACTTCATTTTAAGGGTTAGTGCTAAATTGTTCTGATTTTCTAAAGTGGAATTGATAAAGGTATTTGGTCATGATTGTTCTATTGCTGAACATTGCTGATGCCATTGATACTCTTCCCATTGTGTGAATTCTAAATTTATTTTCTTGCATAAATGCGAGTGAGGATTTGTTGCTAGTTCTGATCAGTTCCCCAAGCCAGAACTGTTTCATTTAATATCACGTCATTCATGCTGGTGGGTATTAATCAACTTCGCCAAACTTTCTTATATTTTCCTCAGGGAACATAAATTTCCCAAATCAAAAACTTAGAGGCTAATTTCTACAGAAAACAGTCACAGAGGTTGCAACAGAAAATCAAGTCATTCAACCAAACCAATTCACATCAATGTTAAGTCCCTGCACAGTCACGTAGTCTTGATCATATTATTAACTCTGCCTCATCCCATATTTCTTTGTCTAACTATCCAAACAAATCTCTGCTGTTGCTAAGTTATCAGTGTACTTATCTAACATTCAGTACTAGATGAACAGAAGGTTTTCTCCAATAAAATATTGGGAAGACTCAGTCCAAATCCTCTCTTCTAACGATCGATTTCATTCCTTTTCTCAGTTTAAGCTAGTATGCTTGCAGCCTTCTTGTTATATTTGATCCCAAGATGAGCTTCTAACCTCAAATTTCCACATACTATAAGATCACCTGGTTCCACCTCTGTAACTTTACTCTCTCCCAGCTTATCTATTGATAAAAGCCTCAACCATGCCACCTTCATCTCTAACCCTGTCTGTTTTCCTTCATGATATCCTCTATAAACTTGAAGTTATCTAAAATTCTGCTGCCTTTTTATAAGTTCATGGCAATTCCCATTGCTGCAACTGCTGTATTCTATTGACCCAATTTTTAACTGCTCCACCATTGGTAACTGTGTCTTTAGTGTCCCAGGTTGCAAGTTCTGGAATTCCTTTCCTACACCTCTCTGCCTAATTTTCCTCCTTTAGGACAATTCTTAAAACTCACCTCTGACCAAGCCTTTGGTCATCTAAGTGAAATTCCCTTCATGTGGTTCAGTGTCATTTTGTTTTATAACAGTGTCATTTATGTTTTACTACATTAGGGACATATGAACATGGGAGCAGGTGGAGGTCATTTAGTCCTCTGTATTTGGGACCATGGCTGATCATCTATTCTCAAAGCCATATTTCAGTGTTATCACCATATCCTTTAATGTCATTAGTAACTGGATATATACCAATCTCAGAACTTACTAAATGAAATTCCAAACCTTTGAGGGGAGCGAGTATCAAAGATTCACTGCTGTCTATGTGAAGGTCATCCTCCTATTCTCAGTCCTCAAGGTTTGAATTTTATTCTGAGACTGTGTCCCTTGGTTCCTGATCCTACAGTCAGAGGAAAAATCTTTTCTGCATCTACTCTGTCTTTCCCTGAAATAATTGTTATGAGTTTCCATGAGATTATGTCTCATTCCTCTAAACTCCAGAGAATACAGGCCCAACCCTCCACAATCTCTTCTTATACACATTCTTATCATCGCAGTTGAACTTACACTGTGCTCCCTCGGTAGCAAATAATCATTCCTTAAGCAAGGGGATCAGAACTGCATGCAATACCCCAGATGTAGTCTCACTAATTTTCTACAAAATTGATGCAAGATCACTTTGCTCCTGGATTCAAAATCTTTTGTGATATATGTTAATTCTTTTGATTTCCACATTCTCACTAAACCCTCCTTATTTCTTTCTCTGTGAAGACAGACATAAAGTATTTAATTAGGTTCGGGGCCATTTCTCTATTTCTTATTAAAAATTCACTTATTCTATCTATAATGTCCTGCCTAATCTTTTCCTTTTTACCTCCCCATTGCAGCTTTTTCAATTTGACTTCATGTTTCTTATTTTTTTACAGTCATATTCTATTTTCTCTTTCTTTATTAATATTTTTGACCCTCCTTTGCAGAATTCTGAAGTTCTTCCATTCCTCAGGCTTACAACTTATTTTGTAACTTTATAAACCTCCTCCTTTTATCCAACATTATCTGCAATGTGCCTTGTAATAGCCATGGTTCCCTCACTTTTCTTGTTAAAAGGCATTATGAAAACATTGTTGCGCTGTTGTTCCCAACCAGTAACCCTGGAAGTCAATGCTACCTCCTCTCAACGTTCTGTATAAAGAACTGATTATGGCCCACTGTCCTAAATTGCTATCTATGGACATTATACTGGAAAAAAACCTACTTGTATCTGCCACATTTTGTTCTTCTATTATTTTAGAAATTCCTTACTGTTATTATTCTGTGATTTGCAAAAAACAAATGACAAAGACATAAGTTTTCAAATACTTGTTTAATATCTGTATTTTCTCTTACCAGGCAATATCTTCATGAATCTGCCTTGGACATACCCAAAATCGTTAATATCCTTCTAAAAATCAGGGGACTATTAATATCGGCTGTTCTAAAGTACAAGAAAAAGATTTACATTTATTTTTATGGGATTATCCCTATCTTAATATTCTACACCTCTGGTTTTAGAACCTGGAATCCTATTTTAGTCTTAATAAATCTGAAATGCTCTCTCTAATATCAGTAGTTATCAAGGAGTTAAAATAAAGACCTGCAATAGGTATAGTTTTTTTTCACATTGAGGGAAGTTAAACCATGGGCTACATTCCTGACTTTCTGCTGTACCTTTCCTTAACATTGGCTTATTCAGAGCCTGATCAACCTAGTTGCAACAATCAGACGTGTTGATGCTGATGACTAAGATTGAAGATACAACCTTCTCAGACCAACAGCTGCACTCCTGTTTACTGACATGTGTTCCAGTACAACTAGAATAAAAGAGACAGTAGCAATATGGATAGAACATTGACTGAGTGATAGGAAACAGAGTGTAATGGTCAATGGATATTTTTCAAGTTGGAAGAAAGTTTGTAAGGTTGTTTCTTTGTGGTTTGTATTGAGATCCTTGCTTTTCCCGATATATATGTGATATGCAGGGCACATTTTCAGTTTGTAGATGATACAAAATTTGGAAGAAGTATAAACTGTGAAAAGGACAGTTTAGGCAAGTTGGTGGAATGGGCAGATAGGCAGCAGATCAAGTTCAAAGCAGAAGTGATTCAGTTTGCTAGGAAGAAAATGGATAGACAATATATTGTAAGTGGTGCAATTATTAAAGTGGTGCAGCAACACAGGAATCTGATTGTATTTACACATAGATCATGGATGGTGGGAGGACAGTTAATAAAGTGGACAGTGTTCTCAGCTTTATTGATAGAGGCAGAGGGTGCTTCTCCTGAACCTATACAAGTCACTTAATAGACCTCAGCTAGAGTATTGTGTACAATTCTGGGTGCCACACTATAAAAAGGATATGAACATGTTGAAGAGAATGCAGACATGATTTACAAAGAGGAAACTTCAGTTCTGAGGATAGATTAAATTGTTCACCTTGGAGAGAAGAAGGCTGAGAGGAGATAGAAATTTCAAAATCCTGAGAATCTGGATAGAGTAAACAGGGAGAAGCTGTTACTGTTCGTAAGTTGACCAAGAACAACAGGGTAGATTTAAAGTGGTTTACAAAGGTAACAAATGTGATGTGAGAAAAATTCTTTTTACATAATGAGTGGTTCCAGACTAGAATGCATTGCTAGAAAATGTGACAGAGGCAGGCTCAGTTGAGGTGTAAAAGAAGCTATTAGATGTTTACTATAATAGAAACAATATGGGGAAATGGCCAAAGAATAGCATTGAATCATCGTGCTCATTTGAAGTGCCAATGCAGACCCGATGGGCCAAATGGCTTTCTTCTGTGCCAGACCTTTCTCTGTGATTCTATGATATGTAGAAAATTCAACTGGCTACAAACTTGTTGAAGGATATTCTGGGCCAGTTGATGAAGGACTCCAGTGGCCAGCTAACAACTGCTGCTTGAAACAAAATCAAGGCAAGAGTCAGGTATGAGACTTCATGGATGAAATAAAGCTATAAATTGCCACAAATGCAAAGCAACACTGAAATACTAACTAAACAGCCTCTTTTCTGTGTCAAAGTGATAGTTTTGCTGCTAAGGTTGTAACAGACACTTCTACGTCTTTCCCCTCACCTTTTTATAACTCTGACAGCAATAAAAATAATTTTCTTCTCTTTCACCATTTGCCATTGCATTTTTCTGCCTTTGGTTTTTAACTGTTTCTAAGGTTCCACCTTTTATTTTGCTGTATTTATCTTATACATCATAAATTTTTTTCCTTTTTTGTTGCAATTCTGCATCTTTTGCATCCCTTTCACTATTACTCGTAAGTATATTTGCCTACTTTCTACCTTAATTTTCAGGTTAACTTTCCCAAGTTTTTTTTCCTACCTTCTTTACATCACCACCTCCTCCAGTCAAAAAAAACAGAATATTAACAGGGAATGTTCCTCTTCATTCAGTCTCCAAGCTCCCTCTTTATTCTGTCTCAAAATTTTGTCTTTATTCTATTTACAAGTACCCCTAAGATATTGTTATGGTGGATATAATGCCCTTTTATATGACACTGGTCTCTGCTTCCCATAGACTCAAAACAACTTAGCTTGCATGGGAGAAGAAAGGCAGACTGAGAACAAAGAGAGTTAATCTGAGACATGGAGACAAGGAGGAGGGCACGAATCAAACAATGAGAGCAGAGGCCTGAGATTTCCAATCTGAAGAAAGCAAGAATGTCAGCCAGATATGGTTCATGGCCTGGCCTTTGGATGTAGCACCAGTATAGTAAACCAGAGCAGCAGGGGGCACAGCTAATACCAGTGTGAGCAACACTAGATATAATACCAATCAACATTCAGGACTCATTTGGTCTGACTGTGCACCAGGCAAGCACCATTAATGTGACGCTGGAATCTTGCATCTTGTAGAAGGAGGTGAGGAAAACAACTTTCATTTATAAAGAGCCATCCATGATCTCAATGTGCCCCAAAGTGATTTATAGTCAAATGAAGTAATTTTATTTTTAAATGCGGTTGCTGTGCATACTGAGACTACCTATTTTACAGATGGTGGGTTATTAGATAAATATTGCACAGGACACAGGATTGCATCTTTAAGATAATTTTTTTTGTAGGACAGAACTTGAATATTGCTGAAAAAATGTGCAGCACACTCGCATATACTTTAAGTTGAACATATTAATACAAAGGGCCCTGCTCTCTGCAGACAGAAGGAACTTGTACATGTGCTCAGCCTGTTTCAACTCAACAAAACAGGTAACATTTGCTGAATAATTTCTCAGGGCAGCATCTTGACCAATCAAAATCAACTTCTCCAGTGTAAATTTTAAAATATAATCAAAGCCTATCTGTTAACTGTCAATCAACATTAATGGGTGCATTCTACATGGTTGTGTCTTTACTAACCAGAATCCACTTGCCAACCAGTCAGCACTCATCTCTCATGCAATATAAATGTTGGTTTACCCTTTGAATTTGTATTCTTGTGAAATGTCCTGATGAGTGAAGATGAAAAGGTTTATCAAAATGTCTTTTTTCAGCAATTGCCCTTTTAGATGTTGTTATGATGTACTGTGTTCTTTTCAGAACTCACCCATTACCCTTCTAATGTTACAACTGAATTAAGTTAGTTAAATCTTTTTAGCCAGCATGGACATGCTTGTCTTTCTCCAATGTTGTAATATATTTTAATGTTCACATTTCTGCCACACCTCGGCTTATCTGCTGCTGAAACTCTTTGTTATCTCTTCAGTTGACTATCCAATATGCTCCTGGACATTGTCTTGTATTCTTTTCACCATAAAACAGTGTTCATCCAAAACTCTCATGTCAATATCCTAACCTTCAACCAGTCCCATTCACCTTTCACACCTGTGTTCGCTTGTTCCTCTACTAATTTAAAAAGAATTCCATGAATTCTCATGCTTGCTTTCAACTTACTCCACTGCCTCAGCCCTGCTGATTTCTCTAATGTTATCCAGGCCTATGATCTTCAGAGATCTCTGCACCCCTCCAGTTCCAGTGGTAGACTTTCTTACAGTCTACCATTGATGATGTTCAATGACTAAGCCTGAATATTCTAAATTTGTTTGTCTGAACTTCTTTGTCACTCAGTGATTCTAGATGATTTTTATTTTTACTTTTGAACATTGAACACATCTCCCATATTGTTAATTATCCAAGCAGATATGTAGAAGTGAAGGGGTCTGAAGCAGATCAGTGTTGAAGTGCTGATCATCAACTAGTTAAGTGCCGCTTGTTGCATTTGAGACACTCCTTAAAATTACCTCTTTGACCAAGCTTTAGGTAATCTTAATACCATAATATTTCTTTAAGTGGCTGAATGTCAAGTTTTGTTTGATAATGACTCCTGGGGTGAATCTTGAGACATTTTGGGGTAAATCTTGAGACATTTCACTATGTTAAAAGCATGAGATAGATGTAGGTCATTGTGGTTATTGCACAATGGACATCTATCAGTCCGTAATTATTAGAAATTCCCTTTTAAGTTTACAGACATTTAAAGACATCACTAGTCAGAGATGGACAGTGTGTCCTGAAATTTTTACTATGTCTGTGTACAAAGATGCATATCGGAGTGAAAAATGAGAAAAATACTGTGATTTACTCTTGGAGATTTAACTTGCCTTGTTACTGACTGTCTGAAATACTGAAGGAAGCTGTTTTCTTCAGGATGGCTTTATCCAAAAAGATTATAAATCTACTTTAGATAAATATAAAAAAAAGACACATCTTATACTTAAACATTCTCTGGTTTTAGATAGGAGTTGCGAATGGGGCCCTAACTCTGAAGGAGCTGGCCTGGGAAATTACTTTACACCTGGAAACTTCTGAAAGTCTCCATTTTAAACTGCATTCTTTGGACGCAAGATAAGTAATTAATTACTTAGGAAATGTTGGACTATAAAATACATCAGTTGAAATTGGTACTTGGGATTTTGATATTTAACAGTCTAAATTGTCATGACTACCCACATAACTGCTCTGGAACATGCTGAATTCTCTGACCCTTAATACTTTCAGAGGATTCCAGGCCTGCGGAATTACCCATCACCATCCTAAATTTCCTGGACCATTTTCTTAGAGTCTGTGATGGTGGAGGTTTGCAGGGTTGCCAATGCACAACTCCAACCTACATTTCAGAAATCATTAGTCAGGCACAGGAAATTCTATGGCAATGCTTTGAATGAGTGCATAGATTTTATTAGTTGTTTTATTAGCTTATTCTCTTCAGATGTGATGACTTAAACAAAATCCCTCTAAACCAGTGACTTAAAATTGTAGCAAATTTAAAAATGTTGAATGGTAGTGATTCTAGACCTTCTTTTATTTTTAAAGCTTTGAACCCTTCCCCCCATCCCTTTAAATTATCTGAGCAGGTGTGTAGTGATGAAGGGAGGAGAAGCTTTCTTGATCAGGGTTGAAGGGGCTGATCATCAACTAATTACGGCAGACAGGGCTAATTAAGATGAGAGGTCAGCTCCAGGTCAAGCAGGGAGGCGAACTGTCTGGACGGTGGTAAAATGTAGAATAGAGTGCAGCTAATGAGCCCGCAAGAAGAACAGGAACACTTGAGCGGGGACCAGAAATAGACCCTTTTCTTCAAAAAAAAAGAGCATAGAGTGGGGAAAGAAAAGTGAAAAGAAGTATTGAAACATCAGTGAACAGAATGAAAAGCTGACAAATTCAGCACGATCAGCAGGCCAGAGTGCTGCTGGCTCAGAACTTAGGACAGACATTGAATGAGTGAAAAGCCACAAGAAAGGGAAGGGGCACAAGGTGAAGAGACGTGATCAGCACAAGAGGAAGCAACAGCCAATCAATGGTATCCACAGCATTTGAAGTGAATCAGGCTGAAATTCATCAGCAACATCCTGGCAGAGTAACACAAGGATATAATCAAGGCCGTTTCAACAACAGAATTGAATGTTAATGACTATTTCCATGGAAGGGTACTTGTGACCTAAATATTTATGTCTTTTGCATGTCATAAAATTCATTCCTGACATACTTCGAGAATTTTTAAAATGGTATTAGCGAAAAAATGACTTACCGCAAATTTGGAATTAGTTTTTTTGGGGGCTACTGAGTGTGTTTAGCTGGAAGCTCATCTTTAAACAGCCAGTTACTTCTCACAAAACATAGTGCAACTTTTCCAAGGATTTTTACAGGGAGAAAGTGAGGACTGCAGATGCTGGAGGTCAGAGTCAAGAATGTGGTGCTGGAAAAGCATTCCTGATGGAAAAACAATCCTTCATCATTCCTGATGAAGGTTTATGCCCAAAACATCAATTCTCCTACTCCTCGGATGCTGCTTGACCTGCTGTGCTTTTCCATCACCACACTCTCAACAAGGATTTTTATAGCAAGGCGATAAAAGTTCACCATTTGCTTGGGAATTGTACTCTTGGAAGGAATTTAACAATGCACCCTTTGGATGAGGATAGAATCACTGTCAGCAGTTTCTGGATTTCTGCCTTTATCTGCACGTGTGGACACCTGCTGTCAAGTTTCAGCTGGATGATGGTGGTAAATGCTAACATTCCAACCAGAAACTCTGACAATAATAGATGGAGTGAACGACAAATGATTTCCCCTCATTCAGAAAACACTAGGCATTAATTAAGGAGACACCGTGTGATATAAACTGCTCCAGTTTAATATTGTGAGAAACAAAGCTCACTCACTTCAATAATTTCAGTCCGAGACAAGATCTGAAGCAATCAGTAAGTTTATTATATGCTTGCAAGCGTGGTGCCTGAGGTAAGGCACACAGAGTTTAGCAAGTACATATCTTTTTTTTAGATTAGATTAGATTAGATTAGATTAGATTAGATTAGATTAGATTACTTACAGTGTGGAAACAGGCCCTTCGGCCCAACAAGTCCACACCGCCCCGCCGAAGCGTAACCCACCCATACCCCTACATCTACATTTACCCCTTACCTAACACTATGGGCAATTCAGCATGGCCAATTCACCTGACCTGCACATCTTTGGACTGTGGGAGGAAACCGGAGCACCCGGAGGAAACCCACACAGACACGGGGAGAACATGCAAACTCCACACAGTCAGTCGCCTGAGGCGGGAATTGAACCCAGGTCTCTGGCGCTGTCTCTGACTCCCAACCCGGTGCCCATTGCTATTGTTTATCTCTTGCCATATCCGGCCTTGTGCATAACAAAGTACAAGTTTTACTCGGCCATTTCTGCTGTGGCCCATTGTTAGGTATATCTTTCTTCATGATTATCTACTTCCCCCACCGGTGCTGTCTCCTCCCTTTCCCTAACCATATTGATCCTTATCACCTTTTAATTGGGGTTTGTTTTTGTGTTTTTGCAAAAGTGGGAAACAGATGCTTATAACTACTGCTTGTACAAACATATCTGGCTTAACCTACATCCTCACAGCACCTCATCTATTTGTATATCATTGTTAGCAGGCACATTTCATTCTTGCATTCACATTTTAGCTAATACAAAAACAATTATATATTTCCTCCACATAGTTTTCATTCTTGTTGACTCAGCTCTTGGTTGAAACAATTATACACTGGTGTGAGTGCATTTACCTTGCATAAGTAATTATGATTGCAGAAGTAACACTACTTTACCTATATCCCACAATATTAATCCTAAAATGTGAAAGATAGTTGGCCTAATGATCATTAACCTTAATAATAGTTGGGTATTTCAGCTCCTAACGCTCTCAGTTCAGTCAATTTCCATTGTAGAGTGGATCTCCGAACACTGGCAGTCACATGTTGAGGCTAGAACTTCTTGATATAGTCCTGCATGTTTATATTGCAAATCTGTTACTTTAATGAGACTTGTCTCTTAAAGCTGTTATATAAATAGGATATATCACATTGTGGCACATGTGACTGATCATAATACAATGTGCATAAAAACCAGACACCTCCTGAATACATACTAGCCTGTACAAAGTTCGAGTCAGACCCTTTGATCCAATTCATCCGTGACAACCAGACATCCCAATCTGACCTAGTCCCATTTGCCAGCATCTGGCCCATATCCTTCTAAACCCTTCTATTCATGTACCCATCTAGATGCTTTTTAAATGTTGTAATTGTACCAGCCTCCACCACTTCTTCTGGCAGCTCATTCCATACATGCACCAAAAGGTTGCCCCTCAGTTCCCTTTTAAATCTTTCCCCTCTCCCCTTAAATCTATGCCCTCTAATCTTGGGCTCTCCCACCCTGGGGATGTTTCAGTTACTGTACTAAACAGGAAATACTAAGGAACTAAATATATTTGCATTTTGAAAACTGAGCAGTAAATCGCAGTGGGTTAACACGTTAGGCTTGACTTCTCCATAGGACTGAACATGACCCCTAACGTTGCCATATGTATCCAGATTGTTGGAGTGAGCCACTGGCCATATCTGAGTTTGTAAGATCAACCTGTTTAAATAAGGAGCGACCTGTGCAGCGTCAGTCTTGTATTATGAGTGGATAATCATGTGAAACGATGTCATTCAGATGTATTTGAAATGGGATTTTAAGTATTTGACAGTCTTTCTGTGAGCAATTAATGGCAAGAAGCAGTGATGTAAAACAAGGAAGTTAAGGGAAAATTGAAGTGCAAGTGAGCAGAGTGATGTAGCCTCCAATCCATGTTTAAATGTAGTGGTGCAACTTTTAATAAAAATTATAAAGGGGAAAAAAACAGCCTTGCAAGAAGTGAATGCAAAGAGGCATTTTAAAATTGATAATTCAAGACACCATTACTAGAGGACAACATTATCCTATACCATACTGATGGTGGTCAGACTGAATACGGTACATTTCTGCATTACCTTGAAATAGATGGGCAGAGTTGATACATTTTATAGAATGTAACTATATAACATCAACAAACAGTATCATATTATCAGAAAGCTGCATATGTCAAAGTACAGTTTAATAATTAATGCTAACTCATACCAAACCATTGTATAGTCTTAGACTTCTTTCGTTACACTGCTTAGATATGCATATTTCAGCTATGTTAGAAAATACATCTGAAAGCTTTACAATACTTACGTTTTTCCAAGGGTTGGGATTTGATATACACTATATTGGCTGAAGCGGGGAACCTGGAGCAGCATGGTGGCTCAGTGGTTAGCACCGCTGCCTCACAGCGCCAGAAACTCGGGTTCAATTCCAGCCTTGGGCAACTGTCTGAGTGGAATTCGCACATTCTCCCCGTGTCTGTGTGGGTTTCCTCCGAGTGCTCCGGTTTCTTCCCACGGTCCGAAGATGTGCAGGTTAGGTGAATTGGCCATGCTAAATTGCCCCTAGTGTTTAGGGATGTGTAGGTTAAGTGCATTAGTCAGGGGTAAATGTAGGGTAGTGGAATGGGTTACTCTTTGGAAGGTCAGTGTGGACCATCTGTCGGGATTCTAAGAAAAAGAATTCTATGGAATCACACAACTAATGACTGCACACCATTCATGAATCCTTAAATATTGAAACAGTCCACACCTAAAAGCAGCAAGATCTGTACAATGTTCAGGCTTGTACTGAAAAGAAATAAGGAATACTTGTGCCACACAAGTGCTAGAATCCCAAATCTGCAAAACTAAGGATTGTGCAACCAATTACCAATATTAATGCTACTGGTCACTGCCACTCAACAATGTTCAATTGTCTGCTCTTTGTGAACAATTCGGACACTGATATATCTTTTTAAAAAACTTTTTTATCTTTTTGAACTCCCCTTCTTTCTAAGCTGTATGTGTATTGTGTCCATGTTTGCTTTTTTGTGTAGTAATTAATAAGCTCACTCCTTTAGTTAATTCACGAAAACTGGCTAAATTGGCTCCTTTTAAAATATGAGTTCATTCGGGTCTGGGAGAAAGGTAAAGAATCCTTTCTAAATTAACTTTGTTCAAACCAACCAAGGGAGTAGGTGAGAAGTGAAGGGGAGTAATTTCATCCCTCCTCACCCAAGAGTTTAACAACTTTGGTGTATCCTGTCTGGAATCCTGTCTCTAATAATGGAAAACCTACCCAGAATCTGGTCGTAATAAAACGGGGGCTCATGTTGCAATTTGTACCCACAGATAAAAACAAAAGAATTATGGATAAGTTGGTATTTGAAAGGCTTAAACATCTTGATTTTTAAGCTACCAGTTTAAAAACTCCATCCCCCTTCCAATAAGAATATATTTTAAGAAACAAAGAGTAATTGTGTTCAGTTAGGTAGCCACCCTGGCTGATGATGATGAGCTGATCCATAAAACCCTGTTTCAGAAGAAACCCTTCCCTAGACACCACAACCAACAGGAAAGGATGATAGAAAACTGGGCACCCAAGGAACAGAGAGACATCCTGAGTGTCCTCCTTGACATAGAAAGAATGATGTTGAGAAAAGTGAGGTCACAAAACCGGCCTGCTTTAGTTGTCAAAGGTTGGTGCACAGCTGGGCCAACTGCTGGAGGCTGTGAGAAAAACCAGTGGGATTTCTTGAGGCACATTATAACCCATGCAGTCAGCCAGCAAGGCCAAGCATGGCTCTGATTGTAGCTATGATTCCCTGTAGATGCACTCCTAACAGTGTGGGTGAGATTAAACAAATTCCTGAGATTACAGGATTTATTTTCATCTGAAGGAAGGGTGAATATACTTCCCCTGGATGAGGTAATCTGAGGGATCTCTAAACTCCGCTGCTGGGAAAAGCATGGTCTTCCAATCAGGCAGTGAAGTAAGTACCAAGTACCAAGATTGTAGGAAAAAAGGGATTGAAGGAGAGTACTTTTCTCTGCCCATTTATTGGGTGCAAATGGAGTGTGACCCTGTGTTGTAACCAGTGATTATGGGAGACTCACCTAGTTTTTTCTGGGGTTGAGGTCGACCTGGTCCACAACAATGACTTGGTGGGATGAAAGATAAGAGCATCCTCAGTGGTCAATCTTGGCGTGGTCGCTGAGAAACCCATTGTGGTCTGAGAGCCTGTAAACATGCAGTCAAAACTGGTCAGAAATTTTCCCTGACAGCACAAAGAAGACTATGGTTATAGGGAGAGGCTGAACAGGCTGGGACTGTTTTCCTTGGATCATCGGAGGCTGAGGGGTGACGTTATGGAGGTTTACAAAATTTTGAGGGGCATGGATAGGCTAAATAGGCAAGGTCTTTTCCCTAGGATCGGAGAGTCCAGAACTAGAGGGCATAGGTTTAGGGTGAGAGGGGAAAGATATAAAAGAGACCCAAGGGGCAACATTTTCACACAGAGGGTGGGACGTGTATGGAATGAGCTGCCAGATGAAATGGCGGAGGCTGGTACAATTGCAACATTTAAGAGGCATTTGGATGGGTATATGACTAGGAAGGGTTTGGAGAGATATGGGCCAGGTGCTGTCAGGTGGGACTCGATTGGGTTGGGATATCTGGTCGGCATGGACAGGTTGGACCAAAGGGTCTGCTTCCATGCTGTACATCTCTATGACTCTATGACTCTATGCTGAGTCAGAAGACCTCAAGGACCCCAAAGAAGGGAAAGATTAAAAGGGACCTAAGAGGTATTTTTTTCACGCAAAGGGTGGTATGTATTTGGAATAAGCTGCCAGAGGAATTGGTAGAGGCTGTTACAATTACAACATTTAAAAGGTATCTGGATGGGTATAGGAATAAGAAGGGTTTAGAGGGATATGGGCCAAGTGCTGGCAAATGGGACTAGACCAGATTGCGATATCTGGTTGGCGTGGCTGAGTTTGTTTTCATGCTGTATGACTCTGTAACTCTATCCTTACTCTCATAATAAACAATAGCATTCCATTTGCCATCTTAAATACCAACTTCTTTGATTATAAACTAGAATGACTAGATTCCTCCACACTCTGGTATTCTGCAGTCACTCACATCTTAAATAATTCTGTTTTGTATTCTCCCTGCCAAAGTGAACAAATTCACATTTTTCAACATTATAGTCCATCTGCTAGTAATTGTCTACACATTCATACTTTTTGTGTCCTATCATTTTCACAATGGACATTTCTACCTATCTTTTTTTCACCTGAAGTTTAACGATGAAGCCTTCATGCTCTGACCTAAGTCATTGATCTAAATCTTAAAATGTTGCGATCCCAACACAAACCCCTTTGGGACTCCAGGAATCATATGCTGCCAATCAGAATAAGGTTAATTCAAACATACTCTCTGTTTTCTGTGAGCTAGACAATCTTCTAACAATGTTAATATGTCACTTTCTACTTTGCATAAAAATCTGTTTGTGGCACCTTGTCAAATGCCTTCTAGAAATCCAAGCACAGCACATCAAAATGCTCTGCTTTATTCATAGCGCATATTACTCTTTCAAAAAACTCCAATAAATTGGCAGGATCATAAGACACAGAATTCATAGTAAAACATCAAAGTGTCATACAACTGATATAATGTATTAAACAAACCTAGATTGCTGTTAAGTTTTTAATCACTTAGAATGAGCTGCAGGTTTTGATGATGAATTTGTAAATCCCGGAATGTCTTTCCAATCACACTCCCAAAATAACTTAAGGTTTTATCTCAGGACTTTAACTTGAAAGAAGTTCTGGGATTTACATATTAATCAAGTGAAACCTGCAACCCAATCTAAGTGATTGAAGATTTAACAACAATCTAGGTTTATTCAATATATCACATCAATTGTATGACACTTTGATCTTTTACTTTAAATTCTGTGTCTTATGATCCTGCCCCACTAGCTACCTGATGAAGGAGCAGGGCTCTGAAAGCTAGTGCTTCCAAATAAACCTGTTGGGCTATAACCTGGTTTTGTGTGACTTTAAACAATAGTTTGACATGGCAAGGTTTGGTTTGATGGTCTCCACTACTGGTTATCCCAGTGGAATAACAAAGCTCAAATCGACACTACCAAATCGTATCGCTATCAGGGACACCATCACACAAACTGGCTAAAGAACTACAACAGAAACTGAAACACCTGATCAGCAGATCCAGACACTCTATACAGTCAACACAGGAATTCTTGGACATCATCAGAAATATACACATAGACAAGGAAGAAACTATGGTCTCATTCGATGTAACGGCGCTGTTCACCTCTATCAACAAAACCCTAGCCAGAGAAACAATAGCCAACCTGCTGGACATACAGAACAGACAACAAGACGGGGAACCTATCAACAACGACAGCATACTCAAACTACTGGACCTGTGCCTCACAACACACTTCACATTCAACAACCAAATATATGAACAAATCAACGGCACACCCATGGGCTCACCCATCTCTGGACTCATAGCAGAAGCAGTAATGCAAAGATTAGAACAAACAGTCTAACCGCAAATTCAACCCAAACTCTGGGTCAGATATGTGGAAGACACCTTTGTAATCATTAAAAACACAGAAATAGAGAACACACACCGGATCATCAACACCACACTCACAGGAATCAGATTCACTAGAGAGGAAGAAAAGGACAACCAACTCCCATTCCTAGACGTGATGGTACAGAGAACACCGAATGGAGAATTCATCACAAAGGTATACAGGAAAGCCACACACACAGACCAAGTCCTGAACTATGAAAGCAACCACCCAACACACACAAAAGAAGTTGCATCAAGACACTGTTCAAAAGGGCCACAATACACTGCAGTACACCAGAACTGCAAAAAGAGGAAGAAGAACACCTCTACAAGGTATTCGCCAAAAATGGATACCCCCGCAACTTCATCAACAGATGCCTAAGGGAAAGACAATGGAATGAGAACATGCCGCAACCCAAAGGACTAGCCATGTTACCATAGATCATGAACATTTCTGAATTGACAGCCAGACTGCTGCGACCACTAGGACTCATAACAGCACACAAACCAACAGCCGCTCTCAGACAACAATTCACCAGGACAAAGGACCTGATACCCAGCATGAGCAAAACCAATGTAGTGTACAAAATCCCATGCAAGGACTGCACAAGACACTACATAGGACAAACAGGAAGACAGCTAACGATCCGTATCCATGAACACCAACTAGCCACGAAATGACACGACCAGCTATCCTTAGTAGCCACACACACAGATGACAAGCAACATGAATTCGACTGGGACAACACTACTATTATAGGACAAGCCAAACAGAGAACAGCCAGGGAATTCCGAGAGGCATGGCACTCATCTACAGATTCTATCAACAAACACATCGACCTGGACCCAATATACCGGCCACTGCAGCGGACAGCTGGAACTGACAACCGGAAGCGGCAGAGACAAACCACTATAAATGCCGGAGGAAACATCACAGAAGCGCTTCACAGGAGGCTCCCAAGCACTGAGGATGTCACCTAGACAGGGGACGAAACGTCTGCAACACAAATTCCCAGCTTGGCGAACAGAACCACAACCCTGTCTAGGTTCCTGTTAGAACAGTGAGGCAACTATTGCCCCTTATCTGCTATGTCTGTGGCAAAGGTCAGGAACCATGCTGAGCAGATCCGGACTGACTGTTTGTCCACATAACAGTCTTTTAAAGATTGTATGCGCAGGGGTTAAAGGTCTTTCAGAGGATATCTGCTGAGTGGTGAGCTGTTCTGGGAATGGCAGGTGGTAAATTGGGGATAAAATCAGGTATCAGCTGACTGCCATGGGGTGTGGCAGTTTCTTGATGAGGTTGGTTCGATCAGATATCATGAGAAATCGCATTGAGCTTTGCAGCAAGAATTCTTCAAAAATGTCAATGCTTCTCACACTTAGTTTAAAGAAATGTAAAATCATCAGCTTCTCTTCTCCCTTTCAAACTGGATGTAAAGTTTAATCATAGTGTGATCATTGGCACCAAAGTATCTTTACTCTGAGCTTATTAATTAATCCACATTACACAACACCAAGTCTAATATGATCTGCTGTATATTTGGTTCCACAACATAGTGCTTTAAGAAATGATCTTGAAAGCATTCTGTGAATTCCTCATCTAGGCAACCATTGTCAGTTTGGTTTTTCCAGTTTCTATATCAACGAAAATTACCCATGATTATTACCACCTCATTGACACTGGCAGCCAATATTTCTTCTTATATATTTTGTCTTACATTGCGGTTACTGTTACAGATGCTGTAAATCATGCCTAGCAGTGACTTGTTTTTCCTACTATTCTTCATCTCCACCTTAACCAGTTTGATATCCTGAGCTCCCAAACCAAAATCAGCATTACCAATTTCACCAAAGCCCCCCTTGATTAACAGTGTTACCCTTCCACTTTTATCTAGCTTCCCACTCTTCTTTAATGTTAAATATTTGGGACACAATATCTGAACTTGTGCAGCCATATTTTTGTAATGACAGTCGGATCATATTTATTTATTTCAGTGCTCACTACAAATCTGATTATTTTATGATGAAAGCTACTCAAATTCAGATACAGAGCCTTTAGTTTTGCAGTTTTGTTGTCTGTAACATTTAGTCATGATTATTAGTTTTATTTAGCTTTATCCTTCTGTTCGCTCTTGCCATTTTCTGACCTTCATTTCATAAATTAGCACTTTTGTGTCAGGTTTTGACTCTGCTCCCTAATTTGTTACATCACCCATACTGATCAATCATCCCCATCGTTTAGTTTTAACATCCTGTCTTTCTCCTTGGTTATATGGTTTGCTAGAACACTGATCCCATCACACTCAGATCTAAACTATCCCAACAATACAGATCCCGCTTTCCCCAGTATTGATGCCAGTGCTTCATGAACCAGAACCCAGAGTTACTGCACCAGACTTTGAGTCACATATTAATCTCACTAATCTTACATGATCTCTATAAGTTGGCACATGGCTCAGGTAATAAGATAGAGATTGTTCTGCTCTTCAACTTGGTGTCTAGTTCTTCATACTGTCTAAGCAGAATTTCCTGCCAATGTCTTTGGTACCCATATATGTCACAGACATTGAATCTGCCCTTCCCACTCAAAGTTCTTGTCCAGTCCTGAGTAGATGCCCCAAATCCTGGCACCCATTGGCAACATAACCTTCTGGAATCATGTTCCTCACTCTACAGAACAGGTTTTATCCCTGTCACTATACTATCCCCTACTAGTAATGCATTCCTTTTGCTCCCCTGGGTTGAAGACTTTCAGTAAATGATACCTTGGTTGGTTAGCTCATTTACACTGCAGCCCTTAGTCTCATCCAACAAACAGAGAGGAAACATTAAACCCATTGAACGATTGCAAAGGCTGACCATCCTGTCTTCCTGCTGCCTGGGTCCACTTGCTCACTTTCCTCACCCTCACACTCTCCCTGATCATTGACTAAATCATAACATCCCATCCTAAGGGGTGTGACCTCCTCCTTTGTACAAATTATATGAGTGACTTTGCTTCTCCTGGAGGTATTGCTGTTTCTGTGGTTCAGCCTCCAGTGCAAGAACTGAAACAAAGTTGCTCAGACTGTAAACACTTCCTGGGAAAGTGTTTGTCTTGGATCATACAGGCATTAAGGAGCTCCCACATGCTGCAGCCCTGACCTGTCCTCCATCTTACCATCTGTAATGTGCTTCTTAAATTATTAAACAGTTTAGTTAATTATTAACTTCCTTTTTTATATATCTTATTAACCCTGTCACCAGTTCTTATACTATTTTAAACATAGGAATAAAACAGACTTTAACTACTAATCCTGGTCCAACTGCTCATTCCTTAAGATGCAGGAGCATTAGAACCAATTCCAAACTGCCAGTATTCTGCTTCCAGGTCCTCCTTTTCCTTGTCTTAACCTGCTCAGTTATCCATATTCCGATTAACACCTTCTGCTTCTAATCACTCTATTGGAGCCTGGAATGTGATCTATGGGAAGGATGCCACTGTAAGCGTTGCTAGTCTCCTCAGTGGAGAAACACTTCACAGAGCTAAGACTATCACATGCTACCTCTACACCCTCTGCCAACATGGTCACCAGGCTTGGTCAGGTCACAATCTCGATTAGAACCAGGAGCAACAGGTGAGCATCCTTCATCAGCAAACAGGCAGAGCAAGGTGGGTCAGAACTAACTGTAGCCTGCTCTTCCTTTGAGCACTGACAGAACCATCGTCTCCTGGGTTAAAATGTTGAACCCTGGGTGTGAAAGGCAAGGAGGGTGCTTCAGGAGTGCCAGAGGCTGATGAGCTCCTGGTTTTCAGAGATACCTAAGGTACTACAGTGCCATGGGCAGACAGTGGAGGAGTGTGTGGAGTGCTTGTTATGACTGCGGAATGTGACCCTTCCTTTCAGAGAATAGCCACTCTCTTGGACAGCACTGTTAGTGACTGTAGAAGCAGGAACAAAAGTGACACTTGCTGACACATGAAATACTCACTGTCATTTATTGCACAGAAATGCAAGCAGTGGATCCCAGCTGTGTCCTAGCAAATGGTCTCATATCAATAACACTGTCAAAAGGCTAAGCTGTCAAAGAGGCTGATGATGAGACCACCCCTCAGGAATTATCCCTTAGCTCCTCAGTCCTTCCAAGTCAGGACCCATCGCTGCCTACTTTAAATTTGAGGCTCATCCATGAGCATAAAGTCATTAAGAAAAAATGCACTAAAAGTATTGAAGCACTAAAATAAATTGATGCAGACACTCCGTTGTCATGTCTTGACTTTGCATTGATTGTGCATCTGCTTTCCTCACTCATGGACCAGAGAATTAACCTTACAGTCTCTGAAATCTGATCGTAAATTCAACTCAGACTTCTGGTGCATGAGCCTTTAATGCCATGACTCAATTCGTACTGGGCATAAGTCCACAACATAATACCACCCATAATTCAGTACTAATTGACAGCAAACTTAATGGTCACAAGCCATAAATATGTCCACCAGCTTTCTTGCCTAAGGACTGTGATCTCATCTCCTGTTTTTGAAAGTTTCAACAATGCAAATAAAGCCCTGATTATAATCTTGGTGAGCTCTGAGTAGGGAAAAAAAAACACTTTTTACAAGTGAAGAATCTCTTTTCAGTCACACAATCTCTAATAGCTGAACAATGAAACCCACACCCTTAAACAACAAGCAATGATTTTGCAACATTTCTCTTTCTACTGTTCTGTGGATCAAGTATGTTCAAAATCATCAAGGGTGCTTAAAACTTATTTGCAACACAAACACTTGCTCAAAATATGTACTCCACTGTTTCCCAACATTGGATTATTCACATTTTGGGGACTATTAACTGATATGAAATGTGGTTTCACTTGATAGAAATCAATAATCAATCACAAGTCCATTAACACAGACACAGTAAATTATTTCCCTAAAGAATTGTATCAATTGTGCACATGTGCTCACTGCTCTGTTCTTAACTGATGACTGTTCTTTGGGACATAGTGATGTCCATGACATTATTCACTTTTTGAAAAGTACTGAATGAACTGTGATCAATTATTTTTCACTGATTTATCTGCAATGTCCAAAATGGAAGACTGACTCACATAGTCAAAATATGACTTTTATTTTATGGAAGATTGGTGTCAATTTATGAACATACAAACAAGGAACAGAAGTAGACCGTACAATCTTGTGAGCCTGGTCCAGCTTTTAACCAGAGTATGGCTGGTTTGATTGTCAGTTGAAATCCACATTCTGTCCCATCCCAGATAACCATTCACTTGTTTACTTAACAAGAGTGTATCCACCTTTTCCTTAAAAATATTCTCATATTATTGCCTCCACCACCTTTTGAGAAAGAGAGTTCCAAAGACTCAAGTCTCTTTGAGAGAACAGAAAAAAATCACTTCATCTCGGTTTTAAGCAGATGGTCGCTTATTTTTAAACAGTGACTCCTAGTTCTAGATTCCCCAACAAGAGGAAACATCCTGTCCACAGCCAATCTGTGAATACACCTCAGGATCTTACATGTTTCAATTAAATTACCTTTTACTCTCCTAAACTGAAGTGAATGCAAACGTAACCTGTCCAGCTTTTCCTCATGAGACAAACTGCCCATTCCAGATATTAGTCCAGTAAGCTTTCACCTAACTGTGTCCAATATATTATCATCCTTTCTTAATTAAGGGGACTAATGCTGTGTGCAATATACCCTATGTGATCACCAGTTCTCTTTATACTGAAGTACAACTTCCCTACTTTTGTGCTCGATTCCCCTCACAATTAGTGATAACAATCTATTAGTTTTCCTAATTGCTTTCTGTACCTGACTACTAATTTTTTGTGACACACACATGAGGAGATTCAAATCCCTCAGAACCTCACAATTCTGCAATTTGTAACAATGTAGCGAGTATGCTTTTTTTTGTATTCTTCCTGCCAAAAAAGGCAATTTCATACTTTCTATCAGTTTATTTGATTTGTCTGATTTACCCACTCCCTTAAACTATCTATATATTTTGTAACCCCCTTGTATCTTCCTCAAAGTTTGCTTTCCTATCTATTATTTTGTCATCGGGAAACTTGACAATCAAGCCTTCCGTCCTTTCAACCAAGTTATTTATATAAAGGCCCTTGTCAACACACGTATCTTGACAGAAGAATAAACAAATCCATGAGACAATTATTTTGTTTTTAAGCAGCACTTCATAGAAAAGAATTATAACTGAAATTTGATTTTATTTAAATTGCTTTATGCCTTTCCTCACATCAATGAATGTGTTATTTTGCCCTATGTCAGCTAACCCTGCTTTATTTTGTTTAATAACTAAAAATGGTCATACTTTTCTATTGTGCATGACATCAAGACATCAAGATTAAAACATTTGTTTTCCACAAATTGGAAAAATATAACTTTCAGCATGAATGGATTCCTGTAGAGGAGACAAATTCTGTAATTACAGTGAGTTTCAGCATACAAAACTAATTTGAAAAGAACTGGCACTGTAATGATTGTTGCTTCGGGATGCTGATAATTATGTATTGGCAAGAAAAATAAATTGGGTCAATGTTTCATGCAGACTTTGAGATATGTTGCTGTGAGCAATTCATATTATACAGAGCAAATTAACATTAACTATTTTAGGGGCTCTTGTGGTACAGTGGCAGTGCTCCTGCCTCTGAGATGAAGGGGCTTGGTTTAAGTCTCATCATCTCCATTAGGTATGTCATGACAGATCTGACCAGGTTGATTAAACAAAGTGAGTGTATTGCATGGTCTGAGTGAGTAGGACTTTGTCAGAGTGAGACTAAAACAGAGTGAACAATTGGAAATTTGAATCAATGTGGAAATTCAGGGCAGAGGGAAAAGGAGGCGTTTTAATTAAAGTTTAATACAAGAAATAAGATATCCAGAGTAAGAGGTGAGTGGGAGAGGGAATACGATGTAGATTGAGAGATCTATCAGCTCTAAGATCAATGGTATCATGAGTACAGTGAAAGCAACTGATTGATGAGTAGTCTTGGCCAGTATTTCCAATCTTGAAAGTGGAAGTTAGATATTTAGTCTGTGTTTAACTGTCTAGTTGTTTTTTCTCTCTTTTACTAAGAAATAGCTTATTGAGTTTCCATATTAAGTCGGTACTTATTCAAAGGGTATCAATAGTTTTTAGAGTTATGGCAAGGCAGTTGGAATGTACATCTTACAACATGCATGAAGTTATAGACATACCAGGTACCTCAGACAAGCCCATGCGCAGGAAATGTCACTGCTTACACAAGCTTGAGCTCTTGGAACCTGGCTAGAGTCACTGCAGAGGCAGAGGATGTAATGGATTGCATTTATAGCGAGATGGTCATCTCATAGATTCCAAGCATACAGGCAGTGAGAGGATGGGTGACTACCAGGCAATCTAAGGCAAACAGGCAGGTATTTTTGGAGTTCCCTGAGTCTACCCTGCTTACCAAGTGGTATGCCATTTTGGATAATGGCAAGGGTGGTGGTGCCTCAGGGGAATGCACCCAGAGACAAGCCCATGGCACCATGGGCAGCTCAGCTGTACAGAGGAGGATGAAGAAAAATGGAAAAGCAAACATTATAGGGGATTATAGAATCAGGGATAAGACAGGTTTCTCTGGGGCAGGATAGTGTGTTGCCTTCCTGGTGCCAGGTTAAGAAACGTTAGGACATCCTTCGGGGAAATCAGTTAGAGATGGTCCACATTGGTGCCAATGATGGAGGTAGGAAGAGAGATGAGGTCCTGATCCTGGATTGTGTTCGGGATGGTTTCCAAGACTAATATGTTGAGGAACCAATTAAAGGTGTGCTATTTGGATCTATATTATGTAATGAAAAAGAACTAATTAATGTCTTATTGTAAAAAAGCCTTTAGGAATGGGTGACTAAAATACGATACAATGTTAGATTATATTTAAAAGTAAGGTACTTCACTCGGAAGCAAAATTGTTAAGTTTGACAAGCATAATTGTGAAGACTGAGGGAACAAATTGGCTGAGTTGGATTGGGAAAATGCATTAAAAGATGCGACTGTACATAGGCAATGGATAGTCTTTAAATAGCAATTGCATGACTTACAGCAATAATGTATTCCTTCAAGGTACCAGAATCAAGAAAAGGACAGTGAGCTATGGCTAACAAAGAAAATTCAGGCTTCCATAAGATTAAAAGAATTGCCTATAAAGTTTTCAGAAATAGCAGTAACTCTGAGAATTGAGACAGTTATAGAATACAAACCAAGAACTGATAAGGAAAGGAACAATAGAATATATATGTAATCTAACAAAAAAACATAAAACTGGACTGCTAAAGCTTCCAAAGGTATAAAAATGAAATATTTTTGTTAACATGAATGTGGCTCCATTAAAGACAGAGTCATGAGATCTTATAATGGGAAATCATCCTTCATGCTCCTCAATGGGCTATGGTCCAAGTTGTGAGGTAAGCATCTCCTGTAACATGTGTATGCTCTGGGAATCTAAAAGATGCCTGGTACTTTAGTAACTAGGCTTAATCTTTCCAGGCTGCAATACATCACTTGTGTATCACAGACAGTAATGTGATTGATTCTCACTGTCGCTTGACGTAGTCAATACTGCTTGGGGTAATGATTTGGACTGCACACATTAGGTTAAGTTTCACATACAGCATTAGTGCTTATAGGTGGCTTTCACCCATAGAGTATAGGTGCAAGTTTAATGTTATTGACCTTTGAAAATGAAGCGCCTGTTCCTAACAGAATAAAATACTGAGACCATCCACTCCAGACGTGGGGACAACCATTTTCAGCTCCATTGCACTTGTAATTTACTGTACGATGGAGGGAAACAGAAGTCACAGTGAGTCTCAGGCTCAGCCTCTTACTGTTGGTGAACCCCCATATCTACACATTCCCTTTGTGATAGCCCTCCCAGTCAACCCAACAGGCTTTGAACTTCCCACATTCCTACCTAACCTCGCTATCTAAATCTTCATCTGCTCACTTAGTCCCAAACCCCAGGCATATCGAAAATACATGTTAGATATAACCTTGTTTTGTCCTTATCTCCATTGAAACCAGAGTGCTGATGACCCACTCCCCACACCCACTCCTGCCCACCCTATACATCATTGTAATCCCTTTTGCATCTCAACATTCTGCCTCCAATTCCAGCACCACATGCACCAACACCTCTCCTACAGCAGTACTCCCTGATGACTGCTGCCTGAACCCTATCACCCCACTCCACCCCTTCTGAAGAAGGATCACTTAACTCAAAATGCTAACTCTGATTTATCTCCTCAAATGCTACCAGACCTGCTGAGATTTTCCTGCAATTTTCTTTCCCGATTTCCAGCAGCTGTAATTCTTCTGGTTGTTTTTTAAAATACTCTCACCAATGTGATTTAATGTCATTCAAATGACTACTTGTGCTATTACTCACTATCTATTCTTTTTTTTTGAAGAGCACCATTTCTTTATTTTTCAATGTTCTAATATATGAATATTAAAGTTTTAATGTCATTAACTAATATGTTGAATCTGGTACAATCACATCTATGTTTCAGAGTAGACTTGGGACACTTGAGTACTGGATGTGTATTAGGAAAACAACCAAAATGATTTAAAGTTATTTTTACTTAAACATTAATTTAATATACCAATTACAGACTTTAAGATTACTTAAACTAGTGCTTTGATATAATCAGAAGGGAACCACGTCAAAAGCAATTTGGACTCCTCTTATTCCTATCTTTCACCTTTAATTCCCATCTTTTCAGCAGCTGATTTGTTGTCTTACATGTGTCTCTAGCTATTTCCTCAGACAACCAATCACTTTTATTTCTGTCGTATTCTTGTTTGAGGACATGGCTTGTCTGTTCTTCAGCTTATACAACACCTTTATTCTCAAACTACAATTACTGTCTGTGTTAACCATTGCCAATTAAGATACAATGAACACACATAGCCAGTACATACTGCCATTGTTCATTAAACTAGTTTCAGTACTAATCAGGAAGGTGAAGTTGGATTACTGGCATTCATAGTCAGGTTTTTATTTGCAGTTAATTTGTCTAAATAGTTTTAATGGTAGTTGCGGCACATAAAAGTTGATGAATAGGCCATTGACAGTAACTGAGGGAACATTTCCTCCCCTTTCCCCAATAGTTTGCTGGTGCAATGAAAGTGCCAAATCACACAGAAAACTGAGGTTTAAATTCTGTGCAAAAAACGTTTAGCTTGTTAATTTATAGTTTTTAAGCAAGTGTTATCCAGAGATCATGATGCATTTTTTGTACAGGAAAAGGAAGGAAATAAATCATTTGTTCAAGGAGCTCCAGTCAACTCTTCAGAACAAATCAGAATTATCAACAGCCAACGATTTATTTGAATCTGAGTCACTTATGTCAGGAAATACAGCAACCAATTTGGGAACAGCAAGATCTTTTAAGCAACATGAGATGAATGGTTAGATAGTTGCTTTAATGACATTATTTAAAGGATAAATAGTGGCCAAGACATAGAAGAAAAAAAAATCAAGTCTTGGAAGTATGTGAAATGATACTTAACCATTGACCCTGAAAGCTGCAAGTGACAATATATCCAATGGGTGTGTAGAAACAACATAATCAATCTCTCAGCTGAGCAAGCTGCTCTCTCAGTCTTCTATGAATTTAGTTGTGAGCTTGAAGGGCCTAGGAACATAAAAAACAGTATGCAACAGAAAATCTGGTTTAAAATTTCAAGAGGACATCTGCAATATCATGGACTTGCTTCAATTTATTCAGTTTTTAGGGAGGTGAATGATACCAGGTAAAGCATCAAGGAGGAGAAAGTGTACAAAAACGAGGAGATTATGTTAAACTTTTATAAAACTTTCTCTCAGCTATGGCATTGATCTCAATTTGGAGCACCACACAATAAGAGGGATGTCAAGTCCTTAGAGCGAGAAAAGGAAGAGATTTAAGGTAACAGGGATGAGGAACTTCAGTTACATGGAAAGACTGGTATTGTTCTCTCTGGAACAGGCAATTTTAAGAGGTTTCGTAGAGGTATTAAAATCATAAATTCGTTTGATACACTAAATAAGGAGAAAGTGTTTCCAATGACCGAAAGGTCAGTAACAGGATGACATGAATGCAAGAATAACATAATAGCATAAATGTAAGACACCGAGACAACAGAAGGAAACAATTTTTTGCACAGCAACTGTTGTGATTTGAATGCATTGTTTGAAAGGGTCGCTGAACAGAATCAATAGCATTAGAACACTGGATAAACATGTGAAGGGAAAAGATTTACAAGGTTATGGTGAAAGAATAAGGGACCAGACAGCTGTAGTTAAATAGGTCTGTCAAACATAGACATGTTGAGATGAATGGATTCCTTGTATGCTGTGTCATTTTATGATCCTATGATAATATTCAGACATTTCTCCATGACTACTGAAATGTAGTTAAAGAAAATTTTAGACCATCAAAGAACCAACAGTCATGATAATGTACCTAGTTCAATTCTCACCAAATGCATTTTTAAATGGTATTCCCATAATGAAGCATACAATGTCTTGCTTGACAATTCCCACACTGAGCATAGATTAATGAGCCAAAATCCATCACCATACTTGGGCTAATCAGCCCTGAGAGCTACTTTTTTCTAAGAGACGATGAGCCAAATGGCAGAGCACTTCATAAAGAATAATACACATCTGCAGAACTGTCAACGTGAACATTGTTTTTTTCTTGAGTTGTGATGAAGTTAAATAAGGTCTCTACCCTTCGGCTCAACCTTCTCAGAATAAAAGTTACGAGTAAATTAAGCATGGAAGCAGGCCACTTGGCTCAACCTCCAGAAAGCAGTAATCCTAATTCCACATGTTTTTGAAACTTGAAGTGATCTTGCCATTTTGTTTAATGATAGAGGATAAAGATTATGTAAGAATAAAAATGAGTCACAGCATATACAAAAATAATGATTGTGCATTTCAATACTGAAACTAGCCCAGCTGTTATCCCACTTTATCATGGAACTACTTTCAGCCACCAGCATTGTGTTGCATCATGAATTCAGGCTATGTTCCAAAATAAAAACGACATTTTATTTTTAACATGTGTAAAGTTAAAATGCAACTGTCCTGTAACATAAGCATTGACCTACAATGAATTTGTAAAAGTACAATACAGAACCACACTAACACATGGGCTGCGACAGTTCAGGAGAGCAACTCACCTCCCAAGGACAGTTAGGAATAGACAACAAAAGGTGGACTTGCCAGAATTATTCACATCCTATGAATGAAATTTTTTTAAAAAAAGCAAAACTCACCACCCAATGTTCTACTACAGTTGTTAGCAAATGGAGCAATGCATCTGGCAGCTCATCACAAATTTCCAGAAGGAACTCATTACAAAGAAACTGACTCACCGCACACGATGACATATCTTACTGACTCACAACACATACTTTACAAATAATACACCACAATTAACTTTCTTCATTTATTTCACGAAATTGAATGCCAATGGTGTGATATTTCCACAACTTTCAGTCCATCACACGAGGACATATGGCTTTTAAAAATAAACGTTTGGGACTGTATCAGAAATGGGCTATATACTCTCTTTGTTGTGTGCTATCGATGTTCAGAAGTCGATCCCTTGTGAAGAATCTAAAACCAGGGGGCCAATTTAAAAATTATTTCAGATGGTGACAAGGGGTAATTACTTCTCTCAAAAGGTTATTAGTCTTTTGGAATTCTCTTATCCACTAAGGTGAAAGATGTATTCAAATACATTCAATGCTGAATTTGAGAGATTTTAGATAGACAAAAGAGTCAGAGTTTTGAGGGGGACCTACAGAAAAGTGAAATTAAAGCCACAGTTAGATCAGCCATGATCATGTGATTTTATTGAATAACACAATAGGTTCGACAGGCCAAATAGCCAACAACTGCACCCATTATAGTAATAGAGCGTGGTGCTGGAAAAACACAGCAGGTCAGGTAGCATCCAAGGAGCAGGAGAATTGACATTTTGGACATAAGCCCCTCATCAGGAATGACGCCTGATGACATCAAAGATATTGGTTTGACAAGAGTTCCCAGTTTTGAACACATGTTGGCTATATTTTGATAGACATGATGCGGGGGAGCCGTTGTTGGATTGGGGTGGACAAAGTTAAAAATCAAGGTTGATGCTGTCCTGAAGGCTGAGCAGTTTGCTGCGAACAGTGGTCTGTTTAAGGTTTGGTGGTTGTTTAAAGATGAGAAGTGGAGGCGTAGGGAAGGTCAATTTCATCGAGAAACGATGTTTCAATTTGTTCACATAATCAGTTTCAATCTTTTCCAGTTGAAGTCCAATGAAGTAGTACTTGTATTGATTTGTGCCATAATGTTTTGAAGATCAAAGTGTTTATTCATCTCTCTGTTAACTCCAGAGAGATGAATAAATTCCTTTCTCTTCATTCATGATGTTAGTATGACAGAAATGTGCTTTTATAATTCATGTGTAAAGCTATGAAGAAACAAGCTAGCTAGATCTCTTAGTTTGGTCACATTATTGAGTTAGCTTTATTGTAAGTAATCATTTGGTAATCAGAACTTGTGTATTGCTGAAAACAGACATTTTTGTCAAAGTTTTTCACCATACACTCATCTGGAAAATTCCCAAGAATCCCAATAAAGGAAGAAACCCAACATTTATTAAATGAGGAAAGAATGGTGATTGATTGACAAGTGGCCTCTGATTGGTACATGGAGAATGTGGCAAAGGGACAAAGGGACTAGAATAGTTATCCTTAGCAAGAGTTGTGATATCAATAAAATGCATGACATTCTTCATTACCGGTCCAAATTTGTATCCACTGGACCTGTCACTCAGAACTGATATCGTTACTAGACAGCCAGCTACAAAAAGTGCTTGCTGGACTTTTGTAAGAGCAATGATTTGCTGGCAGCTTCCATGACATGATTGATATTCAACTAAAGTAGTTGTAAAATGCTTTTAACACATCATAAAAGTGTCAGTGTCTTCTTTAACTTTATGTCTATTAGATGCATGGTCTGCTAATGGTGCGATATAATAAAGCAATGTGTTAACTTGGTCTGTTTGCGATTTGGTGTGTGGACCTGAAGCAATTCTGACTGCCATGAATTGGTTCTTCTATGCTGACCAATGTAACACTGACTGAAGTGTCTGTAATCTTGCATTTGTCTTTAGCTGTAAGAACTTTCTTTGTTTCTTTATTTAATTTCATTGCTCACTTCAAATTTGTTTTTAAATTGTTTAAATTCTGCTGTATCTTTTGTGTTTTTTTCTGTGAATTTGAATTGTGATTTTAATTCAATTGGGTGAAAGCTCATTGGAGAATTTCCAACATCATTAACTTTTTAAAAATTATCATGAAATTTTAATGACTGAAAAAGCAAGATGAATCTTCTTATAAGCTGATAAATTGTGATATGTTATTACAATGATAAACATTTAAAGCTTATTTACTCAAATATTTTAATTTAATTTTACTGCTTACATTGTAAAAGCATTTTTAACATCTATCCTATTCAGAGCTTTACTGTATGACAATTTTCAAAGTACAAGAAAGCTTTAAAGTGATTTTGAAACACTTGAAGTGTTATAAATAAAATTTTATCTTCCTAACATAAAAAATTAATACAGAGATTTTTGCAATGTTTGACCTCTTTCTTTCACTCTTTTTTCTGCAAAATGGAGAATTTGCACCATTTCTCTTTCTTGCCCAACTCATTGCACTTTTTCTGAACTAAAGGAATGTGACCCCCCACTTTTTTGCACCTTTTAGTAATTTCAGTTGCACAACAAAAATTTGTTTCAGCTTCTGTTTTAGCAAAGTCTTCTGTTACCTTTGAGTTTTAGATTATAAATTGAAACATGGTCTGAAGAACATAAACCATAGAATCTAGATCATAGAACAATACAGCACAGGAATGGGCCCTTCAGCCCACAATGTTGTGCTGAACATGGCATCAAATTAAACTAATCCCATCTGCCTGTCCTTAGTCCATATCCCTCCATTCCTTGCACATTCATGTGCTTATCAAAAAGTCTCTTAAATGTTCCTATCATATTTGCCTCCACCACTACCCCTGGCAGTGCATTTCAGACTCCTACCACTCTCTGGGTAAAAAATCTGCCCCTCACATCTCCTTTTAACTTTTCCCCTTCACCTTAAAAGCATGCCCCTAGTTTTAGACATTTTAACACTGGGAAAAAAGATTCTGACCATCAACCCTATCTTCTGTAATGTGGCGACCAGAATTGATTGCAATATTCTAAGTGTGGCCTAACCAAATTTTTATAAAGCTGCAAACATGATGTCCAAACTCTTGCTATCAACTCCCTGGACAACAAAGACAAGCATTCTTCACCACTCGATCTACTTGCGTGGCTACTTTCGGGGATTTACAGAACCCCAAGATCCCTCTGTACGTCAATCCTGTTCAGAGTCCAACCATTAATTGAACATTTTTCCTTCACATCTGATCTCCCAAAGTGCAGCACCTCACACTTACCTGGATTAAACTTCATCAGCCATTCTCCGCCCATATCTGCAACTGATCACTGTATTGTTTGACAACCTCCTACACTGTCCACAACTCCACCAATCTTTGTATCATCTACAAATTTACAAACCCAACCATCTACATTTTCATCCAAGTCATTTACATATGCACAAACAGCAGAAGTCCTAGTACAGATCCCTGTGGAACACACTAGTCATAGACCTTCAGCCAGAAAGAAAACACCCTTCCATCATTACCCTCTGCCTTCTGTTGGCAAGCCAATTCTGAATCCATGCAACCAAGTTATCATGGATCCATACATTTTAATCTCTGGATGAACTTACGATGAGGCACCTTGTCAAAAGCCTTACTAAAATCCATGTAGACAACATCCGCTGCTGTACCCTCATCAACTGCTTTTGTCAACTCCTCCAAAAATTCAATCAGATTAGTAAGACCTGACCTGCCCTGCACAAAGCATGCTGATGTTCACTAATTAGGTTGTGCTTTTCCATAAATTCTGTCCCTAGCAGTTCTCTCCAGTAACTTCCTAACTACTGATGTGACTCTCACTGCTCTATAGTTTCCTAGATTGTCTCTATTCCCTTTTTGAAGAGAGGAACAATATTGGCTACTCGCCAGTCCTCCAGGACCTCTCCAGCGGCTAATGGGGATACAAAGATCTTAGTCAAGTCCCCAGCAATTTCTTCTCTTCCCTATCTGAATAACTTGTGGTAGATACCATTGGGCTCTGGGGATTTATCCACCTTAATGCTTTCAAGAGACTCAACACCACTTCTTTCTTGATCTCAAAATGCTCAAAATTAGTGTGCTCCACCCAAATCGCACTTTCCTCCAAATCCTTCTCCTGGATGAATACCAATGCGATGTACTCATTTAGGATCTCAACCACATCCCCTACCTCCTTGATCTTTGAGTGGTCCTACCTTCTTCCTTGTTATCCTCTTGTTTTTAGTGTATGTATAAAATGTCTTGGGTTGCTCTTTCCCCCTACTTGCCAAGGTCATTTCATGGGGTAAAAACAATGACTGCAGATGCTGGAAACCAGATTCTGGATTAGTGGTGCTGGAAGAGCACAGCAGTTCAGGCAGCATCCAAGGAGCAGCGAAATCGACGTTTCGGGCAAAAGCCCTTCATCAGGCTTCCTGATGAAGGGCTTTTGCCCGAAACATCGATTTCGAAGGTCATTTCATGGCCCCTTCTTGATCTTCTAATTCCTAAAGAATAACCTCAAAGAGAAACCTCATTTTAGAAGATTTACAAGGATGTTGCCAGGGTTGGAGGATTTGAGCTATTGGGAGAGGTTGAATAGGCTGGGGCTGTTTTCCCTGGAATGTCGGAGGCTGAGGGTTGACTTTGTAGAGGTCTATAAAATCGCAAGGAGAATGGATAGGATAAATAGACAAAGTCTTTTCCTTGGGGTGGGGAAGTCCAGAACAAGAGGGCATAGGTTTAGGGTGAGAGGGGAAATATAAAAGAGACCTAAGGGGCAATGTTTTCACACAGGGGGTGGTACATGTATGGAATGAGCTGCCAGAGGAAGTGGTGGAGGCTAGTACGATTGCAGCATTTAAAAGGCATTTGGATGGGTATATGAATAGGAAGGGTTTGGGGGGATGCGGGCCGGGTGCTGGTAAGCAGGACTAGATTGGGTTGGTATGGATGGTTTGGTTTCCATCTGTATGATGCTCTAAGAAGAATTCTTCTGTGGTTTATAATGATAATTTTTAATGTACACGATGCTAGTTTATTGAAAATAACAAGTGAATTTTTCTTTCAGTATTCCAGCCCAGAGTTTTATTGGAGTCTGATATTGATCGTTTCTTTCTCTGATTGCAACTTAAAGTAATACTCTTTCTAGTCCTAACCAGATTTTCTGAATTCCTTTTTGGTTCTGGCTACTCTTAAGCTTTTAAAGAAAGGACTGCTTGCTCCAATAGCTCTGCCATGCTGCTGCTGCTGCAGCTCTTACAGGAGCTGACTGGATTTATGCTCCTTTATAAAGCTGGCGTATTCCCGAAGAGGCCCTCTCTCTTTAGTAGCAGAATGTTTCTTCTCTTTTCTCTTCAGACCTTTATTGAATTTTTCACTTCTGATGATTTCTTCAAACTAGGCAGCAGCCCATCCTACAGAGGCATTATATTTGAAAGAGATGCCTACATTGGCACATATTGTAAGGGAGATCTTTGCTAGCCGTTCATCTTAAAGATGCATGAAGATCTTAGATAGAAAGCTGCCATCGATTGCTCTACTAGTCCTAGTCTGATACAAATTGTACAAATACAAAATGGGTGGCACTGCGGCTCAATGGTTTGCACTACTGCCACACAACGCCAGGGACCGTGTTCAATTCCCACCTCGGGCGACTGTCTGTGTGGAGTTTGCACAATCTCCCAGTGTCTGCATGGGTTTCCTCCAGTGCTCTGGTTTCTTCCCACAATCCAAAGCCAATTGGCCATGCTAAATTGCCCATAGTGTTAGGTGCATTAGTCAGGGGCAAATATAGGGTAGGGGAATGGGTCTGAGTGGGTTAATGTTCGAGAGGTCAGTGTAGACTTGTTGGGTTGAAGGGCCTGTTTCCATACTGTAGGGAACCTAATCTAATGTAGTGAAGGATGATCACGTGAAAGTCCTGGCAGAGAGGGTGACAGGAAAGGTTCCTTCATGAATGGGGGTTGGTTAACTCAGTTGGCTGCGTGACCAGTTTGTCATGCAAAATGACAGCAGTAACATGGGTTCAATTGCCACACCGACTGAAGTTACTGTGAAGGACCCTCATTCTCAGCCTCTCCCCTCACCTGAGGCAGAGTGACCCTTAGGATAAGCCACCACCAGTCATTTCTCTCTCGCTGAGAGAGACGCCCTATGTTTCAGTACGACTACGGCAATTTTATCTTTATTAATGGGAGGTGGGAATTAATAGCGGGCAACAAAGAAATGGCAGAGACACAAAATGTAAATTTTGCCTTTTTTTCCCATAATGCTTTCACATTGAAATCATCCCATTAGTATTGCAAAGGTTACAGAAAATGAGGATCTTAAAATAATTGAAATCATGAGGGAAAAATAAGAAAGGAATATGGATAGGTTAGGTGAATGGGCCAAAATTGGCAGATGGAATTTAATGTGGCTAACTGTAAGGTCAGTCAGAGCAGTAAAAAAGCAACTTTTTTAAATGGAGAGAAATGTCAAATACTCCTGTGCAGAGGAGTCTGAGTGTTTGCATACATGAATTGCAAAAGGCTGGTATGCAGGTGCAAGAGATAATAAAGACAAATGTAATTTTGGCACCTATTGCTAAAGGAATAGAATATAAAAGTATGGAAGTGCTGCTGCAATTGTACAAGACATTGGTGAGTTAGCATCTGGAGTACTACACAGTTTTCCTCTCCTTATTTGAGAAAGGATATAAGGGCATTGGAGGCAGAGTAGGGAAATTTCACTAGATTTATTCCAGAGATGAAAGGCTTGTCTTATGAGGTGAGATTGAGCAAGTTAGTTGTTAGTGTTTAGAAGATTGGGAGAAGATATACAATGAGCCATACTTGATTACGGAGCTTAAGGTGAAGGAACCCCTAAGGGGCAGTGACCTTAAAATGATAGAATTCAGCCTGCAGTTTGAGAGATATTAGCAGTATACCAGAAAATAAGGAGAGTCAGGGTTGGAGGTGAGTGTCATGGCCATCACTAAGGAGAAGGTGCTGGGGAAGCTAAAAGGTCTGAAGGTGAATAAATTGCCTGGAGACAATGTACTACTCCCCAGTGTAGGAGAAAGTTGAGGAGATTGTGGAGGCATTGGTGGTGATGTTTCATGAAGAACTGGAGTCAGAGAGGGTTCCAGAGGACTGAAAAATGGCTAATGTGACATTCTTGTTTCAGAATGGAGGGAGGCAGAAGACAGGAATCTAGAAACATATTAGCCTGACTTCAGTCGTTAATAATGTTTGAGCTTGTAATAATAAGGATGAGATTGTGAATTACTTGCAAGAGCATGCTAAAATAGGGATGAGTCAGCATGTTTTACCAATGAGAGTTCATGTCTGAAACATTTGTTTGAAATTCTTTGAGGGGGTAACACGCATGTAAAATAAAGGAGAGCCAGTGGATATAAGCTATTTGCAGAGGGGGAGTGCTGGTCTCTCAAAATGCATAAAGGTGGAGCCCTAGGACCTGATTAGGTGTACCTTTAAACTTTGTGGGAAGTTGGGAAGTCATTGTTGGGCTCCTTGTATCATCGATAGTCACAGGTGAGGTGCCAGAAGACTGGAGGTTGGCTGATGTGATGCCACTATTTTAAGAAAGGTGGTAAGGAAAAGCCAGGGAACTGTAGACCAGTGAGCCTGACATCAGTGATGGGCAAGCTGTTGGAGAGAATCCTGAGGGACAGGATTTGCATGTTCTTGGAAAGGCAAGGACTGATGCCCTCCAACGCATCTCGTCCACATCCCGCACCTCCGCCCTCAGACCCCACCCCTCCAACCGTAACAAGGACAGAACGCCCCTGGTGCTCACCTTCCACCCTACAAACCTTCGCATCAACCAAATCATCCACCGACATTTCCGCCACCTCCAAAAAGACCCCACCACCAGGGATATATTTCCCTCCCCACCCCTTTCCGCCTTCCGCAAAAACCGTTCCCTCCGTGACTACCTGGTCAGGTCCACACCCCCCTACGACCCACCCTCCCATTCTGGCACTTTCCCCTGCCACCGCAGGAACTGTAAAACCTGTGCCCACACCTCCTCCCTCACCTCTATCCAAGGCCCTAAAGGAGCCTTCCACATCCATCAAAGTTTCACCTGCACATCCACCAATATCATTTATTGTATCCGTTGCTCCCGATGTGGTCTCCTCTACATTGGGGAGACTGGGCGCCTCCTAGCAGAGCGCTTTAGGGAACATCTCCGAGACACCCGCACCAATCAACCAAACCGCCCCGTGGCCCAACATTTCAACTCCCCCTCCCACTCTGCTGAGGACATGGAGGTCCTGGGCCTCCTTCACCGCCGCTCCCTCACCACCAGACGCCTGGAGGAAGAACGCCTCATCTTCCGCCTCGGAACACTTCAACCCCAGGGCATCAATGTGGACTTCAACAGCTTCCTCATTTCCCCTTCCCCCACCTCATCCTAGTTTCAAACTTCCAGCTCAGTTACTGTCTCCTTGACTTGTCCGACCTGTCTATCTTCTTTTCCACCTATCCACTCCACCCTCTCTTCCTTGACCTATCACCTTCATCTCCTCCCCCACTCACCCATTGTACTCTATGCTACTCTCTCCCCACCCCCACCCTCCTCTAGCTTATCTCTCCATGCTTCAGGCTCACTGCCTTTATTCCTGATGAAGGGCTTTTGCCCGAAACGTTGATTTCGCTGCTCGTTGGATGCTGCCTGAACTGCTGTGCTCTTCCAGCACCACTAATCCAGTATTTGATTTTCAGCATCTGCAGTCATTGTTTTTACCTGATTAGGTATAGTCAACATGGCTTTGCATGTGGGAAATCATGTCTCGCAAACTTGATTGAGTTTTTTGAAGAAGTAATAAAAACGATTGATGAGGATAGAACAGTGAACGTAATCCAGTTCAGTAAGGCATTCGACAAGGTTCCTCATGGTAGACTGGTTAGCAAGGTTAGATCACGTGAAATGCAGGGAGAACTAACGATTTGGATACAGAACTGGCTCGAAGGTAGAAGACAGAGGATGGTGGTGGAGGGTTGCTTTTCAGACTGGAGACCTGTGACCAGTGGAGTGTTACAAGGATTGGTGCTGGATCCACTGTTCTTTGTCATTTATATAAATTATTTGGATGTGAACATAGGAGGTATGGTTAGTATGTTTGCAGATGACACCAAAATTGTAAGTGCAGTGCACAGTGAAGAAAGTTACCTCAGATTACAATGGGATCTTGATCAGATGGGCCAATGGGCTGAGGAGTGGCAGATGGAATTTAATTTAGATACATGTGAGGTGCTGCATTTTGGGAAAGCAAACCAGGGCAAGACTTACACACTTAATGGTAAGGTCCTGGGGAGTATTGCTGAACAAAGAGACCTTAGAGTGCAGCTTCATAGTTGCAGGTATATAGGAGAGTGAAGAAGGCGTTTGATAGGCTTTCTTTTATTGGTCAGAGCAATGAGTATAGGAGTTGCGGCTGTACAGGATATTGGTTAGGCCACTTTTGGAAAATTGTGTGCAATTCTGGTCTCCCTCCTGTTGGAAGGATGTTGTGAAACTTGAAAGGATTCAGAAAAGATTTACAAGGATGTTGCCAGGTTGGAGTATTTAAGCTATAGGGAGAGGCCGAATAGGTTGGGGCTAGGCTGGAGTTTTGGAGGCTGAGGGGTGACCATGTAGAGGTTTATGAAATCATGAGGGGCATGGATAGGGTAAATAGACAAGATCTTTTCCCTGGGGTGGGAGAGTCCAAAACTAGAGGGCATAAGTTTAAGGTGAGAGGGGAAAGATTTAAAAAGGATCTAAAGGGCAACATTTTCATGCAGAGGGTGGTGTGGAAATGGAATGAGCTGCCAGAGGAAGTGATGGAGACTGGTACAATTACAACATTTAAAAGACTTCTGGATGGGCATACGAAAAGGAAAGGTTTGAAGGGATGTGGGCCAAGTGCTGGCAAATGGGACTAATTTAGGATATATTAATTTATGGACAAGTTGGACCAAAGGGTCTTTCTGTGCTGTACATTCCCGTGAATCTGTTCTCAGTAAATTGCAAAATAGAGGAGTTCTGCCCTTTGAGCCTGCTCTATTTGTAAACTCGTGGCTAATTTGGATATGGTGTCAAAGCCCAGCTTCCGGTCAGCTTTTGATAACAGTTAACCACCTTGTTTAGCAATCCAACTGAGACCTGAATAAATTCAGTGATTCAGACTCCATTGTTTTCTGTGGAAGAGAATTCTGCAGACTCATGATTCCCAAAAGAGTTCCATTTCCATCTTAAAAGGAAGATATTTTATCCTTAAACAGTTCTGGTTATATCCAACCCACACCTTCCTATATCCATCTTATTCATGCCCCTCAGGATTCATTGGATCTCTAGTGTGGAAGCAGGTCATTCAGTCCACACCAACCCTCCAAACAACATCCCACTGAGACCCATCCCTACCCTTGTATTCCCCACAGCTATCTTACCTACTATGGTCAGTCAACCTAACCTGCATAGCGTTAGACTGTGGGAGCAAACCAGGGCATCCACAGAGAATCCACACAGACACGAGGAGAATGTGCAAACTCCACGGACAGTCACGTGAGTCTGGAATTGAAGCTGGGTCTCTTGAGCTGTGATACAGCAGTGGTAACCTCTGAAGCATCATGACACCCAGCATAGCACAAGTTTCAATAAGACTATCTCTTCTTGACATCAAAACTTCAGAGTCCAATACTAAAAACATTTGATCAAGGTGTCAGTTTGACAGGAGTCTAATGTGGCAAATATTGTACACCTTAGTTAAGAATAAGGTGACTGAATACCTCAAATATATTTAGCTGATAAGTAAATGCATAGAACCCCTAAATTGTGGAAACAGGCCATTAAGCCCAACAAGTCCACCCTGACCCTCCAAACAGTAAACCACCCAGACCCATTCCCCCTCAGCTTACCCTGACTAATGCACCTACACATCCCTGAACACCATGGGCAATTTATCATGGCCAGTTCACCTGGCCTGCACATCTTTGGACTGAAGGAGGAAACCAGAGCACACGAAGAGAACCCACACAGACGCAACAAGGATGTATAAACCCCACACAGACAGAGGAATTGAACCCAGGTCCCTGGTGCTGTGAGGCTGCAGTGCTAACCACTGAGGCATGTGCCACGTTAAACAAGGAAGATTTATTGAAAAAGACACAATCTGAAACATTAACTGTGTTTCTCTTTCTACAACGTACTGAGTGTTGCCTGCATAGTTTATTATGAATTAATAAAGAAGAGGTCATGTTTGAGGAAGCTAATTGAGCGTTTTTAAACAGGTAATCAGTGGATAATATAACATATATGAATGAAATTTATGAAGACTTCCAGGATGTTGTGAGAAAATCCCTTATAAGATACTTTAAGCTAAAGTTGAAGCTAACCCACAGAATTGTTACAGTGCACAAGAAAATTATATAGCTCATCGTGTCTCTAAATGAGCACCTCACTTGGTGCCTTCCAGAAGGCTTGGTTTTAGGCTCTCCTATTCTGGAGGTGTGCCATAACACACCTCAACACATTGATTAAAAAATATCTATGCGTGAAGATTAAAAAAGAAACAATCTAATTTTCTTTTGAATGCCTCATTTGAAGCCACATCCATCAATCTCTCAGGCACTGCATTCCAGACTTAACCACTCACTGTGTGAAAGTTTCTCCTTAGGTTACTTTTGCTTCATTTACTAATTATTTTAAATCTGTGTTCTCTTACATAGAACAGCACAACGTAGGAACAGACCTTTCAGCTCACTATATCTACACTGACCATGATGCCATTCTAAACTAATCCCATTTACTTGCACACAGTTTGTATCCCTCTATTCCCAGCCTGCTCATGTGTCTGTCTAAATGTTGCTATCGTATTTGCTTCTACCATCTCCTCTTGGTTAGAGACAAAAAAAACTGCAGATGCTGGAATCCAAGGTAGACAAGCAGGAGGCTGGAAGAACACAGCAGGCCAGGCAGCGTCAGGAGGCAGAGAAGTTAGAGACAAAACAAAACTGAATCAATTTCTAATAACCTCCCTTCCCTTTCCCCGACTCCCTTCCCAGCCCCACACCCTCCCTTTCACTCCTCCCAGCCAGCTACAAGATTCATTCTCCCATTATCCAACCAGGTCATACCCTCTCCCTGATTTCACATTCCTCCTCAACCCCCTTTATCTGCAGCTCCCCATAAACCCACGCCCAGTCCTGAGGAAGAGTTTCACCTGAAATGTTGACTTCTCCACCTCCTGATGGTGCCTGGCTTGCTGTGTTCTTCCAGCCTCCTGCTTGTCTACCTCCTCTCCGGCAGCGCATTCTAGGCCCCTCCCATCCACCACATTAAAAAACGTACCTCGCACATCTTTAAACTTTCCCCCTCACTTTAAACCTATGTCTCCTCGTATTTGATGTTTCCACCTGAGAAACAGATAACAACTATCTGACCTATCCATGCCTCAATTTTATATAACTTTGTCAGGTCAGCCCTCAGTCTATGATGCTCTCGAGAAAACAATCCAAGTTTGTCCAACCTCTCCTCACTGCTAATACGCTCCAATCTAGGCAACATCCTGATAACCGATTTTCTTCACCATCTCCAAAGCCTCCACATCCTCCCCATAGTGCGGCAACCAGACCACAACATACCCCAAATGTGGCCTGACTGAAGTATTATATAGTTGTTCTCCAGTCTTTAAGAAATGGAAATTTTTTTTACTCCGCCCAAACGTTTCACAATTTTGAACATTTCACCTTTTCTTCTCTAAGGAAGATGGTGCAACTTTTCCAATTTAGCCTAAAGTGAAATTCTTCATCCTTGTAACAATTCTCTCCTGCATGCTCTTCGTAGTTTCACAACCTTTTTAAAGTGTGACACCAAGAACCAAACGCAATATTTCAGCTGAAGGCATACTAGTGCCTTATCAAAGTACAACTTAACCTCTTTGCTGTTCTACTTGTGCCTCAATTAATAATGCATAAGATGCTGTATGCCTGTCTTCATGTGGAAAATATCACATGGAGATTCAAAGAAGAGTGCAGGAGTGTATGCACAGAACAGTATGAGAAATACCCAAAGTGAAAGTATCAACCTGGTGAAGCTACAATACAGGGCAAGAGAATGACAGAGTTAAGAAATCTCAAGTTAATGGATCAGATCTAAGCTTTGCACTGCTGCCATAACCAATTGTGAATGGTGGTGGACAACTAAACAACTCCTGGAATGTTGCCGGGGCTGCAGAATTGTTGCTACAAGGAGAAATTGGAATCATTTTCCTTGAAACAAAGATGACTGAGAGGCAACATGATTGAGGATTACAAAATAGTAAGGGGTAGAGATAGAGCAGACAGGAGGTATTTGTTTTACTTGGCATAGAGTTTAAAATCCAGAGTGGCAGAAAGATTAGAGGGAATGGGAGGAAAAACATTTTTTTAAAATCCAGAGGGTGGTGGGTGTCTTGAATTCACTGTCTGAGTTGGTGTGGAAGCCGAGATCCCAAACTCTTTTTAGAAAAAGTACCTGGACCTGTATTTTTAGTGCTGTAAGCTGCAGGGCAGGAAGATGGAATATGGGTTTTGTTGGGTCAACATGGGCAAGAAGAGCTGAATGGCCCCTTCTATGTTGTATCATTTTAATGGTTCTACAGCCTCACCACTGACACCTAACTGGCAATGTGGGGGAAAATTGCCCAAGTATGCTCAGTATTCAGAAAAAAAGCAGAACAAATTCAAATCAGTCTAAAGGTGTGCAGGTCAGGTGAATTGGCTATGCTAAATTGCCCATAGCGTTAGGTGCATAAGTCAGAGGGAAATGGGTCTGGGTGGGTTACTCTTCGGAGGGTCAGTGTGGACTTGTTGGGCCAAAGGGCCTGTTTCCACACTGTAGGGAATCTAATCCAAACAGCCACCCCAGTCTACTCAGTCATCAATAGTGCTATAAAAGATGTATTTACTCAACAATATCTCACTTGCTCACTGATGATCAATTTAGTTTTCATCAGGGCCACCGAGTTGCTCATCTCTTTATGATCTTAGTCCAAAAATGGACAAAAACACAATTGGATTCCGGAGAAGTGCGAATACATCAAGGAGGCTCTGGCAAAATTCTCCTCTGATTGGAACCACACTTGGCATTTAGGAAGATGTTTGTGATTGTTGGGATCAGTCATCCCAGCTCCAGGACATTTCTGTGGGAGTTCCTCAGGGTAGTGTCATGGATCCAAAAGTCTTTTAACAATTACTTTTGCCCCCCATCATAAAGTCAGAAGTAGGGATGTTCAGTTGTGATTGCACAATGTTCAAAACCATCTGCCACTCTTTCATATTGAAACAGTGTATGCACAAATGCAACAAGACCTGGACAACATCCACTGATAATCTCCTTGCATTTGGAACTTTCTGAAAATGTCCATTTAAGTCATAGAATCATGACTCAAGCCTACTCACCACTCCCCTCCCCCTACTCCCAAAAACATTGCAATACTCTAGTTTTCTGGAGACATCCAAGGGATAAAAAACTAAAATATTACTGCCAGTGCCTCGGCAAATTGTAGAGTCATCTCTCAGTATATTTGGATGCATCTCATCCATTCCCAATGCTTTAGAAGCATAGACAATTTATTTGATTTAAATTACCAATTTTAAAATTGGCCAGTGACCATTCCCAACTCTTTCACTATGGCTTGGGTAGCATATTTGCCCTTGGTGAAGGCAAGTGTAAAGTAGGCATTCAGGATTTTTTGCCATGGTTTATGCTGTCACGTAAAAATCACCTTTTTAGTTGCTAATCATTCCTCTTTCTCCATTTACTACTCTTTTACTGTTTACATGACTCTGGCATTCTTTGGCATTCCATTTTACTTTAGCCTCCAATGTTTGCTTCACGATGCCTCATCATTTCTCTTATTTACATATTGCTTATCTAACCAGCCTTCTGAACCATTCTTTGAAGATAGGAACTTAGAACATAGAACATAGAACATAGAAGAATACAGTGCAGTACAGGCCCTTCAGCCCTCGATGTTGCGCCGATCAAAGCCCACCTAACCTACACTAACCCACTATCCTCCATATACCTATCCAATGCCCGCTTAAATACCCATAAAGAGGGAGAGTCCACTACTGCTACTGGCAGGGCATTCCATGAACTTACGACTCGCTGAGTGAAGAACCTACCCCTAACATCAGTCCTATATCTACCCCCCCTTAATTTAAAGCTATGCCCCCTTGTAATAGCTGACTCCATACGTGGAAAAAGGTTCTCACTGTCAACCCGATCTAACCCCCTAATCATCTTGTACACCTCTATCAAATCACCCCTAAACCTTCTTTTCTCCAATGAAAACAACCCCAAGTGCCTCAGCCTTTCCTCATAGGATTTTCCTACCATACCAGGCAACATCCTGGTAAACTTCCTCTGCACCCGTTCCAGTGCCTCCACATCCTTCCTATAGTATGGCGACCAAAACTGCACACAATATTCCAGATGCGGCCGCACCAGAGTCTTATACAACTGCAGCATAACCTCAGGACTCCGGAACTCAACTCCTCTACCAATAAAAGCCAGTACGCCGTATGCCTTCTTCACTGCACTATTTACCTGGGTGGCAACTTTCAGAGATCTGTGTACATGGACACCAAGATCCCTCTGCTCTTCCACACTACCAAGTAGTCTACCATTAGCCCAGTAATCCATCTTTTTATTACTCTTACCAAAGTGAATCACTTCACACTTAGCTACATTGAACTCCATTTGCCACCTTTCTGCCCAGCTCTGCAGCTTCTCTATATCCCGCTGTAACCTGCCATATCCTTCCTCACTGTCTACAACTCCTCCGACTTTCGTATCATCCGCAAACTTGCTCACCCAACCTTCTAACCCTTCCTCCAGGTCATTTATATAAATGACAAACAGCAATGGTCCCAAAACAGATCCTTGCGGAACACCGCTAGTGACGGCACTCCAAGATGAACCTTTGCCATCAACTACTACCCTCTGTCTTCTTCCAGAGAGCCAATTCCTAATCCAAACCTCCAACTCACCCTCAATGCCATATCTCTGTATTTTCTGCAGTAGCCTACCATGGGGGACCTTATCAAACGCCTTACTAAAATCCATATATACCACATCTACCGCTTTCCCCTCATCTACCTCCTTAGTCACCTTCTCAAAGAATTCAATAAGGTTTGTGAGGCACGACCTGCCCTTCACAAAACCATGCTGACTATCCTTGATCACATCATTCTTATCCAGATGTGCATAAATCCTATCCCTTACAATTCTCTCTAAGACTTTGCCCACAACAGAAGTGAGACTCACTGGCCTATAGTTACTAGGATTATCCCTACTCCCCTTCTTGAACAAGGGAACCACGTTTGCTAGCCTCCAGTCCTCTGGCACTACTCCTGTCGACAAAGAGGACACAAAAATCAAGGCCAATGGCTCTGCAATCTCCTCCCTTGCTTCCCAGAGAATCCTAGGATAAATGCCATCAGGCCCAGGGGACTTATCTATTTTCACCCTTGCCAGAATTTCCAACACCTCTTCTCTACATATCTCAAAGCCATCCATTCTACTTATTCGTGCCTCAGTATTTATATCGACAACAATGTCCTGTTCCTGAGTGAATACTGACGAAAAGTATTCATTCAGCGCCTCCCCAATCTCTTCAGCCTCCACACGCAACTTCCCATTACTATCCTTGATTGGACCTATTCCTTCCCTAGTCATTCTTTTATTCCTAACATACCTATAGAAAGCCTTAGGGTTTTCCCTAATCCTACCAACTAAGGACCTTTCATGTCCCCTCCTTGCTGCTCTTAGCTCTCTCTTCAGGTCCTTCCGGGCTACCTTATAACTCTCAATTGCCCCTATTGAACCTTCACGCCTCATCTTTACAAAGGCCGCCCTCTTCCATTTAACCAGGGATTCCAACTCCTTATTAAACCACGGCTCCCTCACACGACCCTTTCCTCCCTGCCTGATAGGTACGTACTTATCAAGGACACTCAATAGTTGCTCCTTGAACAAGTTCCACATATCAATTACGCTCTTGCCTTGGAATCTACTTCATAGCATTGAGGGGAATTAATGATGTGCTTTAGGACATTGGCTGAGCAGTGCATGTAAAACATTTTGGGAGATTGTGAAAACCAAAATGACAGGTGTGTCCAGGAGGGTTTCCTTACTCAGTATGTAGACAGGCCAACAAGGGGAGAGGCCATTTTGGATTTGGTGCTCAGCAATGAGCCAGGACAGGTGGCAGAACACTTTGGTGAGAGTGACCACAACTGCCCCGCATTTACCATAGCCTTGGAGAGGGAAAGGAGCAGTTACCAAGGAAAAATATTTAATTGGGGAAAAGAAAATTATGACACTATCAGACAGGAGTTGGGAAGCACAGATTGGGAGCAATTGTTCCACAGAAAAGGCACAACAGACATGTGGAAACTGTTTAAGGAGCACTTGTTGCAAGTGATGCACAAATTTGTTCCTCTGAGACAGGCAAGAAGGGGTAAGATTAAGGAGCCTTGGATGACGAGAACAGAGGAGCTTCTTGTCGAAAGGAAGGCAAGCAGCTTATGTAAGGTGGAGGAAGCAAGGATCTAGCATAGCTTTAGAGGATTACAGGATTACTAGAAAGGAGCTCAGAAATGGACTGAGGAAAGTCAGGAGGGGGCACAAAAAAGGCTTGGCAGGAAGGATTAAGGAGAACTCAAAGGCATTTTACTCATACATGAGGAATAAGAGAATGATCAGGGAGAAGGTAGGGCCAGTAAGGGATAGTGCAGGGAATTTGTGTGTGAAGTCTGAGCAGATAGGGGAAACCCGGAGTTTTTTGCTTCAGCTTTCAATAAGGGAAGGGACTTTGTTGTGAATGAGACCTTTAAGGAGCTAGGAAACAAGCTTGAACAGATCAAGATTAATGAAGTTGATTTGCTAGAAATTTTGGCAAACATTAAAATTGATAAGTCCCCAGGACCAGACCAGATTTATCTTCGGTTGCTCCCGGAAGCGAGAAAGGAGGTTGCTAAGCCGCTGGCGAGGATATTTGCCTCCTCACTCTCCACAGGAGTCGTACTGGAGGATTGAAGGGAGGCAAATGTTGTTCCTCTTTTCAAGAAGGGTAATAGGGAAATCCCTGGCAATTACAGACCAGTCCGTCTTACGTCTGTGGTCAGCAAGGTTTTGGAAAGAATACTGAGTGATACGATTTATGAATATTTTGAAAAGCATAGCGTGATTAAAGGCAGTCAGCATGACTTTGTGAGGGGCAGGTCATGCCTCACAAATTTTATTGAGTTCTTTAAGGAGGTGACGAGACAAGTCGATGAAGGTCACCCAGTGGATGTGGTGTATATGGACTTCAGCAAGGCATTTAATAAGGTTCCCCATGGTAGGCTCATTCATAAAGTCAGGAAGTATGGGATACAGGGAGATTTGGCTATCTGGATTCAGAATTGGTTGGCTGACAGAAGGCAGAGAGTGGTTGTAGATGGAAAGTATTCTGCCTGGAGGTCAGTGTTGAGTGGGGTCCCGTAGGGCTCTGTTCTTGGACCTCTGCTCTTTGTAGTTTTTATAAATGACTTGGATGAGGAGATTGAGCGGTGGGTTAGCAAATTTGCTGGTGACACAAAGGTTGGAGATGCTATTGATCGTATTGAGGATTATTGCAGGCTGTACCGCGACATAGACAGGATGCAGAGCTGGGCTGAAAAATGGCAGATGGAGTTCAACCTAGATAAGTGCGGAATGATGCATTTTGGAAGGTCAAACTTGAATGCTGACTATAGGATTAAAGACAGGATTCTTGGCAGTGTGGAGGAACAGAGGGATCTTGGTGTTCAAGTACATAGATCCCTCAAAGTTGCCACCCAGGCCGATCGGGTTGTTAAGAAAGTTTATGGTGCTTTGGCTTTCATTAACAGGGGGATCGAGTTTAAGAGCCACAAGTTTTTGCTGCAGCTCTACAAGATCCTGGCAAGACCACACTTGGAATATCGTGTCCAGTTCTGGTCACCCTACTATAGGAAAGATACGAAGGCTTTCGAGAGGGTGAAAAGAAGGTTTACCAGGATGCTGCCTGGACTGGAAGGCTGGTCTTACAAAAAGAGGTTGACTCCGCTCGGACTTTTCTCTCTGGAGAGGAGGAGGAAGAGAAGTGACCTGACCGAGATATACAAAGTAATGAGAGGCATGGATACAGTAATTAGCCAGAGACTTTTCCCCAGGGCAGGATCGACTGGCACAAGGAGTCACAGTTTTGAGATATTAGGAGAAAGGTATAGAGGGAATGTCAGAGGAAGGTTCTTTATGCAGAGTTGTGAATGCATGGAATGTGTTGCCAGTGGTGATGGTGGAAACAAAGTCATTAGGGACATTTAAGCGACTGCTGGACATGCACATGGAGGGATGCGTAGGTTAGGTTATTTTATTTTAGATTAGGAATAATCTTCGGCACAACATCGTAGGGCGAAGGGCCTATTCTGTGCTGTACTTTTCTATGTCCTATTATGCTTTCTTATCAGTCAGCTTGACTAGACATATGTTACATTTTTATTACATCCATCAAACTCATTTTTATTCTCACCCAATATTGATCAATTAAATATTTAAATGTGGGAATTCAACAATTTACTCACATTGAAAGTGCATATCACAGTAAAATTAATAAGCACTCTTTTCACTTGTGGTATACATTGTTGTGATTTGAATTTTGGTATTTTTGCATTTGTTCTGATGAATGCAAGATGAAAAGACTCAGCAACACAACTCTCTCTGCAAAATAGGAATTTAAAATAAAAACAATGAGCAACCTTTTTTTCAAAAAGATTTTAATGAAAAGAGTTCCAAATGAAGATTTAGAACAATATTTCTACTGTATGATTTACTCTCAAGTTAATCTTGAAGGTTTCCAACAGACTCCTAATGTAGCATTTTCATTTTATATAGGCTTTGGACATCAGGTACTATGCTAATGAAGCAGCGAAAAAAAAACAGAATGACCTATATATGATAAAGGTATAACACAAACGGTCACAGTGATGTTATTCTGAGGATAATTAAGAATCTACTAAGTTCACATGATTCTAATTTCATCAAATTAATATTGTAATACATCAGAGTTATTGAGCATACAGACTGTATTTACTTCTTCCAGAAGGTTTATTTTAAACAATCACACAATAAAGGAGTACATGAAAACCAGGTTATTTAGCAGCGAAGATAAAATTGGTCACACATCATAGGCAGTTGTGATTCTGTTTAGCAGGTCATACCTACACTGATCTGCAGTACAGCTTTAATTTGCAATTGGAGTGGCTTACAATAAATGTGCATTTTAAGCATTTAACAGCTGAAACAGTTAAATATGATTGCAAGCAAACTGTGTCACAGTTTCATTATTTTTACATGTTAAAATATTTGAGGGCATAACCATTGTGGGGAAAAAAATTATAAAAACCACATATTCAACAAATCTAAATGAAAATAGCAGCTTGACACTTCATATTATTGGTGTTTGATTAAGGATTAAAACAAAAACATCAACTTAACCTCCCTTTTACATATTGACTAAACTGCTGCTGAGATTCTATTTTCATATACGGCTGAATTTTCTATTCATCTATATATTTTAAACATTCAGACAGCATAAAACGGATGAGTATTAACACAGAATTTACAGTATACAAATATATTGCTGTGGCACTTGAAAGATATCACTTTTTCTTTCTTAAAATATTCCCCAAGGTTAAATACCTATTCAAAGAATACAACTCAGGATCTACCCCAGTACACTCTGAAGTACTAGAATTTAGTCAATTAAGACAAGAGTATATTAGTCCTTTCCCTATTTTCTCTACTAATTCTGGAAAATTTCTTTGTTTCTCTCCATAATGATACAATTGAAATCAGGAACTCCTTAAGGTGTCAGATTAATTGTGCATTCTACTGCACTATGGCTTCCCACATGGTGTCTTCAACAACCAAAAATGGTAGGGGGCAAATAACACCCCATGCCATGGTCAATAATTCAGCATGAGCAGCTTCTTTGAAGTATAAAAGAACTTGAGGTTAGAGAGGACTTAAAAAGAATTTTCTTTAGCTGTAATAATAGATAAAGTATAAAGCAGGAATCCATACCTGACTGCTTTTAACAAATTCCAAATACCACCACCAACACAATGAGACACTAAGACAATTTTCATTATGCTGTGTTGTGCCCAACTGCATAATGTAATTTCACTTATCACAAATACGTTTCAAGCAAATGAATCAGTCAAAACTTATTCTCTTCCCAATTTTAAATTTTGTTCTGATGAATGGTCACAGACCTGAAACATTAAATCAATTTCTCTCTTCCCTGAATCTACCAGACCTGTTGAGTATTTCCAGCATTTTCTTTTTTTATTTCTGATTTCAAGTATCAGTTGTATTTTGCCTTAGTTATATATGACTTCAGTCACCAAATGGTTAAATAAAACCCTAAGAGCCCACGTACAACAAGTCAAAATTAGTTCAGTAGTGGGCGTCTGTTTCTTCAAGTGTGCATGCGCTTGTCCATGATCTTCACCTCTTGTCAAAGGAAAAGTTATAATTGAAGTAGTAACAATTCACCTTCCTTATTTACTATTGAATTGGCAACTAAAGCGGAGTCTGTAACTGTCCCTTGGGAATATTAACAAGCCACTTCTATTCAGCAGTAACCTTTATTGTTATTAATGAACAGCAAAAATCTGAGAATAATCTCTGATTTATTTGGCTTTACTGGTTAGTTACCTGCTAAATACAGTAGCTGTATTTTCAGTACAAAGATAGGCTATGTGCCAGTTAAACAAGTAACATTATCAGTAACAAAGATACAAAATTTAAAAATATGGATGATTTCACAGACTTAAAAAAGCAGCTATGTCCTACTAGTGTATAAAAATTTCTAAAATTTCTATAAATACAATGAATGCAGCAAGCCTACTATAAAATAGAGGTATACATATGGATAAATGCAGCTTTACAGTATGCACAGCAAAACATGCAACAAATACACACTGAAGAGATACAAAAATACAAATTCCAACAGAAGAATCTAAGAACACCATCTGAAATTCTTAAACTGCAAGCGAAGAGACAATGTGAAAACGAATAGTCGGAGAGAGATGGTGACAGTAGCCGGGGAGGGAACTATGCCGACAGTTGGAAGGCATTAGGCGTCAGACAGAGGCTTGTCAGGAACAGCTGCTGGTGAGTATTGATTGATAGTGTTTTCATTCTGTTTACTGAAGAGTTGCAGACAGTCCCAGGTTTGAGAAGGAGTGCAAGGCTGATGCATACATTCACAAAACACACACACACACACACAAAGTAATTTGACAGATGGCTTGAGCAACATCTACCACAGTTTCTTCAATACTTAATGTTTTAGAACTCTCAAATTCTTAGAATAATACATTTCATTTAAAATGTTAAAATTTAAGACAAAATTAGCACTGTTCTTTTTTATCCAAACTGCATTCATTTGATTGCACAGTAATACGAGAAATAAGACTTCATTATCAAACAAATTATCTAATTTTCAGCTTTGATTAAATGAATGAAAGATTAAAGACAAATGTTTTCTTTCAAAAATATCCTTAAATAAATTCAAGCAAAAGCATGCTATTTTGTCTATGGACTGTAGAACAGACATGCTATCAAAACTTGTGCTCTTTCAAGAGCAGTGTTAGATGAAGACAGTAATATACATATATAAACACAGTGCCGATGACTTGTTTTGTTTTCTCTTTTATAGGGAGCTTTTAAATTTGTCTGGCATAATTTCAAAGATTCAACAGTCATTAACACCAAGTTTCAAATCATGTACAAGTCATGATTGGGATTTACAATAGCAAAAGTTTCTTTTCTGTTCAGATGATTTACAAATGCGCTCTCACAATGGTTACTGGTCAGTTTCTTTGCATTGTGCACACTAATAACTTACAGAAATCAGAAGCAAAGTGCAAAACTCCATATCTGCCCATCATTGTAGACCACTTCTGACAGCATACAAGTTAGTTCAGCAACACAGATTACAGTCATCATTGATCATCATTTTCAAAATTCCCACCATTATGGTAGCATAAATGATTACATACTGAAGTATCATGCAAATACAGTAAAATGGCAAAAGTAGTAGAAAACTGAACAGTACTTTTCACAGATTTAAATTTAAATTGATTTCATATTTCATTTGATTCTGGATATTTTAGTTCTGTTTCAAAATTATTTGTTTCAATATGTAAGAATTGGATCGTATAAAACAATTATTTAAAATGAAGTTTCAACAATGTTATTTGAATACTACAAAGTTTTGATAGTGTGGAAGGATTTCAGAAATGTTTTCATTTCAGTGATCTAAACAACAGTCAGTGCAGATTTCATATTCTTCCTGGAATGTGCTCTTGATCAATTTCTTCAAGCAAGCTTATAAACTGACTGAAGCCTTCTCTTACAGCATCCATGTTCTCTACAGAACAAGGCTGAAGGATCCATTGCTGACCCCTTGCGAGTGGTTCCAGTTCAAAATATTTCTTAATCTGAAAAAAAAAGAAGCATTTTAGGTAACTCATTTATTATGGTCTACATACCAAATTGCTATTGGACAATTTTACAATGACAGATGAGATTAAATGTGATAATAGAACACAAGCATGAGATCATTGTCAATTTCAAGATTAGCCATTGCTGGTTTATTACATTGTAAATAATGTAGATGCAACAACAGTGTGAAAGTGTTATACTGAACAAGTATTCATGGCAAATCACATTTTTACTGAACATTATTTATGTTGCTAGCAGTTAAATTATATCATATGCACATTTCAGGTATCCTGCAAAGTATCATGGCTTATTGTTCACCGCTGTTATGTTGTGCTGTGCTGATTATTTTGAAAAATTAATATCCAGATTAGCACACTTCTCTTTTAGGATTTTATTGACCAACACATTTACAACTGAAGTAAAAGCTCATCAAATTTGACAACATTTTCTTATTAAAACATCCAACTGTGCTCATTAACTAGAGTGCACGTTAAATTAAGAATGGCATTGACATTCTTAGCATAGAATTCTCAAACAAATTAAATTCAGAAAAACTGATGCGTACCTGGAAACAAAGAAGAATGTTTAGAAATACCAGAAACATCTAGTCAGACTTTTAATGAGTGGCTTATTTAACCCTTCAACCGCTGAAGTCTCTTTAAGGTGTATTTGAATATTTCATTAACTTACTGAGTTCCATTTCCCTTCTTCAGAACTGGACTTCTTTTACTTGAAACGTTAACTCTGCTGTTTCTCCACAGATACTGCCAAACCTGCTGAGTTTTTCCAGCTTCCAGCACCTACTGTTTTATTTCATTCTCATACACAGCAATGTCTCAATGAAAGTCCATTAACTGGGTGTTTTGAAAAATATTGCTTTTAAGTAATTTATTTTGCATATATTTCACCAGGCCACGTGCTTCTTTTCGGCAATCTGATCTTCTGCCATTGCTAGAATTTCTCTTCAGCAAACTACTCAGGAATGACAACATTCATCAATGACTATTCCTCCTGTTCCCATATGGGATGGCTTCAGTTAGCGCTTCACTTAGTGGCAACAGTGTACTTCTCCCATAGCAACAATATTTCACACTTATTTTAATAGAAACCAAATTAGACATATGGTGCTGCCCTGTTTTAATCTCTCCCAGATTTTCAAATTTAATATCTTAAATATTGGATAATTCAAAATATACTGTTTAGAGTCAACAAAATTGTAAGTCTCAAAAAAAAATGTCCTGTATATTTGAACATTTATTATCTGATATCTTATTTTCCAATGCATGTTGATTACAGGAAGACTTACAGCTGCACAGGACTTCAAAAAAAGTTGCGTTATTTTAGAATGCATTATTTTATAAATCAAGTCATAGATTGAAAACAACATGGACTATGTAGTTCAGAAAGTACTGCTTCTTGAATCAGAAGATCATGATTTTTTTAATAAATGGGGCAACCATTTATGAACCAAGGATTTGTATCAGTTTTAATCTACCAAACTGTTTCTCTACGGATATCACTAGCAGTCAAATTCCATTCAATTCTAATTCATCATCAAAGAATCAAAGTGTGAGTGGAGATAGATGCAAAAGTGGCATTCAAAACAGAAGCATCAGCCATGATCTTATTGAATGGTTGAGCTGACTGGAGAAGCCAAATGGTCTACTTCTGCTCCTACTTTGTATGTTCAAATGTAAAAGAAGCATCATTTGGCCTATTATGCATTTGTCAACCTGGTAGAGTTATTAAATTTGTCACATTTTATTGTTCTGCCCCCATTGCCCTGTAAATCTTTTTCATTTAGTTATTGAATCAATTATCCAAAGGACGTTTGTAGCGTCCTTTAGCTACAAACACTGTTTCCAATAAAAATGGATCATTTTCTCAAGGCAAACTTTCAAACTTTTGAATACCTCTATCAAATCTCCTTTCAACCTTCTCTGCTCCAAGGAAAACAATCCCCATTTCACTCCACATAATGAAAGTCCCTGGTTCCATAATAATCTAAGAAATTAGACTTTGGAAATTCAGTAGCACTAAATATTCAATATATGAAACATAATAAAGCATCTTGTTTACAGACAAACAACTAATTGTGGTTGCTCTAACAAACTAATGCAACACGTGTTTTGCGTTATCTGCATATTTTGTTTCTCATTGAAAAATCAGAAAGGTCAGTTCACCATCTGGGAAGTGTACATGGAAAATAAACAGCTGGCAGTGGGTTACAAATCTGTACCATACTTGAGGGATTTGGATGACGTCAAACAGTTTATATAGTAATTCGAACCCAAGAGTCTAGTACAGTCTTGATATACTTCCAATCATCACTCAAAATATAGTCAACTTAACGTGTTTTTGTTCAGACCATTCCAGTTAGGAGGTTTTTCTTTAGCAATTTGACTTTCTGTTTGCACTGCTAATAAGCACAATTATAGTTAGTAATCCTTTCTGTGCATCTCTCATGTGATGAGAAAGGAGGCATTTTACAGTGTTGTCTACACCAACATTATTATAAAGTTACTCAGTAGCAGAAGACATTTTCTGAAAGAATGTACCACTAGATTAAAAAAAATGCCAATCAGTTCACTGATTTATTTTGTACTGACTGAATCGGAACATTTCTCTATATTTTCTAGGCAAAAAAGGCACTAGCAAAGAAAACATTTTTCCCACAAATTGCTTACACTGATGTCAGACCTTTTTGTTGGTTAGAAACAATCTATAGTGAACTTTTATACTATCTTCTTTACAAGATTATCCTTCAAAAATGTTCCTTTCACTTGTCCCTGTCTACCTCAAAATGAGATTGAACTATGTGGAAAAACCCCTGCAGCTCACTCATAGCTTTTATGGTATCAGCACACAAAATAAGATGTGACATAAATGGTATTAGAACACATTATATCACTTCATCAATGCAGTGACTATTCTCTCCAAATTTTGAGAAAGCATGCTATAAATTGCAGACAACAGTGTAATTTCCTTTAAATGATCCCATCAGATAGCCAAAATAACCTAAGATCATCTGCTTACAGAATATTTGAAGCATATAATTCCACTGTAGACATTCCAACTCTTCAGCTGGTAGATAGTAAATTCAAAAAGTATCTATATGCACAGACACTATACACAGCCAAGGTACTGCTTTGATACATTGGCCCAACCAAATTCTGCCTTGAGGGTTTTGAGAATTCCAGTACAGTAGCAAAAGATAATACCCTAAATCCAAAACAAACTTTGTCATTGTGTACACTCAAATTTCATTTACATACTTATCAGTTAAAAGTAAGAGTGCAAGCTCATTTTAATCAAAGCATTTAACATACAATTCAGATGAGTCCACATCATCTTAAACATGAAAAACAATTGTATCCTCATTACACACTTCCCAATCATTGTGGCTTTGTGGTTTATCAATAAAGTATGGTGCAGAACTATTAACTGATTCACAGTAAAAATTGTGTTTTGCTGCTTACTCATTCATACTTGTCAGCAGTAGGGAAGACTGTTGCTTTGAGACTGAATCACAGAGATCAGGGAATTAGATTGGATGATTGAGGTAACATTAACTAGTGCGCTCGTTGTTTGATGCACACTACAGCTGAAACAATTACAATCTGCATGCACTTTTTAATGATTGCTTACATAAATATTCAAATTGATTTCAAAACTTTTACAGGCAGCATAACGTCAAGCTCCTGCAATGTTATGAAATATGATTATGTTAAAATTGCTGATCATCAAGCAAATAATTTTGCTACACATCTCATGCCTATTCTTAATTTTTGTCTCTTCTGCCTAGAGTACAGTAGGTATCTATAAAGCTCTCAAAGCCGCCAAAAAGTTGGTATTTTGTGGAAGGCCATTCAATTCAAGGAAATACAGAGGATATTTATCTTGTCTTCAATTGACAAAGAGACTTTGAAATACCAAAGCTTCTACTGAGGAGTGCGAACATTGGCTAATTATCCATTTCTTGAACTAGGGAGATCAATCAATCTTCCTAGCAATTTGGATACGATCAACTAATTCAACTCTGGCCAATCTGGAACTCTCCTGCTACTTGATGCCTTAACAAGACATGGGGAAGATGTCATGAGTTAAAACTTTCAACGTGAGCAGATAATCAAATAGGCAACTCTACAAACACAGGTTAAACAGCGGTCCTCAAATTTATGTTATATCATTACATTTATTCTACTTGTGGTGATCTCATTTTCTTTGACAGAACTTGATCTAGTGACTATTTCCAAGTTATGTACCACTATCTGGGTTGAAGCAAAACAGAAACTCTAAACAATCTTGAACAATTGTTTTGCGATGGATTCATTCTTAATTTGATGCTACTCATTTTCCTTGCCCTCAAGACTGAATTAATAAAAATAATTGATACAGGCAGCATTATGTTCTTGATTAAAAAAATTGGAGGACTGCAACAACATCCTGCTGGATGCCTCTGGGATGCCCAAAGTTTCAAAGAGCCTAGGGATTTCCACTTGTGGCATAAAGCCTTCTGCACGTCATGTCAATCTCTAGTATACTACACTTGTTTGTGTCTTGACCCAAGGCTACAGTTAATGTTTCATATTACTTCAACTTCATGAAATTCAAAATAAAAATACATTGATTTACAAGATCAATGAACTTCACCAGAAGTTCAGGCTGATTTTCATTCCCTGTTTTAAAGACAAAAAAAAACAAATGGTCATAAATATCAAAATTCATCAAGCTTTCCATTATAACAACTTTCACTTTTAAATTCTTTCCAGTTCTCACCTAATTCCGATTGATAGCTGTCATACACTTCTATTTCCAACATACTCACATATCAAACAATTGTTGGCTCACCACCAATAAATGAATGGCAACTTGTTTCTAAATTGTTAAATGACCTAATCTTGTCAATATTTCTCAGCATAGTATTCCAAAACTATTCACAAAAATATCACATTTAATTTAAATTACAATAGATGCAACAACTTAGAGAACCTTGTGGACTACTTGACTGAAGGGAGCAAGTTTGTCAAATTTGCTGATACATACAAACATTTGAATTAGGAGTTGAAATACACCATTCAACTCCTTGAGGTGGCTCTGCCATTCAATACAATCATGATTGATCTGCTCGTGACTTCTAATCACATTCACACCCACCTGTAATAACATTTCACCCCCTTGACAATAAGAATCTAACTGCCACCTTTCAGGATGACAGCTGCAAAAATTTTACCTCATCTAGATTTTAAATGGGTGACCTCTATACTTAAGCTGCTACCTTAGTACTGGATTCCCCCATAAAATGAAACATCCTTTCACATCCAGCTTGTCAAGTCTCCTTGGGATCTTGGATGTTTCAGCCAAGCCACCTCTTACTTTTCTAAACTTCAGATGACAAGTGCAACCTGTCCATCTATTCCTCAGAAGATAACCAACCTACTTCAAGTATTAGCAAAGTAAATCTTCACTGAACTAGCTCAAACAGATTTATCTTTCCTTACACAATGAGACAAATTTGTGCAGTGTACTCCAGATGAAGTCTCATTAGTATTCTGTATAACTGAAACATAATATCATTTCCCTTGGTATCCAATTTCCCTCTGTAAGAGCACACTAACTCTTGATTCATGCACGAGGATACCTGGACCTCCATTGCATGTCAAAGCTCTGCAATCTCTCACCATTAGATAATATGTTTTTAAATGTTACTGCAAAAATTGACAATTTCACATTCTCCCATATTATACTCCATTTACCAGATCTTTGTCCAATCACCTGACCTCTTTATAACTTTTTGTAACTTTATGCTGTCTTCACAATTTCTCTTACCTATTTAAGTCATTTAAATTTACTACAAACAGTTGAAGTCTCAGCACTGACCTAGTGATACACCACTCATCACTAAACTGAAAAAGATAGTTTTGCCTAATCAGCTTCCTGTTAGCCAGCTAATATTCCATTCATGCAAATATGCTACCCTCTACATCATAAGCTTTTTTCCTCTCACAGTAACCTTTGTGGTGGCGCCTTATCAATGCCTTCTGTAAATTTAAGTACAATGTAGCCAATGGTTTCTCTTCATCCACAGCATATTTTAACTCTTCAAAAGATCTTCAATAGATGATTTCCATCTCATTAAACCATGTCAATTCTATCCAATTACCTTGAATATATTCAAGTGTCCTGCTGTAACTCCTTTAATAATAGCCAACATTTTCCCTAAGACAGGTGTTAAGATAACGGATTTATTCCTTGCTGCTCACTGTCTCACTCCATTTTTGAATTAAGGTGTCATATTTATTATCTGTAAAGAATGGAGCTACCAATAATGTAATGGAGCTACCCCTGAATCAAGGGAGTTTTGTAAAATTAAAATCAATGTAATTATAGAACATTACAGTGCAGTACCGGCCCTTCGGCCCTCAATGTTGCGCCGCCCCGTCATACTAATCTGAAGCCCATCCCACCTACACTATTCCATGTACGTTCATTTGCCTGTCCAATGACGACTTAAATGCACTTAAACTTGGTGAATCTAATACCGATGCAGGCAAAGCATTCCATACCCTTACTACTCTCTGATTAAAGAAACTACCTCTGACATCTGTCTTATACCTATCTCCCCTCACTTTAAAGTTGTGTCCCCTCGTGTTTGTCGTCCCCATACTTGGAAAAAGGCTCTCCCTGTCCATCCGATCTAACCCTCTGATTATCTTGTATGTCTCTATTAAGTCACCTCTCAACCTTCTTCTCTCTAACGAGAACAGCCTCAAGGCCCTCAACCTTTCCTCGTAAGACATTCCTTCCATACCAGGTAACATCCTAGTAAATCTCCTCTGCACCCTTTCCAAAGCTTCCACATCCTTCTTATAATGCGGTGACCAGAACTGTACACAGTTCTCCAAGTGTGGCCGTACCAGAGCTTTGTACAGCTGCAGCATAACCTCCTGGTTCTGGAACTCAATCCCTCTATTGATAAAGGCCAAAACACTGTATGCCTTCTTAACAACCCTGTCAATCTGGGTGGCAACTTTCAGGGATCTGTGTACATGGACACAGAGATCTCTCTGTCATCTGCACTCCCAAGAATCCTACCATTAGCCCAGTACTTTGCATTCTGATTACTCCGGCCAAAGTTTATCACCTCACACTTGTCCACATTAAACTCCATTTGCCACCTCTCAGCCCAGCTCTGCATCCTATCTATGTCTCTCGGCAACCTACTACATCCTTCGTCACTATCCACAGCTCCACCGACCTTAGTGTCATCCGCAAATTTACTAACCCACCCTTCTAAGCCCTCATCCAGGTCGTTTATAAAAATGACGAACAGCAGTGGACCCAACACTGACCCTTGCGGTACGCCGCTAGTAACTGGACACCAAGATGAACATGTTCCATCAACTACAAACCTCTGTCTTCTTTCAGCAAGCCAATTACTGATCCAAACTGCTCTGTCTCCCACAATCCCATTCCTACACATTTTGTATAATAGCCTACTGTGGGGAACCTTATCTCCCTGGCTACTTCTTTTACGATCAGAGAATGAATTCTGTCAGGACTGGGACACTTACCAACCCACAGTTCCAATAATTTACTCACTATCACTTTGCTGTTGGTCGCGATTTTCCTGAAATTTTTTTCGCTTTTCCATTTTCTGATATTTCACTGCTCTTTGGATGAGATTTGGATCCTTTAAAAAGGTAGATTTTCCTTTGCGAGGATCTATTTTTGCTGAGAGTTATGAATTACTGCTTTAAATGCCTGCTATTATTTGCTTACTATCATTGCTACTAATCTATCTGCCCAAGTCAATTTAGCTATCTCTCTTCTGATTTCAATGCAATCCCCCTTATTTAAGTTAAGCACAGTCAGTCTGACTCAATTTTTCATTCTCAAATTGAATATTAAATTTTATCATATTATGATCACTACTTCCTATGGATCTTTACTCTGCTTCATTACCAATGATCAGTTCCAAGATAGCCTGCTCCCTGGTTGGCTACAGGACACTAAATTCCAGAAGTCAGACAAACAGTGCCACACATCAGACCTCTGAGAAATGTTTAACACATGGGATCAAAGGGACTGTAGCAATATTGATACAAATTTGCTGAGTAATAGGAAATGGAGTAGTGGTCAATGGATATTTTTCAAACTGGAGGCAAATTTGTAGTGGAGCTCCCCAGGGTCAGTAGTGGGACCTTTGCTTGTTAATGATCAAGGTCTTAGTGTGCTGGAGACAAATTCGAAGTCTTGCAATGGTACAAAACTTGGATGCATTGTAAACCATGAGGAGGACAGTGCAGAACTCAAAGACCAGAGTAAAGTTGGAGCAGTAGGAAAACAGGAGGCAGATGAACGTCAATGTTGAGAATCTGGTTTCTTTCCTATCGGAAGGATATTGTGAACCTTGAAAGGGTTCAGAAAAGATTTACAAGGATGTTGCCAGGATTGGAGGATTTGAGCAACAGGTAAGGTTGAATAGGCTGGGGCTGTTTTCCCTGGAGCGTCAAAGGCTGAGGGGTGACTTCACAGAGGTTGATAAAATCATGAGGGTCATGGATAGGATAAATAGACAAAATCTTTTCCCTTGGGTGGGGGAGTCTAGAACGAGATGGCATAGGTTTAGAATGAGAGGACAAAGACATAAAAGGGACCTAAGGGGCATGGAAAGAGGTGCCAGAGGAGGCTGGTACAATTGCAACATTTAAAAGGCATCTGAATGGGTACATGAATAGGAAGAGTTTAGACAGATATTGGCCAAGTGCTAGCAAATGGGACTAGATTAGATTGGGATATCTGGTTAGCGTGGACAAGTTGGACTGAAGGGTTTGTTTCCACGCTGTACATCTCTATGGCTCTATGTGAGTGTTATGTAGACAGGTCTACAAGGGGCGAAGCCACTTTAGATTTAGTACTGGGTAACGAGCCTGGCCAGGTGTTAGATTTGGAAGCAGGTGAGCACTTTGGAGACAGCGATCACAATTCTGTCAGGTTTACTTTAGTGATGGAAAGGGATAGGTGTATTCCATCGAGCAAGAGTTACAGCTGGGGGAAGGGAAATTACGATGCAATTAGGAAAGATTGAGGAAGCGTAGAATGGGGAAGGAAACTGCAGGGGATGAGCACATTAAAAATGTGGACCTTATTCAAGGAAAAGCTCCTGTGTGTCCTAGATAAGTATGTACCTGTCAGGCGGGGTGGGGGGGGGGAAGATATAAAACGTGAGAGCCGTGGTTTACAAAGGAAGTGGAATCCCTGGTCAAGAAGAAGACGACTTATGTTAGGACAAAATATGAAAACTCAGTTAGGGTGCTTGAGGGTTACAAGGAAGTCAGGAAAGACCTAAAAAGAGAGCTCAGAAGAGCCAGGAGGAGACATGAGAAGTGGTTGGCGGATAGGATCAGGGTTAACCCTAAGGCTTTCCATAGGTATGTCAGGAATAAAAGTTAAATTAAGGCCAATCAAGGATAATAGTGGGAAGTTGTGTATGGAGTCAGAGGAGATAGGGGAAACACTAAATAAATGTTTTTCGACAGTGTTGACTATAGAAAATGAAAATGTTGGCAAGGAAGAAACAGAGATACTTGCATCTAGACTAGAAGAGATTGAGGTTCACAAGAAGAGGTATTAGAAATACTGCAGTGTGAAAATAGACAAGTCCCCTGGGCCGGAAGGGATCTATCCTAGGATTTTCTGGGAAGCAAGATCATTGCCAAGCCTTTGGCAGTGATCTTCAAATCATCATTGTCTACAGGAATAGTGCCTGAGGACTGGAGGATAGCAATTGTGGTTCCCTTGTTCAAAAAGGGTAGTAGAGACAACCCTGGTAATTACAGACCAGTGAGTCTCACTTCAGTTGTTGGTAAAGTGTTGGAAAAGGTTATAAGAGATAGGATTTATAACCATCTACAAAAGAATAATCTGATCAGGGACAGTCAGCACGGTTTTGTGAAGGGTAGGTCGTGCCTAACGAATCTTATTGAGTTTTTTGACAAAGTGACCAAACAGGTAGATGAGAGTAAACCGGCTGATGTGGTGTATATGGATTTCAGCAAGGCGTTCGATAAGGTTCCCCACAGTAGGCTATTATACAAAATGCGGAGCAATGGGATTGTGGGAGACATAGCAGTTTGGATCAGTAATTGGCTTGATGAAAGAAAACAGAGGGTTTTTCCAAGTATGGGGACGGCAAACACAAGTGGACACAACTTTAAAGTGAGGGGAGATAGGTATAAGACAGATGTCAGAGGTAGTTTCTTTACTCAGAGAGTAGTAAGGGTATGGAATGCTTTGCCTGCATCGGTATTAGATTCACCAAGTTTAAGTGCATTTAAGTCGTCATTGGACAAACGAACGTACATGGAATAGTGTAGGTGGCATGGGCTTCAGATTAGTATGATAGGACGGCTCAACATCAAGGGCCGAAGGGCCTGTACTGCGCTGTAATGTTCTATGTTCTATGATAGATAAAGGAGGTGCAGGAACAGATGGACCTGGATATATGTGCATATATCATAGAGTCATAGAGATGTACAGCATGGAAAGAGACCCTGCGGTCCAACCTGTCCATGCCGACCAGATATCTCAACCCAATCTAGTCCCACCTGCCAGCACCCAATCCATATCCCTCCAAACCCTTCCTATTCATGTACCCATCCAAAAGCCTTTTAAATATTGCAATTGTACCAGCCTCCACCACTTCCTCTGGCAGCTCATTCCATACATGTACCACCTTCTTAAGGTTGGCAGAGCAGGTAGAGAAAGCAGTTAATATCCGGGGCTTTATCAATAGGGACATAGTGTACAAGAGCAAAGTCATGACATACAACTTGTGCAAGACACTTGTTTGACTTCAGCTGGAATATGAAGTACATATTTGGCAGCATGCTATTTGAAGGTTATGACTACATTAGAGTGTGTGTAGAAGAAGTTACAAGAATGGTTCTAGGGATGATAACAAGTGATAATTAATACAATTAATTGTAAGTCAACAGGATGGTCCAAACCCACCAGTTTTCCAGGAGACTAGTTGATGTTAACGATATATTTCAGTAATAAGCTTTTTAACTGCTGACTTTATATTAATTATAAACACTAGAAATAAAGTGCATTGTTTGTGTTAGACTAACTAGAAACCATTCTATAGTTTTATCATATATTTCTACACTAATTTCCATCTTATACAAGGTGGTAAAGTGGTGTAACTTCTGATGTACTCAAGATATTACTTTTTATTCACATGAAGCTAATGTTACATTTACGTTGCTCACTATACACAGGAAACAATTCTTGACATGCGACATATCCAAATGAATTTTCATTACACTCAGAGTAGCAAACCCTTTTAGAAACTTGTATTTAATTTCATGACTAGATCATATCAATGGATTGGTTGAATGTGTGCAGAAACATGCAAATAGAATTTAATATGCGGAAGTGTGTCATTTGGGGAGGATAATCGAAACAAGTGATTTTTAAAAAAAAAATCATTTCTGGGACATGGACATTGTTGGCATTTTATGCCTGTCCCTGGTTGATTTTGAGAAGGTGGAGGTGAGCTGCCTTCTTGAACCATTGATACATTTCCAAGTCAGGATAATGAGTGGCTTGGGAGGCGTTGGTGGTAGGGATGGTATGGTGGTTGTAGAAATCTTGCAGGTGATGCATCTGATGCCCTTGTCCTTCTAGATGGAAGTGGTCATCGATTTGGAAGGGACTGTCTAAGGATCCTTGGTGAATTGTTGTAGCGCATCTTGTGGTTAATAGACATTAAGTGGCAGGACATGAGAAAAGTGAGAAAAAAAACAGAAGAAACCTGGAGTGCATCTCGATGGTTTCCTTAAGGGAGTTGGGCAGAATGGGTTCATAAAGTGAGCAAGATGATAGACAACATACTTTCCTTTCTTAACCAAGACAGAATAAAACAACAAAGATTTTATGTTGGTGAGAGGGAGAAAGCTAAGGCGACGGGGCAAAAGTTCAAAGGAGTTGTGAGGGGCATGTTTTTTAAAAAACCTAGAGTGTGGTAGGAGCGTGAAACGTGCTGCCAGAGATGATGGTGGAGGCAGATACAATAGGGACATTTAAGAGACTTTTAGACAAGCACATGAATATGCAAGGAATGGAGGGATATGGACAAAGGCCAGGTAAGAGGGATTAGTTTAACTTGGTGTCATGATCAGCAGAATAACAAGGAGATTGTATACAGTTATACACTGCCTTGTAAGAAGGATATAATCACACTAGATAGAAGACAGAGAGGAGATTTAGAAAGATACTGTTATCAATTGACAAGTTAAATATGAATTGAACTTTTGGATATGCTAGGATTCCTTTCTTTGGAACACTGATGGCTGAGGGCCAATAAAAATGAATGGTCTAGATAGAACCAATAGGAACGGCCTTTTTCCATTAATAAAGGGGCAATAACAAGAGGGATTTAAAATAATTGGCAAAAGGATTGGAAGAAAGCCAGGGAAAGGGCTTTTAACCAGAGGAGGGTTGGAATTCACAGTCTGAAAAATGATACAAGCAAAACCATGATATTTAGAAGGTACTTAGGAATGCATTTGAACAATAGTACAGGTGTTACCTTCAAATGCTTTAGGCTTCATATCTCTCTCACCAGGAAAAGCTGTTTGTGAGTTGTCTGTAAACCTGGAAATAAAGTGGCAATGCATCGAGGCAACATGGAATATTACATTACTTGTTACTTGCAGAGGTTTTTAAAAAATATTTATTGTTAATTATTTGTTGTTGAGAGACTTTTAATAGGAATAGTGTACCTGAAATGAATTTCTGAATGGGCAATAAATATGTAATGAATTGAATTGAGACTAAAAGCTGGAAAGTGCATTTAGGTTGGATAGCTTTTTATCCACAGACAAACAAATAAGCTAAATGACATCCCACTGTGCCATAAATTACAAAATAACTTGAAGAATCACAGTACAGTCGAATAGGTTTGCCACTGGAACAGCCTAGTCCAATTTTAACAGTTTAAAGTGAAAGCACAATTATGACAATTGGTACTATACACTTAGCATGCTTGTAATGAAGGTAAAAATGCTGCTTCATGTGATTCAAAAAGGCAGTTCTAGGATCAAGCTCTAAATACCTTATCTGTGAATATTAGTCCTATTCTTATTTAATATAATCAAACTCTCTACATTACTTTCCTGTGACACCACAGATCATACACTGATTGGAACTGAAAGCCTAGCTTGGCAAAATTATTCTAAGGCCTACAGCAATATTTGTGGTTGGCTGACATTCAATTCAAGCCACCATCTTGCCACATTTCCAAGCCTTGTTGTGGAAATGCTACATACTTTCGCCTGCCCACAGTTCCAAGCACTACCTTCTTTTGCCAGCTGTTCAATGTTTTCCATCAACAGTGGAGTGGACAGGGAACAAACAGGAGCTGAAAACATATCATGTTTCTCTATCTCAGACTCAGAAGCATAGCAAAGATGGAAGCCCTCATCTGGAGGTTAGTTATTCTGAAATGTGGTTTCCAAATTTACTACTTAGAAGGAGGAATTACTCAAAAATAAACTACTGCAGCATATTAACCTGAAATGATCCTTTAATTCTAGTGGACATTATAATGACGACTAGTGGAACTAATTAATTCATTAAAAAAAAAGGACAACAAAATAAAAATGGATTCCAGTATAACCTTTGATTTGTATATAAACTCTAATTTCAAATAGGTTAAGTGTACCTGCACTTAAGGAGCTATTGGTTGTTCTTTTAAACGTCAGGATTGAATTCACTATTTTGTATTTACACAGAAAGAACAAAACAAAAGAAAATGGGAACTGTCAGCTTATGTAAAGACAGACCAGACTTTTGTCTATTTTTTTCGCCACAAGGAACAGTCCATTTTAATGTGTCTGTCTGTTAAAAAATACATTTGACCAAAATAACCATTGTAAATACTGAATTCTTCCTCAAGGCAAGTACACATAACAGACCAGACTGTAAGGCCATTATTCAATAAATCCATTAAAAATCAGATTTTCCTTTTAGTTAATCAAATTGAACTGTAAAGGGAGAATAAGTTGGAAAATTTGTACTCCCTGTATATCAAGAACTTTAGAGCCAGACTTTCATGTCTACAACAATTGAACCATATCAAATCAAGCTGACTGCAGCCATTAAGCTCGGTATTGCTCAATGCTAAAGGGTAGGTTCTTCTGTTGTGAACTATCTAAACTTTTAAGTAGCAGCTTTTATTATTACTATTATTTAGAATCTTATTAAGTAGCACCAAATACATGGGATTTAGATCCATATATACTGTCTGCTTTGACTTCTTTAACAGAGTGATTTAATTTTTTACATTTGCCATTTTGCTCCTTAATAACATTCTGTTTATAATACCTTAGATAAATTTAAAATCACTTAAATATGGTACAGCACTGGAGCAGATAAAATAATTAAGTGTGGATTAGCAGGGATAAAATCAATAATTTTTTAAAATCAAATCTATATTTACAAAAATGTCCTTTTATTGTGAAGAAAATTAAAAATAATGCTACATTTATGCTGAAAACTAAGTTAACTCTTATTTACAATTCTACAGACATACTGTGCTATCACAGTAATAGCAAGACACATCTAACACTAATAAACCACTGTTGATATATTGATTACTCAATATCTAGCAGAGCTTAGTGTTTTATGGCCTTTGGTTATGTCTATAGTAAGACATTACCTCACCCAGTTGCTGTTAACCGCTTTCACACAAACAGCTCATAAAAAATTAATTTTGTTAATGTAGATTTTGCAAACAGAATGAAAAATACGAGTTTTAAATGTGGTACATTAATCCATCTGTCAATGTACACTCAAAATCCATTAAAACAATTGAAGAAAGCATCCCTTTAGCTAATTTGAGTCAATATCTGATGAATCAAAGGAGTCTCAGCCAGTATATTATTCCAAAAAGCAATGTTAAACAAATGGCAGTCTAGAAGTATAGACTAATATACAATATATATCAAGGGGACATAACAAGTAGAAGTTCTAAAATTAAAACATCCAAGAATAGCAATTATGATGTCTGAAAATGCCTTGTAAAGACAACAGTCACTTATTAAATGGTCTAGCAGACAATGTTAAAGTCATAAATAAAATGCTTTCAGAAAAGGATGTTTCTTGTAAAATGATTCCATTAATACTTGAGACGTCTATCTAATTACAAACAATGTTACTACACGGCAGGAGCCTGGCAATGCACTCATTTGGTCACATATGAGCAAAAAAAAAAGACTAGTTGAAAAAAAATCACCCATGATCTTACTTTAAAAAAAAACTCAAAGATTGGAGACATATTATGAACATATGATCCCCCCACCCACAAATCTTAATATCCTGTTTCTCTAAAGTCATTACATTAATAAAGTAACATTCTGTCAATGGTTATTTTGTATCAGCATGTTGTATTGTGTTTTTGTTTACATTTAAAAATCACAGTAATGAACTAAAGGCAGATAGCACAAATAATCATGTTATGTTTAGGTGGCACTGAGGTTTTTTTTTGAAAAGAGCTTGAAACATTGAACTGCATATAACATTTATATTCTTGAATTGGTGGAAAATAAATAACTGATGTTGCCATAAAAGTTACAGAGTTTGAAGATCATAGAAGATTCTGGATTTGTAGTTTAGGGGGAAACAGAGTCCAGGAGACCATTATATCCTAGTACTGTGGGAACAAGAACTATGAGGCCACACACAAAAAAAAGAGGAATCTAGAAGTAGAAGAAAAACATCACAATAATCTTCCAAACCTGGACTTCTTTGATGGACATTCACTTTACTGACAGCTTTATATAAAAGGGCAATCAAACTTCTTCAAGGAAGCTTTAACAATTCAGGGGATAAAGGAGATCTACTTGGGGTCAGGAGGTAGAGTCTAAGAATGTCAACATATAAAAAAGGACGAAGGGTGGAGCATCAAAGACAAAGTTGTAGCTGCTGGCTAAGCTGTGACAAATGTGAAGAAACTATAGCTTTTTATAATTAAAAGAAACACTGTTAGATAAAATCACATACAATATAAAGACTTAGTAGATCAGTTAGTGAACTGCAGGATAACTGAAACCTTAAATACATTGAGGACAAATGATGTAGAAAGGTGCTAACAAATTCAGTGAAAACAATCAATCAATCAGATAGCAAACAGCAGATAGGGCTGAATGATGAATAGTAAATGTCAGGTTTTCTTCTTTCAGACCAAACAGGAAAATATATTCTTCCACAAAAAGATGTATATAACCCAAGGAATGCCATGTTTAAAAAAATTAATTCACATGATAAGGGCATCACTAGCTACGTCAGCATTTATTGCCCATCCCTAATTGTCCAGAGGGCAGTTAAGAGTCAACCACATTGCTGTGGGTCTTGAGTCACATGAATGCCAGACCAGGTAAGGATGGCAGTTCCTTTCCTAAAGATAATTATTGAACCAGATGGGCTTTTCCAGCAATTGACAATGAATTCATGATCATCAATAGACTTTAATTCAAATTCCCGAGATGGAATCATCAACTGGCTCTCTGGATTAACTGTCCAGGGACAATACCACTAGACTGTCACCTTCACAGTAATGAAAAAATGTCAGAGCCACCAGTCACAATATCTCCACAGCAGTCTTAAAGAAGCCAGATTGCTAATAATTAGAGATTTGATGAGAAAATGGATTTTGATACCAGGCAATTAAAAAATAGGAAGGTGCCTGGCTCTAGAGAACTTCAAGTCAATGATAATGGTTTTGTTGAAGTATTCAAATACAGAGTTCCAGAGCTTTCCAACACAGGCAACAAGCTTTCGAGTTCAACAGTGTCAAAATGCAACTGATGCTTGTGCTCAGAATCAGAAGTTTCAAGGTAGTGAATAAATTAAGGAGCAAGCTCCATAATTTTGGATTTTTCTAGTTACAGATCGGTTAAACACTAATAAAGCTACTAAGAAAGCTACAAATGGACTGAAAGAAAGGTATTTAAGGCAATATTTCAAAATGTGGGAAATGAATGAGCCCAAATAGGCTCTTCATCATTCAGCCATGAACAGCATAAACAAGAATGGCAAGGGCAACATGGTTGGATCTTTATGATTAATGATAACAGCAGAACAGCTTATGATCAGTTTTGCTTAGTTTTTGCCTCATTCATCTCTGGATCAAATGGTTCTGAGTTTAAGTCCCTTATCAGACAGGCATTGCATTAGAAGTATCATTGATTCTGTGAATGGCAGATCTAATGGAAGGTCAGGTGCATATCAAAGGTGGCATTAATAAAGAAAACAGCAAGCAGTGTTTTGGGCATCTGGTAAAGATTCGTCCTTTTTAAATTTCATTCATTTGTCTGCTGTTAAGAAGTTGCTGCTGCAACATGATAACTGTATTTACTTAAGTCACTGCAGTTTAAAAAGTAATTCATTCTATGCAGTAATTAAAATTTTTTTACATTTCATGCTATACAATTTCCAAAATTACTTAGAATGGAACAAAATGCGGAAATATAGAAATTATTCCTTATTAAGGTTAAAATTACTTAAATGCAGGTGAAAAGTGAAACTTATCTTTAAGGTGAGCTGGAACGTGTCACAGGCCAATAAAAGAGGCTGGATTCACGAGAATTTTTAAAAAAAAGCTTTGGCAGGGTAACAGAAGCTATGTTTCTAGGATGGGAGATTGCAACACTTTATATTTCATTTCAATAAGGGTTCAGTCAGCAGTTTGAAATGTAAACTAGAGATTAGAAACAAAGCTGAAGTTGTCTTGGGATACTACAGACTAACCAGTGGACCAATTACACAATAACAGGTGCGTGGCTTTGAGGGGTCAGTTATCACCACCAAAGCACATTCTGAGTTCAACTGAGATCATCCAATGAGTGGAGTACTGGGATTCTGCATACAGATTATGTGAAATGTTCATTCAGGCCTCACATCAGATTTATAGAGATGCTTTCAAGTCATGAGCATGGTAGCTCAGTGGTGTGTACAGCTGCCTCACAGCGACAGGGACCTGGGTTCAATTTCAGCCTCAGTTCCTTCTCTGTGTGGAGTTTGTACATGCTCCTAGTGTTTGTGTGGGTTTCCTCCAGGTGCTCCAGTTTCTTCCCACAATCCAAAGATGTGCAGGTTAGGTGAATTGGCCATAATAAATTGCCCATAGTGTTCAGGGATGTATAGATTAGGTGCATACGTTAGGGGTAAATATAGGGTAGGGGAATGGGCCTGGGTAGGTTTCTCTTCGGAGGGTTGCTGTGGATTTCTTGGGCCGAAGGGCCTGTTTTCACAATGTAGGAATTCTAAGAAATATATAACCAGAATACAATCGAACCCAGCGGACATTTGAGGAAAGGAGTGAGGGAAGAAATTTTGCAATAGGCTGCCTCCTGAACAGAAACATCTTTTATATTTGTCCATTTTTCAAACCTTCAGTGGCCAGATGCAGTCATTGTCTAAATAAAAGGAAAATAATAGGGACATGGAGACTGTAAATAATATGAGAAAATGCTGGAGAAATTCAGCAGATCTGGCAACAGCTGTAGAGATAGAAATATTGCATTCCATTCTGAAGAAAGTCATTGGACTCGAAACTTTAACTATGTTTCTTTCTGCACAGATGGTGCCAGACCTGCTAGGTTTTTCCAGCATTTTCTGTTATTGCAGCAAGTTCCCAGTTTTTGTGGGGAGATAAAGTAGAAAATGGCAACAATAGCTGAACAAAAGACCTTTACTATATGCTGTTACTTGACATTCCAGCACTTGGTCTCTTGGCAATGCACTACAGATCAATCATGCCATAAAGATTTGAAATAACAATTACAGTAAATTAATTTGTGCTCAGGCAATCAGTAAACTTGAACTATGTTACAGCCCAGAAGCATGTATGGATTACACACTGAGGCCTGTAGAGTCACAGAGTCTTACAGCACGGAAACCGATCCTTTGGTCTAACTTGTCCATGCTGCCCAAGTTTCCGAAACAAAACTAGTCCCAAATGCCTGGGTTTGGCCCGCATCCTTCTAAGTCTTTCCTATTCACATTATAACTTTTAAATGTTATAACTATATCTGCAACTACCATTCCCTTTGGCAGTCTCATTCCACACACAAACCATCCTCTGTTTGAAAAATAGGCTTTGCATCACTTGCTGCAAATCTATTAGTTTCCAATTCTTGCTGTGACCTTTCAACAACATTATTGAGACAGTCATTGATAAGACAGCATCTGTGTTTTTTTTAATTATCAATTCATAAAGCCAAAGATACCATTGTACACAATAGGAAGCTTGCTTTTTCTTTCTTTTAAATACTAAATTGCTGATTCCTTGTGCTATTCTTTTGTGCAGTTTGAAGAATAAGAATGCAGCTTCCTGGGATGTGTCACTTTTGTCATTGTGTTTTGACTGGAGTTAAAACAAGAGTCACTTGATTCTTGAGTGTTTTGCCCTTTGTTGTGGATGTTTATGGATCCTGAGCTAATGGTACAGATTGCACTAAATGGAAAAATATAGTGGACTGAAGATGGTTTACTGTCAATGTGCATTCACACCTCTATCTTGTAGAGATACTTGAGGCGAGAATCAAATGGGCTTTCAGATGTCAATACTAGCCACCCAGTTACAAGAAATGTTTTACACACTTACTGAAGCTCGTAATGAGAGAAAAAAAAATAAATCGAGACGTGAAATTAAAATATCACAGGTCCAAACTATTAAAAGGAGAATATCAAAGCAATATCAGGAAGCTATTTTTGATAACAATATGACCAAAATTTGACATAGATATTAGGTGGCAGAATCGAAAGTTCTGAAATCACATCAGATATAACAGCACGGTGGCTCAGTGGTTAGCACACTGCTACCTCACAGTACCACAGTCCCAGATTCAATTCCAGCTTCGGGTGACTGTGTGGAGTTTGCACATTCTGTGCCTGCGTGGATTTTCTCCATGTGCTCCGGGTTTCCTCCCATCATCCAAAGATGTGCAGGTCAGGTGAGAGTTGGTGATGGTAAATTGCCCGTTTGTTAGGTGCATTAGTCAGAGGGAAATGGATCTGGGTGGGTTATCCCCTGGAGGGTCGGTGTGGACTGTTTGAGCCGAAGGGCCTGTTTCCACACTGTAAGTAATCTAATCTACACAACATTATAATGAACACCAAGGAGGTGCCATAAGACATTCAAGCATCACAGTCTTTATTTGAAAAAGGATACAAGTGAAAAGTTTTACACTAAATATTATTCATGCTATACAAATACATTGCAAGCATAAACCCCCATAAAGCAGTGTGAGGCTTGACACACAGCCGACAATCTCTGTATCTCAAACAGACATTGGGAAATAAAAATTTCGGCTCCTACTTAATTCAGTCACAATGCAAACTATATTTCCTGTTCCTGTGGACTCAACAAAATATTTTACAACTTTAAGTCTCTATCAACAGAATATAATTACTAATCAAAAGGAGATTGCTACAACGGGAGCTCTAAAGCATGTCTCGTATTTTCCTTTGAGGTCAGAAATTTGTCGACGAGAAATTTGAGAATTCAAAACATGTTCCACCACAGCCTGCAACACCATATTAAACAACACTTCACCGCAGTAAGAGCATTCTTTATTTAGTTTACTTCACCTTTTATAAAAGAACTGGATCTCTTTTAAACTTCACTTTAAAGAAATGCATTGAAAAACATTTATTCATGAACCAGCAAAAACATGGACCAGTAGTCGAGATAAGAATGGCTGATCATGTCGACATCTATATTCAGCTTTACACAAACAAAACTCCTTACCAGAATCCGAGTTCCCTACCCTTAAGCCAGTTGTCTAGACACCTCCGCCTTCCCAGAAACAAGCGAATTTGGGCATGAATCCACAACTAAATATTAAAAAAGGCAACTTCACTGTAACATTACCATAGTCACAAGAGCCTGTGGCATCTAATGAAGTGGTTTCTCCCATAATGACTAAAGAAAACATAAACTGAGAAGATTTTATTTTCCAAAACCATAATCTTTAAAACAACCTAAACTTCTTGTTATTAATGGCAAGAAAATTAATTTTACTTGAAGTGACAATATTAACAATAGTTTGGATGGACCAAACCTTGCAATGAGCTTCAATTTTGATTGGGTCAAACCAGGTAGTCATCAGTCAGTGGCTAGGTGGTGACTACACGAAATAATCAGCAACAAAAGCAAACACCAACATGCAAATAGAATTTTTAAAATGTAAAATTATAATTAAAAGCACTTGTCTCCTAGGTTCCAAGACTATGCAAAATTTGAGCAGTCAATCTACTGAAAAAAAATCAAAGAGAGGAAAAAAACTTTGCGATGTGCAAATCAAAAAAGACCACGTTGCAAAATGAAGAGTAAGGCATTAAATAATACTATACTTGCACCATGTAGAAGATGACAGGAATATCTTGAAAAATCATGATTATCCAATTATAGTGCTTGTGGGCTGTCCAGTCAGAGTCAATTTTGACGTGAATGTCCTCACCTGTTGTTCTGACTCTCCCCAACCTGCTGCAAGCACATATTTGAATTTGGCCCAAGGATTCAATGAGAAAATAGTTAGCAATAGTTGGCATTTAATTACTGAAGGTAATTAATTAACTCTAGATTTGGTATGAATTATCCTGGGGTGAAAGCATTCATAATAGTTAAAAGCAGCAGCAACAATGCTAGAGGAAACAAAACAGCATGGTTGGTAAAGAGAAATTATAAGATTTACTGGAGGAATGTTGGACATAGGAGCCTCACTGAGAAGAACCAGATTGGTATTAAGTGTAGAGGTACAACAAAAGTACAACAGAAACAGTTAATCAAAAAAAGTGAAAGAGGCTCCATGACTGATTGAAGTAAAGAAATAAATTCAGAAGGCTCTGAATTTTCACATCAGAAATTGTGCAGGTCTGCATTTATTTGACTTGCCAGAGAAAGCCAGGAACTTTGTGGACATGCTGACTTAAGCCAGATGATTCAATCTGCACAGACAACAGAGTTGTTTGGGTTTATCTTTGTTTAGAGAGCACTTGGTGGAGTCTCCTTTTCTTGCTAATAAGTTGTATTAAATTATGCTCAGGATGGACAAAGTATTTACCTTTAATTCCTAAGTTATACCAAGGGATGGGTTACATATTTACTTTTAAGTTAGTTGCGTATATTACTAATCTTGTTTTCTTTTCCTGCTGGATTGCGTGTGTGTGTGTGTGTGTGTGTGTGTGTGTGTGTGAGTGTGTGTGTGAGTGTCACAACCCTAGCTGTTCGGCATTAAGAGGGTGGTTGGGATGGTTAGTAGGGTTTTTGGATGTGTAGGTGCCCCCTTTGAATTCACTCAGCGAATGCGTGGGCTTCCTCCGGGGGCTCCGGTTTCCTCCCACAGTCCAATGATGTGCAAATTAGATGAAATGGCCATGTTAAATTGCCCGTAGTGTTAGGTGAAGGGGTAAATGTAGGGGGTCTGGGTGAGTCGCTCTTCAGAGGGTTGGTATGGATTTGTTGGGCCGAAGGGCCTGCTTCCACACCGTTAAGAAATCTAATCTAATCTAAAAGGGGGGGTGTGGTAAATTCCTCCAATCAATGCCTTTGGTGCTTTTTTGTTTTTCCGTTTTTGATGTACATACTTTTTGCAAGTTTTATAGGTTTGTTGGTTGTAGCTGTTTTTGTTAATGTAGTCTTTGTGTTTTGTGGATTTTCTTGTACTGAAGCTCAGCGATTCGTAATTCGAATATCTGGAATCTAAATGGTGCTAAAGGTACTAATGGCTAAGGATGTGTTCAGGTGGTGTACTTGGAACATTAAGATGAGTCACTCACCGGTCAAGAGGAAGAGGTACTCTCCAGTCTTAAAAGGGAGAGGGTGGATGTTGCCCTATTGCAAGAAACACACCTAGATGATGCAGAGTATCTGAAATTGCAAAAGAATGGGTATAACTGGGTTTATTTCTCATCTTTCAATACTAGGAGTAGGCGGGGGTGGCCATTCTGGTTAGGAAGGATCTCCCATTTGAGTTGTTAGTGTCTAGTAAAGACGCAAACAGAAGATATGTAATCCTTAAAACTTTGATACATGGGGAGGAATATGGGACCTTAAATGTTTAATCTCCCCCAGCCCACCCCCTCAAATCCTTGACCTCACATTTCAGCATATTATCATAAGGCATGGGGAATTTTAATTAACTAATAGTTCCCAGGGTGGACAGATTGCCCAAAGGACCTTGATATCATCTTCACAATCTAAACAATTAGGGAATTTGTGTGTTGAACTAGGATTGGCCGATGTTTGGAGGCACCTTCATCTTATTGGCAGGGATTTTACGTTTTTCTCAAATTAGCACAAATGCCAAACTAGGATTGATCTCCTTTTGAATCCTACAGTGCATTTGGGCTCAATGGTGTCATGTACAATTGGCAATATCACTATTTCTGATCACACTCCACTGTATCTAATGGTCAAGAGTAAGGATACCATGGTAAGTTTGACACATTGGCAACTAGATCCCTTCATCCTTAAGGATAAAAAGTTTACTGAATTCTTTTTGATTAGATTCCCTGCAGCGTGGAAACAGGCCCTTCGGCCCAACAAGTCCTCACCGACCCTCCGAAGAGTGACCCACCCATACGCGTTCCCCTACCCTATATTCACCCCTGACACGATGGGCAATTTAGCATGGCTAATTCACCTGACCTGCACATCTTTGGATTGTGGAAGGAAACTGGAGCACCCGGAGGAAATCCACGCAGACGCTGGGAGAATGTCTGTGTGGAGTTTGCACAGTCTCCCGAGGCTGGAATCAAACCTGGGTTTCTGGTGCTCTGAGGCAACAGCGCTAACCACTGCGCCACTGTGTTACCCTACTGAATTTTCTACTGAATTCAGGGCTTTTTTAAACATTAATTCAGGATTGGCCAGTAACCCATCCATTCTCTGGGAAACCGCTAAAGCCTGTGTTAGGGTGTTAGTTATTTCCTATTTTGCCAGTAAGGAACAGCAGAAGGGTGAACAGCAACTCTTGTTCAAGAACATCTGAAGGCAGCTATAAAGGCATACTTTGATAGGCCCTCATCAGCTAAACTGCAGAGGATCACAGTGCTTTGGTCCACACTGAACTCCATGCTCACACAGACAGCTAAGAGGGAGTCAACATTTGCAAATCAAAGGCTGTTTGAGCATGGGGATAAGCCAGGCAAGTACTTGGCATATATTGCCAGGAAAAGGAGTGCCCCCCCAAGCCATTACCTCGATCGGGGGATATTCGAAATTTAACCTGTGGTTCTAAAAGGATTAACACATCGTTTCGGATAGTTTACTCAGAACTGTACCAGTCTGAAAGTTGAGAGGATGGGCGTGTTAGGATGGAGTCTTTTTCTAAGGATTTTAACCTCCCAGGAGTGACCCGAGTAAGTGTCTCTCCTTAATGCCCCGCTGTCGGTGCAAGTAGTGCAGGGGGGCGAGGGGCGGCTTCAGAATGGAAAGGCACCTGGTCCTGATAGACTTCCCAGTGAGCTTTAGAGGATTTGAGCTATAGGGAGAGGGGTGACCTTATAGAGGTTTACAAAATTATGAGTGGCATGGATAGGGTAAATAGACAAAAGTCTTTTCCCTGGGGTCAGGGAATCCAGAACTAGAGGGCATAGGTTTAGGGTGAGAGGGGAAAGATATAAAAGAGACCTAAGGGGCAACGTTTTCACGCAGAGGGTGGTACGTGTATGGGACGAGCTGCCAGAGGATGTGGAGGAGGCTGGTACAATTGCAACATTTAAGAAGCATTTGGATGGGTATATGAATAGGAAGGGTTTGAAGGGATACGGGCCGGGTGCTGGCAGGTGGGACTAGATTAGGTTGGGATATCTGGTCAGCATGGACAGGTTGGACCGAAGGGTCTATTTCCATGCTGTACATCTCTATGACTCTATGATATTGTCAGGACCGATGCTTAGTATGTTTAACGATTCACATAACCGTGGCCTCCTCCCACCATCTTTAAGAGAGGCGCACATCTCTCTCATGCTCAAAAAAGGGAAGGGTCCAGAGGAATATGCTTCCTGTAGGCCCATCTCACACCTGAATGTCAATTTCAAAATCCTATCTTAGGCTTTTGCACTAAGACTAGAAACTGTGCTGCCCTCCATCGTTGAGGAGGCTTTCATAAGAGGTCACAGGTTTTTGAATGATTTCAGAAGATTACTTAATATAATCCAAGTATGTCAACAACAATCAGTGCAGGATTAGTGACCACTTTAGACACGGAGAAGGCATATGACGAGTGGCCATAGAATTTTTATACTTTAAAGCGGTTAGGCTTGCTGAGGCCTTAATCAGATGAGTAAAGGTCTATAATGACCCTCTTGCCGAGATCCTTATCAATGGTGTGCGGTCAAGCAATTTCAATATTCTTAAGGGCAGTTGACAGGGCTGTTCCTTATCACCGTTGCTTTTTACATTGGGGATTGCACCACTGGAGGTGGTAATATGTGTGGATGGCAATATTTCTGCTCCAGAAATGGGCAACGTTGCATAAGAATGCACTGAATGAAGATGACATTCTTGTCTTTTTAATCGAACCCAACAGTTTTGATGCCTCATCTGATACAATGCATTAATTCATTTGGAGGTTTTTCAGGTTCCAAGATCAACTTTGGCCATGCCCATGAGGTGGGGTCTTTCAAACATGCCTGGTCCTGAGGACAAATCTCGATTTCCCTTTAGATGGTCACAGGAGGGCTTTCTCAACTTAGGTATATTCATTACCCCTGTCTTTGGTCGGCTATTTAAAACCAATTTTGCCCATTTATTCGACAGAATCAAACAAGACCTTCGAAGATGGGAGGCGCTTCCAATCTCTTGGTTAGGTTGGAAAGCCCTCATTAAAATGAAAATTCTCCCCTATCTGTTGTATCCCATGTGAATGCTTCTTCTGATTTTTACTAAACAATCATTTAGTTAGGGCAATTCCTTTATCTGGTATCACAAGTGATCCGTTATTAAACTGACTAGATTGCAGCTACCATACAGATTGGGAGGAGTAGACCTCGAAGATGTCAAAAACTAATGGACTAAGCTTGTTGCTATCTTATGTGAATGACTGGGCCCAGGGGACATTGAAGCGTATCATGCAAGATACCCCCTTACAAGCTTGCTGTCCTTGGGCAAAATGAGGACAGTTAATGAATAGTGCCCTAGCCCAATAATTATTAATACTGTTAAGGCATGGTGGGGAATGTGTCAGAGTGAGGGCAATATTGCTAAAACATCATTTTTGATGCCCATAGTTGGTATGCCGGGTTTTTACCAAGAGATGATGGACTCAAGGTTTAAACTATGGGCAGCTAGGTGTGTGTCTTGCCTGGATGACTTATTTGAGGGGGATATACTCATGTTTTTTGATCAGTTGGCTCAGAAATAAGAGTTGCCCAGTTGGGACCAGTTCAGTTTTTTTTCAAATTGGAGAATTCATACAAAAAATAAGAGATCACACTTCTAACGGATCTTTATAGATCTGACACGGAGAAGAGGGTGCTGAGTGCTGAGAACAAATTTTCTATCAGCAATGTCTATCATCTATTGGGAGAGGGTCCCTCGGACGAGTCTGAACGGCTCTTTAAGGTATGGGAGAGGGATTTGGATGTTAAGATCTCTTCTGAAGTACGGGAAGATATCTGGGAAAATGCAAGAAGGATCCTGATTTGCAGCAGGCCCACGCCTTGCATTTGAAAATACTCTACCGGGTCCACTTTGCTCCAGACTACTTTTCAAAATTTAGGGTGGGAGTATCTCTGACATGTTCTAAATGCAAAATGAGTATGGGTACGCTCACTTATTGTCTCTGGTCCTGCCACAGACTGCAGGCATACTGGAGCGCTGCGGTTGGTGAAATAGAGGGGGTCTTGCGGATGGAGGTAGAGATGGACCTGGTGTCGGCTCCTCTTGGACTCGTTAACGCACTTCCATTAGATGCGCAAAAAAAAAAGCATTTCAGTATCCTCACCTTATGTACAAGGAAAAGCATTCTGTTAGGGTGGGTGTCTGAACCCCCTCCCCACAACGGCTGTCGGGCTGGTATAAGTTAGTCACGGAGCACATCCCCTTGGACTTTCTTCCAAATATGGCATGCCAGAAAACAGAGAATTTTTATCAGGTGTGGCAGCTCCTTTTTGGACTACTTGGATACATATTTGTTTGCCATACTATTAAGGGCCTTTATATAGCCATGATGATTCTGTTTAATGAGTCTGGTATCCAGGGAGAAGGAATTACAGACACATTAATATTTATAAATTTATGCTCTCGATGGTCGAGGGCTATTACTTTGTTTCACTGAGCTGTATTATTATTATTGTCATTTTTTTAGTTAGTTACTAGTTATTATTTATGTAATTTGTGAGTTTCTTTGTATTATTTTGAATTGTTTTGCATTTGTTGCAATATTCAAAAAAACTCTTTATTTTTTCATAAAAATATATTTAAAAATAAAGAAATTGTGCAGGTAGTCCAGCGGTGTCATTTCAGTACAGAGGACAACATCTTCAACAATGTAACATTTCCCATCAGGTGAGACAGATTATTTCTGTATTGCATCCAGACTGGCCATTGATAGTCATTTATACTCATTCAAGGTTCTAACATTTACACATATCTTTATGACAAATCAAAAACCTTAAGATTTTACTTGATGCTTCCATTCAGAACATAGATGAAAGAGTTCTAATTCTGATCCTGTGTGATTATGCACATAGGATCATAGAATCCCTACTATGTAGAAGCAGGCCATTCCGCCCATCATCTACACCGACCCACTGATGTGCATCCCACCCAGAGCCATTCACTACCCTACCCCTGCAATACATATAATCTCCATACAGAACTACTACTAATCTGCTTAAAGGAACTCAACAAATACTGCATTCAATCTATTATGGCCCCACATTCTACGCTATTAAACCAACTATTGTGATACTTTATTGAAACATTTTGCTGCTGAAGATGTGATTAACCTAATATTATCTAAGTTCAGTATCAAGTATTTATTATACACCACAAAAACAGCTTCACAGAGAAAAGGGAGGCCTTGATTAATGAATTGTGACCACTGTTATGACAGCAGCAAGAAACTTGAACAAGTAGTTACATTAGTTTCAGTGAAACCAGAGACTTTCTGATGTTGTACAATGGAAATTCATTATAACATGTATGCTGAAGTCCAACAAACAAGGGAACCATTTAGCTGGACTGTGTTAATAAGTAAACACTTAATTTCCACTATTTTCTCACCTGGACAAATGAATATTTAAATATTTACTCCTTTTGAGACCAATCTGGAATTAGTAAATTTTGGTATATTAAACCAAATTATAAAATACCTTCATTTTTTTAAAAACTGAAATTACCCCAATGTAATTTATTTGTTCCCATTTGGTGTCAGGCCTCTCACATTATGCACTATTGACAACTGAAAAAAGGGAGAAATACATTTTATGAATGTGACACCTCAAATATATTCTATATGTACAAGACTAAAAGAGGTTTATCTGTTCAATAATATTTTCTTACACAGTGAAGAGGCACTTTCTTTCACCAATTAAAAATAGATGGCAATGTACAAGACATTAATCATTGGGAAAATTACTTGCACTTAAGCATTAACTTTTCATTCTGATGAAAGGTTACTACTGAAACAATGACCTGTACATTTGCAGTATATTCTGTTTTAATTTATTTGCAGCATCTGCAATTTTCCTTTAATGTCAAGTTCACTCCAATCTCTTTCCCCATAAGAATAATAAAGCATTTTTTGTAGGAATCACATGCACGTGTCTGTGTCCCATCATTCTGAAACAGTGCATTTGTGAGCCAACCCATTGTACCACTTGGCCACAGCTTAATTATGCTTCTTTCTGATCTGCTGTATAGTGCAGAGTCAAACCATATGAAAACAATTATGTCTTCGAGCAGCTGCATTTGAAGTCAAGTGACTCGGCATCGCACTGAAATGAATCACAAAGCAAGTTTTGGAAATTGCAATGTCCTGATACTGTGGTGCCACATGCACATATGGCAGATGTCCAGCCAGTGGGAAACTGCCTCCATTACTGAAGTTTAACCATCTAAACCAAGAAAGCAATCATTGACACTTACTGATTCTATATGTTGATTAAGACCATAGTTTTACTGGAATTTTGCAATTTTCTTTAGCTTTGAAACTTACAAATGAATTTGGCACAAAATATCTCGATTTATTAGTTTCAACAAGAACCTGGCAAAGTGCCATGCTTTCATACATTTTTCTCCAAGGGCTGTGTATAATTATTTCAACAGAGGTGTTTCAGCATGTTGTGACACAATTAAAGCACAAGAAGGTTCACAGTTTCCTCATGGAAACTGGTTCCTTAGCTATTGAATACTGACACAGGTGTACTTAATGCACCACCCAGAATCAGTTCACAGTACAGAGATAATCACAATAAAACAACATATGTCAAGGAAATAAATCGTTGAACCATATCATAGTTATGGCATCTGGTTCATTCTTACCATTGTACCAGTTAGTCAGAGCTGTGAATTAGCAATTCTTACCAATTTAGGTTCTATAAGCTGTGACCTAGGAAACTTTCAAGATATTATAATTAATTTATGGCTACTACAATGTGAGTCATGCAGAATTTTGAAGTAGCAATTTAAAATATGTATCTGACTTATGGCAGCTTGCACGCTTGGCCGACTAAAGACATTTCAGTAGAATATTTTTGACATGAATCCAGTTTATAGGCAAGCATTATCTGTAGTTTATGCATATATCCACTTGATCAACATAACTAATTATTTGGTTTCTTCTGAAAAAAAATCACATATTGTGCTCAGTTAGCAAGTTATTGTCTCGAGGGAAATTTCAGAAAGGAATACTCAGGTCTGGACTGGATTACTTAGGTCTTGAAAGCAGTAAGGACTGCAGATTTTCTTTTAGATTCCCTACAGTATGGAAACAGGCCCTTCGGCCCAACAAGTCCACACCGACCCTCTGAAGAGTAACCCACTTCCCTCTGACTAATGTAGCTAACACTATGGGCAATTTAGCATGGCCAATCCACCTAACTTGCACATCTTGTGGGAGGAAATCCATGCAGACACTGGGAGAATGTGCAAACTCCACACAGACAGTTACTCAAGGTAGGAATCGAACCCGGATCCCTGGCACTGAGGCTGCAGTGCTCACCGCACAGCAGGTTAAATCAGCATCCGAGGAGCACAAAGGTCAACATTTCAGGCTGAAGCCCTTCAGGGAGGGCGGAGGGGAGGGGAGTCTAGTGTAAATAAAGGGATGGAGGCGGGGAAGTGTAGGTGGGATGGTGATAGGTGATGCAGGTAGGGGATTATTGTGATTGGTCAGTGGGAAGGTGGAGCGGAAGATGACGAGGAAGATGGAAAAGCTCAGGGGAAGAGAGGTGGAGCTAGATATAAAGTTGGGGAGAAGGGACTTTGAAGCTGGTGAAGTCGGTGTTGAGGCCATTGGGCTGTCAGCTTCCGAGGTGAAATACAGAAGAACTTCGATTATCCGGCATTCGATTATCTGAATATCGGATTATCCGGCAAGGTTGTAAGGTTCCGCTGTTTGGCTAAACCATGTTATCCAGCATTCAACTATCCGGAATTTGATTAACTGAATGAAATACTCCCCGCCCATGTCCTTCAGATAATCAAGGTTCCTCTGTATAAAGGGTTGCTCCTCCAGTTTCCGTTTGGCCTCACTATGGCAGTGGAGGAGGCCAAGAATGGACATGTCATCGGGGATTGGGAGGGGGAATTAAATTGGATGGCAACTGGAAAGTTGGGTTGGTTAGTGCGTGCGGAGCACAGATCCTCCGTGAACTGGTCCCCGGGTCTGTGTTCGGTCTCCCCGATACAGAGGGTCCACATCCGGATTAATGGATGCAATAGATGAGGTTAGATGACTATTAGGTGCAGGTGACTATTAAGATGCTTGATCAAATCAATCTAAACATACTAGAAAAAACGTTTCTAAGGAGGTAATAGCAAATGATGGTACAATCAAGCAGGGTAACTCATTTATTGAAAGAGCTCTGTGAGGAAGTAACAAACTGAAGGAAACAGAATCCGTAACTGTAATGTACTTTGATTTCCAAAAGGCAATCAATCAATCAATGAGGTGCCATATCATAAGGCTACTCTGAACAGTAAGACCACCTGGCATGGAACACTGATAGAAGTTTAGTTCACTAGCAGGAAATAGCAAGGATACATTTATCATTTTCAGACTGGCAAGATGTTACTAGTGAAATGCTTTGGGATTTGTGCTGGGGCATCAACTATCTCCAATTAACATCAATGACTTGTATGAAGCAATCAAATGTTTGCTTTTCTTTGTTAACTCTGCTCATAACACAGAGGTAGGTAGGAAGGAAATTTAGTTGGGAGTAAGTAAGCACTGCCGATGCTGGAGATCAGAGTCGAGAGTGTGGTGATGGAAAAGCACAGCCGGTCAGGCAGCATCCAAGGAGGAGAATTGACGTTTCGAGAATAAGCTCTTAATCAGGATATTTTGTTGTCAAGAGGACAGAAGACTGAATTTTATTGGCCATCTGCTGGGAATGCTTTGGCGAGGGAGGGGTTATGTGAAATAAGTCAGGTGGCTAGCCCATCTCCTTCCCAGATACCTCCAACCTGGTACTCATAATACAACAGATGAAGAGGTTGTCAACGATGAGAGAGATGAGACAAGAATGGTAGTTTATTGATTGTAATTGAGTCAATAAGGGTGGCATTCTGAGAGTGTCACTAGTTAGAGAGAACAGAAACAGAGGCTGGTTTCTTCAAAACCATTCCTTTTCTATAACGTTACTAAGATGGCAAATTAATATAGCGAGAATACAACCGTATATTTTAGTCGCCAAAATTATACATAGAAGTTCCAATTAAAGGTCAGAGGAGAAGACTGTTATGTTGACAGATGAAGAAAGGTTCAGGGTGTAGTCGTCAAGAAGTTGTAAATGAAGATTACGCACTTGAAAAAGAGATATTAATTAAATGACCTTGAAAACCTGAGCAGGATTTAATTGCTCCAAATGACAATGTGGAGGGTGAAAATCACCGATATTTTCAGTACATTAGGCCATTTGTGTTACCTATCCTTACAGGTTCTGAAGAAATTTGAAGAAAACCGTAGTATATATTTATAAATATTTACAAAAGCTGTGTATGCCGAGTGGAGTCATTAATATAGAGAACAATATTAACAAACTAATATTAATAGGGCCAAGATGGTACAGTGTTATTATCGCTGGACTAGTAATCCAGAACCCCAGCTTCATGTTCCAAGACACGGGTTCAAATCCGACCATAGCAGGTGGCACTGTCGATTGTCATAAAACCCAGCTGGTTCACCAATGTTCTTTACTGAAGGAAATTTGTTTTCCTTACTCAGTCTGACCTACATGCAACTCCAGACCCACAGCAATGTAGCTGACTCTTAAGGATGGGCAATAAACTCTGGCCTTCTGAGATGCCCACATCCCATGAATGAATTTAAAAAAAAAACTCAAAACCACTTTGGATGCTTATGATTTTTTGTGACCCTTGAGCCATTCAAAAGCAAGTATGAGAAAAAAAAGAGAGAGAGAGAATGCGACTGAAAGCTTTAGGATAAATGACAGCAGAAAGATGTGAATACAAAATGTGAAAGAAAACCGGTGACAGATACAGCCAACGATTTCGGAGTAGAACAAAGCAATGAAAGATAATTTGTTAGTAGCAGACTTAGAAACGTGTGCAACATGGGCAGTTGAATACCCTGTGGACTGACATGTTGTATTGTTGATCCTAGATTACATCAGAATTTTACAAGGTGTTGACTTAAGAGCAGAGGTAGACGTGCACATTGATTGTCTCTCAATATCTTAAATAACATTAAGTTAATGGCATAACCTGCTACTCAGTGATTTAAAACAAACTTTAGGAATGTTCCTCACAAACTGAAAATGAATTTGAGAACAATACTGTTATTCATGCTAATATATGAGTAGGTTGGCCTATGACTAGAACTGAAAGTACACAACTTTTAATTTACTGACGTTACCACACTTTTAAGATTAGCAGAGTCGCAGAAAATACAATTACAAAGAAAGTAGAATAGAAATTAATGTTCTTTCCAATTACATATAGAACTATGTGACATTCAGTGTGAATGTGTGACATTCTGTCTTCAAGAAATAAACTTTATAGTGCTTTATTTATTTTTCTAAACTGTATTCTATCCTTTGGCAAACTAACTTAATTTATAATGAGCAGCTGCAAACTTATCTGATGCAAACACAATTTCTAGAAACCGTAACAGTGTCAGTAATCTTTATCAAGGAATCACTATTTATGAATAAATCTGATAAATCAATTATTAAGGATTATTCTGAACATGCTAAAACCACTGTCAAATCAGTGGCTACAGGAAAACTATCACAGACAGATATACTGTTTCTGGGACACAATGCAAATATTATTTTGTTGCAAAAACAGGCAAAGAAACATTGATAAACAACTTGTAAAATGTTTTAACTCTAGGATTACTTTTATTGTCTTTGACAAGCTAACTAATTATTGACAAGTTGACTAGTAGGCTTCCTATCATAAATGTTAACATTACTATCAATTCTCTCTAAACCTAATGAATACAAAATGGCGCATAACCTTAACATGCATACATTCTTGCTCACATATTTGACATATCTTAAGGAGGGAAGAAACTCCGAATCCTGACAATGTTTAGCTAAAAACAAAAATTGACTGCGTTCAGATTGTTCAACTCAAGAGGTTAACTTGAATGACTTAACTGCATTTTTTAAATGCTAACAATCAATCAATGATAAGGCATGCATAGTTAGATCACTTATTCTACACCTAATCACAAAATGCCAGAAAACAAGACAACCAGATTAATAAGTTTCCTAAAAATGATGGAGACTGTTAAAAATTGTTTTAGAATTCATTCACAAGGTGAGGGTGTCAGTGACTGGGCCAGCATTTATTGCTCATCCTTACTTGGCCAGAGGACGCTGAGAGTCACCCACATTACTGTGGGTCTGGAGTCACACGTTGGCCAGACAAGATAAGGATAACAGTTTCCTTCCCTAAAGATCATGAGTGAACCCAAATGGGCTTTTCCAACAATCGATAATAGATCCATAGTCATCATTAAACTGTTAGCACTGCTGCCTCACAGCGCTAGAGACCTGGGTTCATTTCCCACCTCAGGCAACTCTGGAGTTTGCACATTCTCCCAGTGTCTGCGTGGGTGTGCTCTGGTTTCCTCCCACAATCCAAAAATGTGCAGGTTAGGTGAATTGACCATGCTAAATTGCCCGTGGTGTTAGGTGAAGGGGTAAATATAGGGGGAATGGGTCTGGGTGGGTGCGTTTTGGAGGGTCGGTGTGGACTTGTTGCGCCGAAGGGCCTGATTCCACACTAAGTAATCTAATTAAACTCTTAATTTCAGATTTTTTATTGAATTCAATTCAATTGAAACTCCATCTTCAGCTGTGGCAGGATTTGAACCAGTGTCCCCAGAACATTACCTGGGTCTCTTGATTAACAGTTCAGCGATAATACCACGAGGCCATCACCTCCCTAATAGTAACTCACTTCACTCATTTACTAACAACCATAGCAATATTGTTTTGTGAAAACATGTGGAACATTCAGAAGAGGCTGCTCTTAAAGGTTATACACAAGGATTTTGGCAAAGGAAAGGAAATCAAAATGAGCAATGTGTCTAAAACAAGAACATGATGGCTCAATGATTTGCACTGTTGCCTCAATTTCAGAGACTCTGGTTTGATCCCAGTATTGGGCGACTGTCTGTGTGGAGTTTGCATGTTCTCCCCATGTCTGCGTGGGTTTCCGTCAAGTGCTCTGGTTTCCTCCCACATTACAAAGATGCGCAGGTTAGGTGAATCGGTCAAGCTAAATTACCTATAGTGTGCAGGCTAGGTGGGTTACCTATGGGGATTGTAGTGTTACGGGGGGAGTGGGGGTCTGGGTGGGACGCTCTTTGGAGGGTTGGTGTGGACTCAATGGGCCAAATGGCCTGGTTCCTTACTGTAGGGATTCTATGAAGTTGCTGGAAAAGCTTAGTAGGTCTGGTAGCATCTGTGAAGAGAAATCAGAGTTCACGTTTCAGGTTTTGTGGCCCTTCCTCAGAATAAAATGTGTTTAAAAATCTGTCACACTCAAAAAAAGACTGATGAACTTCAACAGAACTTAAATCAGTAAACAACAGAAGTTTTTTGAAGAACATGGGACTGCTTTAAAGGTAGAAATAAAACGTAACTTATGCTTCACATGGACAAAAAGTCCTCAAATGTTCACAAAGAACAATACTGATTTTCTTAATAAAAATATTTATAATATTCATTCACTACAGGTTAATTTATACAGCTCTTGTACCTATGATGAACAAAAATTAATTTATCAACTCTGTGTTCCATTAACTTTCATTGCTCAAGGTATTTGGAATACAGCAGCTTGCTGAAACTAAAAATCAATATATGACCTACGTGTGAATTATGGTTATTGGCTCCCCAATAAAGTGAGTTAAAAAGTGACTACATCTCAGACAAGTCAATATTATCTAAGCTCCTGACCTCCAATGCCTGAATAGCTGCAGACAGCAGGTAACCAATACAGTTACAAACAGTTTCATGCTGTGTAATAACCCAAAATAGTATATTTATTACTACTATGTCTACTACTGTTTAAGAATCCTATACCTCCCAAAGACCAAAAAGGATTTTTTTTCCATGTATTCATGGAATATGATCAGTGCTGGCTAAGGCCAGCATTAACTGGTAATTCCTAATTGCTTCAGGTGGTGGTGAGCCACCTTCTTGTTGTGTAGGTGCTCACACTCTTTGATAAGAAGGGACTTTCAGGATTTTGATCATGGGATAGTGAAGGAGTAGCAACATAATTCCAGATCAGGAAGGTATGAGATGTGGAGGGAAGCTTGCAGTTAGTGCTTTCCCGCTACCTTCCTTTGTTCTTATAGGTAGTTGGAGTCAGGGGGAATGTCATTGGTTTGGAAGGTACTATTGAGAGGTTCTTAGTTAGTTGCTGTATCCTGTAAATGGTACCCACATCTGAGTTTGAGGTGTGGATGGGATGCCATCAAATGGACTGCGTTATCTTGGATGTTGTGGAGAATCATTGTTCAAGTTGCACTCACCCAGATAAGTGAAGAATGGTTTATCACACCCTTGACTGGCAGACAGTGAAAGTGAGGACTGCAGATGCTGGAGATCAGAGTTGAAGAGTGTGGTACTGGAAAAGCACAGCAGGTCAGGAAGCATCCGAGGAGCAGGAGAGTGGACGTTTCGAGCATAAGCTCTTCATCAGGAATGAGGGGGTGCCCCAGGGGACTGAGAGATAAATGGCAGGGGGTTGGGGCTGGGGGCAAGGTAGCTCGGAACGCGATAGGTAGGTGAAAGTAGGGGTGAAGGTGGTAGGTCGGAGGGGAAGATGGAGCGGATAGGTGGGAAGGAAGTTGGACAAGTAAGACAGGATGAGAGGGTGGTGCCAAGTTGGAAGATTGGATCTGGTGTAAAATGAGGGGGGGGCAGGGTTCTGTTAGTTAGCTAATCCTCTTAACCGCAGCACCATAGACTTTTATCCCTCACTTCCCCTACTACCACTTTATTTCAGATCCAATCTCAACTATGCTACCTGTCCATCTTCCTTCCTACCGCTCCACCCTCCTCTCCAACCTATCACCTTCACCCTTACCTTCATTGACCTATCGCATTCCCAGCTATCTTCCCTCAGCCTGCTTGGGCCACCCTCTCATTTCTGACGAAGATCTTAGGCTCAAAACATAGACTCTTCTGCTCTTTGGACGCTGCCCGACCAGCTGTGCTTTTCCAGCATCACACTCTTCGATCTTGCAGACGGTGAACAAGTTTTGGGAACACAGGAGGATGAGAATTACAGGTCACATAAATCCAAACCTCTAACTTTTTCATGTAGACACTGTACATCTTGTTTTACGTTTTTTGGCTAATGGTGACTCCCTCAGAATGTTGAGAGGTATAGGGATTAACGTGATGGCAATGTTGTTGAATGTCAATGGGAAACAGCTCAGGGGGTGGAGAAGGGCGCACTTTCACAATGTCAACTTGTAACTATTGGAGTGCCAGATGGATCAGTGCTGGTGCCACAATTATTTAAAATATATATGAATGGATGAGCAAAACGTATAAACTATAGTCAATTTTGTAAATGACAAAAATTGGAGAGAAGGCAGATGGTGCCGAGAGGGATATAGATGGGTAAGAGCGTGGGCACAAATTTGGCAGGTGGAATTTCATGTGGGAAAATGCACTTTGGTAGGGAGAGGAAAGAAGAATATTATAATTCAAAATGGAGAAAGACTGTAGAAAGCTACAAATGAGAAAGATTTGCGGGTCCTTATCCTTGAATCACAAAGTTAAAAATCACACAACATCAGACTATAGTCCAACAGATTTATTTTTAAATACAAGCTTTCAGAGTGCTGCTCCTTCATCAGGTAGCTAGTGGGGCAGAATCAGAGGACACAAAATTTATAGCAAAAGATCAAAGTGTCACACAACTGATATGAGGTATTGGCCAAACCTAGATTGCTGTTAAGTCTTTCATCACTTAGACTGGGTTGCAGGTTTTGATTGATTAATATGTAAATCCCAGAACTTCTTTCAAGTCACATTCCCGAGATACCTTAAGGTTTTATTTAAAAAAGGTGACATCTCAGCTCAGAGTGCATTAAAGGTGAGAGGTTAGAATCTGTCTATCTTTCAATCTTGGGTCACCCCAGTTCTATATCCAATGTAGAAATTTATAAAATGTCACATGGCTGACTGCCAAGAGATTACGCTTTTTGGACAAAATAGAATGTATCCGCAAGTACAAATAGGATTGTTCAATACACTGCATCAGTTGCATGATACTTTGATCTTTTACTATAAATTTTTTGCCCTAGGATTCCACCCCACTAGCTACCTGACGAAGGAGCAGTGCTCCGAAAGCTTGTACTTTCAAATAAACCTGTTGGACTATAACCTGGTGTTGTGTGATTTTTAACTTTGTCCACCCCGGTCTAATACCGGCACCTCCACATCATTGAAGCACGAAGTATTAACAAATTCAGCGGGTAAAAGGGAAAGCAATTGGAATATCAGCATTTCAAAGAGAATAGTGTATAAAGAGAGGGAGGTTTCTCTGAAATTATACAAGACATTATTCAGACCACAGTTGTAATGCTGTGAACTGTTTTGGTGCCCTAATCTGAGGAAAGATATACTGGCATTGGAGGTAGTGCAGAGAAGGTTCACTTGGCTGATTCTGGGTATGAAGAGTCTGTTGTGTGAGAAGAGGTTGAGTACGTTGCATGTGTACTCATAGAAACATAGAAGAATGAGAGGCAACTTTAATGAAACATACAAGATTCATATCAAGGCCTCGTTTTCCCCATCCAACTCTACTCCAACCCCACAAACCTCATCTGAACTCTCCATTTTGGTCTTTGAGCTCTGGTGTATTTTTCTTTTCACTTCCCTTTGTCGCACTATTAGTTATTATGCTCCAGAAAGCAAGTCCGAGAGAATTGATATTGCTTAGATTGAAACTAATCAAACCTATAATACGTAACTCAATTGCTTCCAGTTTCAGTAAATATCTCTTTAGACGTGCTCAAGTGAAATATCAATTTCGCTTCAATTTACAATTAAGCACAAAATGAAACAGAACTGAGTTACAATTACAATCAAATATGCTTTTGATTGCCTGGATCTTACGAAGTGGAATTCCAGATGTAAATCTCACTTTCCTCATTTTAAAGCATGCCCATTGGAGCTCGGATGGGTGAAGTCCAAAACTAAAGGACATAGGCTTAAGGTGAGAGAGATAAAATTTAAAAAGTAACTCTTTAACTTTTTCATAAAGAGGATGGTGCGTGTATGGAATGAGCTGCAGAGAAAGTTGTGGATGCTAGTACAATTACAACATTTAAAAGGCATCTGGATGAGTATATGAATAGGAAGGGTTTAGAGGGATACGGGCCAAACGCTGGCAAATGGGACTACATTAGTTTGGGCAGTCTGGTCAGCGCGGATGAGGTTGGACCGAAGGGTTTGTTGCTGTGTTGTTTGACTTTACAACAAAGGTTCATGTTATGTTCCCAATACCATACTGTTTAGCCTTTTATGCATTTTTTTCCAAAAGGATGCCCAAGAAATGCTTTTTCTTCCCCTACATTACAGATGTCATAAACATTAAGAGGTAGGTTTTAAATTACTTCTTTGGACTGAAATCACAAGAGTGTAATCTGAAGCATCCTTTAAGAAAACAAATCTGGATAGACATTTGGTACAGATAATGTTATGGGACTAAAACAGGCTAGTGGAATTAGTTTGGATTATTCCAGCAGAAACAAATCCCGAAATGTGATAAACTGAAATGCTTCCAGTCATACTGCTCAGCTACACACTTACCGACTAGCTATGCACTAGCAGGCCAACTTCAGAGTCATAACAGAAATCCTAACAGTGTTGTAACTCTATATATCTCTAATCTGTCTACCAATCAGCCTCTTATAAATTTTCATGATATTAATTTGTTGTTATCCTGAATTGATGTGTTATGACTGAAAACCTTCTATTCCCTCATTAATGATTGAGCAGCTCTTTATTTTTGCAGTATGCTTCCTAACATCCTCTTTAAATTTTGCCTAAACAATTCACTGGTTATTCATGCTGAATTACCAATCAACAGCAGCAATGAATTATTACTCTGTTGACCTTCATTTCTATCCATATTATTTGCATCATTACCCATAAATAGCATTTATGTCATCTCTCAGCTTCCCTCTATATCTTACAAAGTTATCCACATCCAAACTTATTTTTCAAAAGAATTCATTATGGGATGTGGGTATCACAGGCTTGGGCAGTATTTATTTCCCATCCTTAGTTGCCCACGAGAAGATGATGAGCTGTCTTCTTGAAACACTGCAGTCCATGTGATATAGATAGACCCACAATGCCACTGGGGAGGGAGTTTCAGGATTTTAACCCAGTCAGGGAAGAATGGTAATATATTTCCAAGTCAGGATGTGGAGTGGCTTGGAGGGAAACTTGTAAGTGGTGGTGGATTTACAAAGTCCTGCCTAAGAAGCCTTGGCTAATTTCTGCAGTGTACTTTGTAGATTGTACAAAATGCTGAGCATGAATAATGGAATAAATGAATGTTTGTGGATGGTTCCAAACAGTCTGCTTTGTCTGAATCATGTCAAGCTTCATGAGTGTTGTTGGAGCTGCATTCATCCAGATAAGTATTCCATCACACTCCTGACTTGTGCCTTGTAGATGGTGGATGGGTTTTGGAGAGTCAGGAGGGGAGTTACTCACTGCAGGCATCTTAGCCTCTTACTTGCTCAAAGCCACAGTATTTTTATGACTCATCCAGTTCAGTTTCCAGTCAACAGCAACCCCTAGGATGTTGACAATGGGAGAACTCAAGAGTGGTGGTCCCACGGACTGCCAAAAGGTGGTGGTTAGATTCCCTCTTGTTGGAGATAGCCACTGCCTGACATTTGTGTTACTTTCCATTTGACAGACCAGACCTGGATATGGTCTAGGACTAGTTGCATTTGGGATGTTTCAGTATCTATGGACTCATGAATGGTGCTGAACATTGCAAAATCGTCAGCAAACACTCCAGCTTATGACCTTACAATAGATAGAAAGTTTTTGATGAAACAGCTGAAGATGGTTGGATCTAGGACAGTACCCTGAGGAACTCCTGCAGAATTGTCCTGGAGCTGAACTGACTGACTTCCAAAAACCACGATCAATATTTTTTATAAGGTATGAATAATTCGCAGAGAGTTTGCTCCCAAGTCGTATTGACTCCAGATTTGCTAGGGCTCCTTGATGCCAAACTAGGTCAAATGTAATCTTGACATCACAAGAAGTCACTCAACGTCACCTCTGGAATTCAGCTCTTTTGTTAATGTTTGAACCAAGGGTGTTCTGAGGCCAGGAGCTGAGTGGCCCTGGTGGATAACAAACTGGATATCAGGGAGCAGGTTATTGCTGAAAACATATTGCTTGATAGTACTGATAATGACCCCCTTCTAACAATTTACTGATGATTGAGATTAGACTAAGGGACCAGGTTGAAAGAGTTGGATTTGTCCTGTTTTTTGTGTATATATTATACTTGGGCATTTTCCACTTTGTGGATACATAGTAGTGTTGTGGCTGTACTGGAACAGCTTGGGCAAAAGTTTCAGCCAACTCCGGAGTAGAATCTTTATTACTATTGCCAGAATCCTGTCAGAGCCCAAAGCCTTTGCAGTAAATAGTGCTTCCATCTTAATGTCTCATAGAATGAATCAAATTGGCTGCAGACTAGCATCTGTGTCACTGGGTGACCTTTGGAGGAGGCCAACATGGATGATCCACTTAGCACTTCTAGCTAAAATTGTATCAAATACTTGAGCCTTATCCTTTCCAACAATGTACTGCTCTCCCTCATCACCAATGATGAAGATCCTTGTGGAGCGTCTGTCTCCAGTAAGCTGTTAATTTGTCCACCACTATTCACAACTGGATATGCCAGGAGTCCAGAGCAAACGCCTGATTCAATGGGTGTAGGGTCACTTCACCCTATCAATTCCTGACTATGCTGTTTGGCATGCAAGTAGTCCGGCTTGGTGGGTTCATTTTTGGGAATCTCTGGTGATGCATTCAATATGCTCTCTTGCACTCTATTTCATTGAACTAGGATTTATCCATTGGCTGGATGGTAATGGTAGTGTAGGGTATGTACCAGGTTGCAAATTGTATTGGGCATATAATTCTGTTGCTGCTGATGTCCCACAGAGCCTCATGGATGTTCAGTCTTGGAGTTGCTAGATCTGATTGAATTCTATCACACCTAGCACAGTGGTATTGTCAGAGAATGCAATGGAGGGTTATAATCAATATGAAGTTGAGATTTTTTTCACTACAAAGACTATGTGGTGGCCACTCTTATCAAATTTCTCAGAGTCATAGAGCATGGAAACATACCCTTTAGTCCAACTCATCAATGCTGACCAGATATCCCAACCCAACCCAGTCTCACCTGCCAGCTCCCGGCCCATTTCCTTCCAAACCCTTCCTATTCATATACCCATCCAGATGCCTCTTAAATGTTGCAATTATACCAGTCTTCGCCACTTCCTCTGGCAGCTCATTCCATACACTTACTACTCTCTGCATGAAAAAGTTGCCCCTTAGGTCTCCTTTATATCTTTCCCCTCTCACCCTAAACCTATGCCCTCTCGATTAGCTTACTTTTTTTTAAAGATTAGATTACTTACAGTGTGGAAACAGGCCCTTCGGCCCAACAAGTCCACACCGCCCCGCCGAAGCGCAACCCCCTACATCTACCCCTTACCTAACACTACGGGCAATTTAGCATGGCCAATTCACCTGACCTGCACATCTTTGGACTGTGGGAGGAAACCGGAGCACCCGGAGGAAACCCACGCAGACACGGGGAGAATGTGCAAACTCCACACAGAGAGAGTCACCTGAGGCGGGAATTGAACCCGGGTCTCTGGCGCTGTGAGGCAGCAGTGCTAACCACAGTGCCACCGTGCCACCCACAACTGTTCTGGACTCCCCAACCCTAGTGAAAAGACCTTGTCTATTTATCCCATCCATGCCCCTCATGATTTTATAAACCTATATAAAGGTCATCCCTCAGCCTCCAACGTTCCAGGAAAAATAGCCCAAGCCTATTCAACCCCTCCCAATAACTCAAATCCTCCAACCCTGGCAACATCCTTGTAAATCTTTTTGAACCCGTTCAAGTTTCACAACATCTTTCTGATAGGAAGGAGACCAGATTTGCATGCAATATTCCAACAGTGGCCTAATCAATGTCCTGTACAGCCGCAATAAGACCTCCCAATACCTGTACGCAATACTCTGACCAATAAATGAAAGCATACCAAATGCCTTCTTCACTATCCTGTCTACCTGCGACTCCACTTTCAAGGAGCTATGAACCTGCATTCCAAGGTCTCTTTGTTCAGCAACACTCCCTAGGGCCTTACCATTAAGCATTCTCGGATGCTGCCTGTGCTGCTGTGTTTTTCCAGTACCACATTTTTCAACTCTGGTCTCCAGCATCTGCAGTCCTCACTTTCTCCTTACCATTAAGTGTATAGGTCCTGCTAAGATTTGCTTTCCCAAAATGCAGCAGCTCATATTTATCTAAATTAAACTCCATGTACCACTTCTCATCCCATTGGCCCATCTGGTCAAGATCCTGTTGTAATCTGAGGTCAACTTCTTTGCTGTCCACTACACCGCCAATTTTGGTGTTATCGGCAAATTTCATTTTAACAAAATATTCCCGATCCTTCTCGGTCAGTTACTTTTCCTTATTTCTTAACCATCCACTCTTCTAAACTTTGAATTGAAATAGTTTACTTCTCAGGTATCATGCCTTCATTTAGATTTTATATCAAGCAACACGTGTTTCTCCATTGAGCATTATATTTACATTTCTCTTAGTTCAAAATGTTTACTCAATAGCTAGATGGGCAATAATCGTTGAAGAAGGGTCACTGGACCTGAAACATTATTTCTGCTTTTTCCATGCTGCTGTCAGACCTGCTGAGTTCCTCTAGCAATATCTGTTTGTGTTTTAGGTTTCCTTAGGTCTTATCTCGATCTCTGATGAAATATACTATGACAAATCCAAGTTCTTACTTTGCTTTCTCAAACAATATAATATCCCATATGATTTTTATATATGGTTACATGTTCTTTCAATATTAGTTTTTCAATGCCAATATTTGGTTTATCTGTCAAAGCTCACTGGCCATCTACAATGTCAACCTCCTTTTGTACACCCCACTTTAGGAATTTCGCCGTACACTCGACCTGCTGATTCGCTCCATGCCACAGGACTGTAGGGAAAGTAAGTCAAAATGTCCAATCTTACTGTTCTAATTACCCACTTGGCTTTCACTTCTCTTTTCTTAGGTTCTCTATCCAAAACATAATTCATTCATAATATCGCTGAAACCAAATTCATAATTTCTTTAATTCAAGTTAACCTGTCTAGTTCACGTGTATATTATTGGTGCATCTTAGAAATTTCTATAAGCCAATTGCATGAAGTGGGGGACAATAATCATTTTAAAAGAGTTACCTGCTCACCTGATGACCAAACATGTGATCACTTTGACAAGATTTGATCTGAAAAGGGCAATCTCTAAATCCTTCAAAATGGTAATTTAATATCACATTTACTTTATTAAATTGCTTTTGTTAAAGTCAGCTTAATAAATTGTGCAAGTCTAGGAATAGCTGTTACTGCATTGTCTCATGACATTAAAATTGAGTTTGCCACCTAACACTGTTGGGTGAGGTTTGATAGAAGGCAATAATGCCAAAAGGGCATTTCATGTACATTAAGATGACAATGTAGCGTGCAACATACATACTGACCTTTCCCTCTATTTCACAATGACAATTAAGCTTATGGTGGAACAAATATAATATACTGCCTCCAGCATTTAAAATATTAAAAATAATCCAATTTTATACAATGAACTGGTACAAGATATTCAGTCTTAGTTAATAAGAACCAATTCTATTTGAAAACTTTGGCACAGAATACCTTCATGTGAAATATGATTAAAATTAATTAGACGACTTGCACTTGAGAAAATGAGGAAATCAAATATGTGATGAACTTTTGTAGGTGATCACCAAGAGATAAAAACAATTCTTTGGGCATGCCAGAGAGCCATGGAGATGTACAGCTGGAAACAGACCAATTCGTCCATGCCGACGAGATATCCTAAATCAATCTCGTCCCACTTGCCAGGACCTGGCCCATACTCTTCAGAACCTTTCCTATTCATATACTTATCCAGAAGCCTTTTAAATGTTGCAATTGTACCAGCCTCCACCACTTCCTCTGGCAGCTAATTCCATACACGCACCACCCTCTGCATGAAAAAGTTGCCCTTTAGCTCTCTTTTACATTTTTCCCATCCCCTCTAGTTCTAGACTCCCACCAACCCAGAGAAAGGACCTTGTCTATTTACCCTATCCATGCCCCCAATGATTTGATAAACCTCTCGACGTTCTATAAACCTTTATAAACGTCAGCTTCTGATGCTCCAGGGAAAACAACCCCAACGTATTCAGCCTCTACCTATAGCTCAAACCCTCCAATACCTTTAGGCAATAGACCGGCAGACAGTCAGAGAGAAAGACTACACTACTAGCTGGGAATACGCTAATAGCTTAATAAACAGAACAGGTATAAGATGCAAGGACAATACCAAGGTATTGACTACCATCAAGTACGATGAAAGTTTCATCACCAATTTTGTAAAATATTGCACCTTTACAATTTTCAACTTTGTACAAGATCATTCCAATTACAGTGTCATGAAATGCTGACATGGTAATATGGGACTATAAACATTTTCTGCCAAGTAATTACATATTTTCATTCAATCTAACAGAACAGTCATTCAGGGATTTATAAAACTTAATAAAAACACAAAACCTTTGATGCATTCAAACCTATGCTGGGAAGTCTAAAAACAAATAACAAACTCTTATGTAAAAAAGCAAATTACGGTGGATGCTGGAATCTGAAACCAAAAGAGAAAATGCTGGAAAATCTCAGCAGGTCTGGCAGTAACTGTAAGGAGAGAAAAGAGCTGACGTTTCGAGTCTAACTGACCCTTTGTAAAAGCTTTCCAGTGGGCTGAGTGGTGGCAGATAAAGTTTAATTCAGATAAATGTGAGGTGCTGCATTTTGGGAAAGCAAATCAGAGCAAGACTTATACACTTAATGGTAAGGTCCTAAGGAGTTTTGCTGAACAAAGAGACCTTGGAGTGCAGGTTCATAGCTCCTTGAAAGTGGAGTCACAGGTAGACAGGATAGTGAAGGAGGTGTTTGATATGCTTTCCTTTATTGGTCAGAGTATTGAGTACAGGAGTTGGGAAGTCATGTTGCGGCTGTACAGGGCATTAGTTAGGCGACTTTTGGAATACTGCATGCAAATCTGGTCTCCTTCCTATCAGGAGGATGTTGTGAACTTGAAAGGGTTCAAAAAAGATTTACAAGGATATTGCCAGGGTTGGAGGATTTGAGCTATAGGGAATGGTTGAATAGGCTGGGGCTGTTTTCCCTGCAGCGTCGGAGGCTGAGGGGTGACTTTTATAGAGGTTTATTAAATGGTGAGGGGCATGGATAGGGTAAATAGACAAGGTCTTTTCCGTGGGGTTGGGGAGTCTAGAACTAGAGGGCATAGATTTGCGTGAGTGGGCAAAAATATAAAAGGGACCTAAAGGGCAACTTTTTCATACAGAATGGTGCATGTGTGGAATGAGCTTCCAGAGGAAGTGGTGGAGGATAGTACAACTGCAACATTTAAAAGGCATCTGGATGGGCATATGAATAGGAAGGGTTTGGAGGGATATGGGCCGGGTGCTGGCAGGTGAGTTTGGATTGGGTTGGGATATCTGGTCAGCATGGACAGTTTGGACTGAAGGTTCTGTTTCTATGCTGTACATCTCTATGATTCTATGACTCTAATAAGCATGCACACCCATTTCAAAGTACTTTTTTTTTAAAAAGCGATGGCCAGTCTGGGTAGCATAGAGCTACACAAGAAATCAATGAGTCCAGTAAGGGCAAGTCTTACTAAAACATTTCAGTCAAAATCCGATTGCCTTTATTCTCTATGCACACAGCTGAGGTGGCATGCACCTTCCAAAAAAATTTTTTTAACAAGCTGCAACACAAGTGCCTCAACCAGAGGTAACTTGCCTTTTTGAATGGAGTCAAAATTTTTCAAGTTAAATCTCCCTGGTGCATTCTCCATGGCAAGGCCTCAATCAATCAGAATTAATTTACCAACCAATCAGCAGTAATCCTCATGCAGTATAAATGGTCATTTCCTTTGAAATTTGGTATACTTGCATTTTCCCGATAAGTTAAGATAAAAAGTTTCAACAGCATGTTTTGTTCCTCAGCAATACTTATAAGTGACTTTATTTACTTTTCTGACGCTTACCGAAAAATTTTATCATTTAGCAAGGGCACTAGTTAAGTTACTTTAGTCTAAAAGAATAAATCTGGACCTTTTTTGAAGAGTGGGAAAGAAACCACTTCAAACCAGAATGGATAAAAAGTAATGCTATGTCATGTTAAAAGAGACTGGATGATTTCAGGTCAAAATTGAAAGACATTTTACTTCATAGTTATATAAATGTTACTGATTTGGTTAGATTTTTAAAAAAACCTTCACTCAAGATATTTGCTAACATGTAAGAGTTATTCTGAGTGACATCAAAATGTTTATTTATATTCCAACTCTCTTGCATAGTTACTAATAACCCAAGCAAATGAAATAGATATATAGAATTCTGTCGCCAGCTATTTCTAACTGACAAGTGGTTATATGTTCCACATGACAACGTTTATTACAGAACCTACAATAACAGGATGTTTTACTTCCCAAAAAAAGACCCTGAGATCATCATTGCCATTACGTACATGAGATAAAATCAACTTCAAATACATACACAAAGTGCTGGAGAAACTCAGCAGGTCTGACAGCAACTGTGCTGACAGAAAGAGAGTTAATATTGAGTGCAATGATTCTTGGGACCAAACAGCAGTTTCTGGATTTATTTCCGATCTCCAGTGTACACGGTATTTTGTTTTTATGTTAAAATAAACGCAACTTATCTCAATATAAGGCGTCAACTTCAAAATTTGCTAACTTTATTTTTTTCTTGAATGGATCAATTGTGCTTCGAACACACAATGTGCAGTTAGCAACATTCTTACCTCTTAAAGCAATGTCTCTTAAATCTTAATATCTGTCATAAATCATTTCCAATCAATGGACTGATCTGATACAATAATCAGGGATTGTTTTGAATTTTTAAAATACTCTTGAGATATCCATCTATATATTTAGCAGAGAACATACAGATTAAGAAGCAAAGTTAAATAATTTCCAATGACTTTTTTCATGTTTGTGTATCATGGAATTTAAGGTCGCTATTAAAGTGTAAGAATAAAGTTAGCACTTAACATTCAGTAACCTATCCTAATCTGACAAGTGTAGCACTGGAAAAGCACAGCAGATCAGGCAGCATCCGAAGAGCAGGAGAGTCAATGTTTCAGGCATAAGTCCTTCAACACTAATGTAGGGGGTGGTAAGAGATAAAAAGGAGGGTGGGGGTGAAGCTGCGGAAGGTAGTTGGGAAGGTAATAGGTGGATGCAGCTGGTGGGGTGGGGGGGGGCGGGGGAGGTGATTGTGATAGATCAGTGAGGAGGAAGGGGTGGATAGGTGGGAAGGAAAATGTAACTAGCAAAATGGTTAAAGGAACCCAATCATTGCAATGTTTTTGATAATGTATCATATTAGATGTTATTACACAAAATTTGAACTTCTGGGATTTTGGTGATACAAGATCATGGACGGCGATTGTTTAATGGACAGAAAACTGAGAAGCAGGCAGTTGGGACGAAATTAGTTTGGGTTTATGTTTGGCATGGACTGGTTGGACTAAATGGTCTGTTTCCATGCTTTACACTCCATGACTCTATAACTGGATAAACAGGACTTCTTTTGGTTGATAGGCTGTAACAAATTAATACTTAGGCCTCAGTTATTTACAGTTTTTATTAATGACTTGGATGAGGGAAGTCCAGGTTTAGATTAGGTTACTTAGTGTGGAAACAGGCCCTTTGGCCCAACAAGTCCACACTGACCCTCCAAAGAGCAACCCATCCAGACCTATTCCACGACGTTTACCCCTTCACCTAACACTACGGACAATTTTAGCATGGCCAATTCACCTAACCTGTGCATTTTTGGACTGGGAGGAAACTGGAGCACCCGGAGGAAACCCACACAGACACGGGGAGAATGTGTAAACTCCACACAGACAGTTGCCTGAGGTGGGAATTGAACCTGGGTCTCTGGCACTGTGAGGCAGCAGTGGTAACCACTGCACCACCATGCCACGGTGATATAAAATTGGGTTGGGAATTACATGACTTAAAGGACCTGAAGTGGCTGCACAGGAATATAGACAGGTTGTAGGAGAGGTCAAGAACATGGCAGATGGTAAAAATCCTGATGAAATTTTAATTTATATTTGGAAAATAAAATTGAGCGTTATGGGATTGGGAAATGCTTATATTCAGTGATGTTGAATGCCTTCGTAGATGAACTACAGGAGGTTACCATGCAGGCACTTCAAGCAATTAGGAAGACCAATGGTATATTAGCTTTTGTTACAAAGGAATTGGAATACAAAAGTAAACAAATCTTTCTATAATTACGCAGGGATTGATGAGACCACACATGGAGTAGTGCAGGTAGTTTTGATTTCCTTACCAAGGGAGTATAATAAATTAGCTGCACTAGTCCTTGGATGAGAATACAGCCGAGGAGAAATTCATCTCGTGACCATCATAACCCAGCAGGGGAGGTGTACTGCAGTTCTTGGAGGAGGTGCCATGAAAGGCCACTTAGATCACAAAACTTTACACATGCAGGACTAAAATCATATACCATAGAGTGGTACTGTATTCTCTGGGGCTGTTTGTCCGTCTACATTGGGTGTCTTTTAAGCCTGGTATTACTTTTCTATTCTCACCCTATCAGACTTGGCAAAGACCAACAAGTATTTTACACTTTGAACTTTAGAAAACCTGAAATGATATTTGCCTCCATATGCTGCCTTTTAAGTGTGAAATGCCCTTTAAATTTAACTTTCTAGCCAGGTTTTGTGCACTTATTAGCTAAGCTCTTGGTATAGAGCCAATTTATGCTGGAAGCCGATTTAAATGAGTTGCCCTTCCAAAATTTGCAAGTCTTATTGGCATTGAGCCTTTGCAGCTGAGTTACAATTGCAAATATATCATCATTCCCAAGAGAATAGCCTGAAAATTGGATATGTTTTGTTGAAAATCTGAAACTTTTATCTTTGAGGTCCAAGGTGCAAGTAACGGGTAGTTATTTCCAAGTAAATTATGGACATGGAAGTTGCGACAATAAACTTCATAGGTAAATTTAACAAGGTGAATTAAGCAACAATCTAGTCATTCCCACGCTTAAAATATGCCTGCTGACTGGGTGTGTATACAAGTTTTAGCTGTAATGCTGTAGTTTAAAAATGAGTACATAATTGGACATTTCTTCTCATGCTCATTAAAACAAAACCTGGTACTTCCTCAAAATATTCCCATAAGTAAATTTGCCTATTTACAGCCAGAGATGCCCTCTCGAATAATTTAATAACAATACTGAGAATTTATGATGAAAGACTTTAGCGGGACAAGATAAATGCTTTTAATAACTATTAGTACGGTTAAAATTAATTCTGGAAAGTTTGCCACAAACACCATTAAAATACATAAAATAAATATATGTATAGATTTTGCATCTTGAGGTGCACTTGGATATTGTTTATCGTGAGATTCAGCTTGAAAGATTTGTTGCCCTGTATGTTGCTGCAAGTGCCACAAGAGGGCAATGGGGCATCTGGGACTTTTGTGAATGACAAGACTAACCATTTTTTAAAAAAAAGTCAACTAAATTAAAGAATGAAACAGAAGAAAGACATACAATTATTAAATAACATAGGCTCAAATCAGATACAAGGAGAACTGAAATGAGGAAAATAAATCAGAAAGATTTAAACAATTAAATGAGAACTGCCCAACAATTTACTACCTTAGAAATAAGGCTCTGCTGCTTAACTTGTCCTTTTTCAAGGCTGGAGTAGTTGGTTGATCTTGACCTTGATCGCAGCATATAGGTATTAGATTTATTGGGCATGGCTAATTTCTCTTTCAGAAGATCAAAATGCGCCACCTTAACCTGCTGGAGGCCATGTGATGTAGGTTCATCACTGTGCTGTTAGGAAGGATTTAACACACCAACACCAAAAAAACTGCAATATGTTTTTCTGTCAGACCTAGTAGAGTATTCCAAACAATCTACTGCCCTTCTTCCAGAGGTTGCATGATTGAAAGATGCTGTTGAAGAAATACTGCGAGTTGTTGCTTTTCTATGTTAGTGGTGGATGTTTAAGTGGGCCTCTGATCAAGTGGGCTGCTTTGTTGTGGATGACGTTGAGCTTCCTGAGTGTTGCTAGAGCTGCATTCATCCATGCAAGTTTGAGTATTTCATTTTACTCCTGGCCTTTGCAACAAAGACAGTGAGTTAGACGGTGTGTTACCAGCCACAGAATTCATAGCCTCAAACATGCTGTCACAGCCACTGTACTTCGGGTACAAACATGTGGAAAAAAAAAACTGAAAAAGAATGACAGCTCTTGATATCAGAGCAATATCTGACTATGGTATCAAGGGACCTGAACAAAACGGGAGTCAACAGAAATTAGCAGAAAACTCTTCCATTGGTTGGATCTATTCCTGGCACAAAGGCAGATGGTTGGGGCTGTTGGAGGTCAATCATTTAGGGTATTACTTCATAGGTTTCCCAGAGTAGTGTCTCAGACACAGCCATGGCTCAGCTCCTTCATCAATGACTTTCCATCCATCATAAGTCAGAAGTGGGGATGTTTGCTACTGATTGCATAATGTTCATCACAATTCTTCAGAAGCTGAAGCAGTCCAAGTTAGTGTGCAGCAAAACATCTTGATAACATCTAGGCATGGGCTTATAAATGCAGACAACATAGAATACAACCATTTCTCCTTGCCATTGCTGAATCCTACTATCAACATCCAGGGAAGGGTAAAAACAATGACTGCAGATGCTGGATACCAGATTCTGGATTAGTGGTGCTGGAAGAGCACAGCAGTTCAGGCAGCATCCAAGGAGCTTCTCTTCTGTGCTCTTCCAGCACCACTAATCCAGAATCCAGGGAAGGGTTACCATTGACCGGAAAATGAACTAAACCAGCCATATAAACAATGTAACTATACAACAACAGGTTAGAAACTAGGAATCCTGCAATGTCTAACCCATGCCACGTCTCCCCACTGTCCACCCATCACTGCAGGGCACAAGTGAGAAGTGTGATTGAACTGGATAGGTCTAGATTATTGTGGTGCAAATTAACACTCTTAACTGGTCCTATGTTCACCACTAACACACAGTGATAAGCAGTATATAGGATTTACAAGGTGCACTAAAGCAATGAACCCATGCTCCTTAGATAGCAGCTTTCAAACCTGCCATGCCTCCTACAAAGACAATGGTAGCACATGCACAGGAACACCATCTGCATTTTCACCTCCAAGTCATAAACATCCTAACTTGGAACTATATTCCTGTTCTTTCAACTTATGCTGGGTCAATATCCTGTATATTCCTTCCTAAGAGAATTGCAGGTGCCCCTGTTCAGAACTGTTCTGAAGAGTAGTCAAACTGGAGTTGAAATGTTAACTGTTTTTCTCTACAAGTGTTGCCAGATCTGCTGAGTTTCTCCAGCAATGTTTGTTTTTAATCGCCCACTTTACATGTTCAACATACACTAATTACAGATTTCTAGCACCATTTCTGAAATTCTTATATAATTCAGTATACTCCTAATTTTTCATTTATAATTTCACATATGGCTGCACCTAACCCACTTCTAGCTGTTGAGCAATGCCAGTCTAAACTAGAGAAATACACAACATCATAAATTGATCAACCTTCTTTCCCTAAAGCGAGTTTGAAAGAATAGACAAATCTAGAAATCTAGTCTTGTCTGTGCTAGCCTGAAATACTTTAAAAACTAATTTCTTTTGTATTGTGTTTGAGTTTCTCTAATGACAGTCAGGTGCAAGCCTCAAGGCATGACGACATTTGACTTGCATTTAACTATCTGCCGAAGGTGGATTAATTGAGCCCGCTTATAATAATTTTGCTCAGGATATCACTGGCTAACTACAGCAAACACATGTCTAATGGATTAACTTCCTTTTGGGGAGTACCTAGGATACTGGTATCAAATAAAATCCTGAAGAAGGGCTCATGCCCGAAACGTCGATTCTCCTGCTCCTTGGATGCTGCCTGACCTGCTGCGCTTTTCCAGCAACACATTTTCAGATCAAATAAAATCAACCTATTTTCAAACATCTTCGTAATCATGGTTATTTTAAGTGTGCTGCTCTCCAGTCTTGTCTTTGGATAGCTACCGGGAGACAAGAAGAGTCAATCTTGTGGAGATCTCTCTTTATATCCTGCTGTAAGATATTATCACAATATGGTAATTCAGGTTGTATAAGAATCATCCTTGCAATACTAGTGCTACATTATTTGCAAGAGAAAATTTTAAGTGCCAAAGAAAGCTATGATTTACATTTACTGAAACTGACTTGGTTGTCTCATACTAAACTTATCATTGTTTCACTTAACTAAAAATCAATTTATTTTGCAAAGGCTGGAGTGCAACAAACAGTATTAAAGGATTTGATCAGAGAATTATCGAGAACAGACAGACAGAATAACCAACTGTGCGTTGCCTGATTAGTAATCCAACTAGCTCCGCACCCCTGCTCTTCCTCCATATCCTTGATAACTCAGTGCAGCAAAAGTCAATACCCTTGACCTCTACCACCTAGAAGGACAACAGCAGCAGACATATGAACACCACCATATGCAAGCTTCCTCCTGACTTGGAACCATATCACTGCTCTTCACTGTCACTGGGTAAAAATGCTGGAACTCCCTCTGAGCAGTAAGTATACCTATATGACACAGATTGCGACAATTCAAAGTGGTAGCTCACTGTCACTTTCTCAACGGCAAATACTGATCAGCAGTAAGTGCTGACCTGGTCAGTGACACCCACAATCTGTCAAAGATTTCTTAAACTACAAAGAAATCACACTCAAACATAACTTTTTATGTGTAAGCGATGCTGCATAATTTCTCAGCTTGATTTTAAGCTACAGATGTAATTCAATCCATAGCTTCAGGTTAAGGTCTAATTTCTAACATTGTTGAGAGATCAAGGCATACAAATTGAAGTATGAAAGAAGTTTGCATTAAGAAAAATACTGCACTTAAGTTGCTTTCACTTGGTTTAAAAATAGGTGGAGATGACATACAAGGGAAGACGTCAAGATACAGAAATGCTAAAGGCTACTGTTTGCTCTCTCGGCAATAAATCAGATGTAAAAGCAAGTGGGAAGATAATCAGAAACTGACTTTAATGCTGTGACACTGAAGAATTGACAATTTTATCAAAGATATGGATTGGATAAGGACATATCGATTGATAACTGCCAGAAACTATCATCTATTCACAGTCAACCTCTAATAACTATATGCTTAGCATCAACAGGAAAAATAACCACATTCTAACTGTCAATTCCACTAGTTCTTGAAATATTAATTGGTGACACAGGAACAGTCATCATGCTGTTTTGCCAAATTGCGTTATGCCGCTTTGGGTTCATTAATCAAGGGATCCAGTGCTCTAGAAACCACGAGCAGTGTAAGATCACAAATTTTGAACAGAATATCCAAAGGAGCAATGTTTCCTAAGATGCAGAATATCATCTGTGTTATTTTGTTTTTCTACAAAACTAAATTAACTTCTTCAAATAGAAAATATTATATAAAATGTAGGAATTGTGGGTCGATGGCTAATTTTCTTGAATTCTTGAATGATTTATTAGTTCACCTTATTCTTTTTGAAAGATGATAATGTTTTGTAAAAAACTGAATAAATAACTTAAACACAGAAATTGCTGGAGAAACTCAGTAGGTCTGGAAGCATTTGTGGAAAGCATGTAGCGTTAACGTTTTGAGTCCAGTGACCATTCTTCAGAACTGACAGTAGCTGGGAAAGGTGGTACATGTGCTGAAGAAAGGAGGTGTGTGAGCATGTATAAAGGTATGGGTGTGTGGGGGGCACTGGGGGCGAGGGGCTTGTTGAGTGCATGGATAAGTGGAGAGAGACTCCAGAGAAAGAGAACAACAGTTTAGCAGAGAAACAACATCAGATTAGATGATAGCATGCCAGGGAGAAAAAGTAGCTGATACTAGGAACCATAAGTGGGTTAGCTCTGCTGAAAGCAGCTTATGACTGCTCCGGCTTGCAACAGAGCGTAGGTATTCTGCAAAATGGTCACTCAGTCTGCATTTTGTCTCCCAAGTGCACAGGAGACCACACTGTGAGCAGTGAATGCAGTAGACTAGATCGAGTGAAGTTGTGCTTCACCTGGAAAGTGTGCTTGGAGCCTAAATAACTTACTTAACATAGATGCTCCACCTGTAACACTGATCACAATCAATTTGAAATGAACTGATTACTAGGTTTTTTAAAAGTACTTTTACTTTCTGATTAACTTCATCTTTTCAAGTTTGTGGAAAACAAGACACATAAGGAAGAGAAGAATAGAACATCATGCTAAATTGAAGTCGGGACACGTGAAATACAAACACTAGCTGAGGCCAGTTGGGCTGTATGTTCCGTCATCACATTATATTGGTATAATAACAGTGGTCATGTGGTCTAGAAATAAGGTGCAGTCTGATAATCTGGTGTGGAGTTTAAATTCCACCACAGCAGCTAAGGAACTTAAAGACAATTACAATTCGGAATAAAAAAAGCTAGCATCAATAATTGTGATCATGAAACTATCATATTGTCTTAAATGTCCATGTGGCTCATTAATGTTTGTAGGTAGGTATACCTGCTATTTTTAACCTAGCCTATCTGTGATTTCAGATTCAAAATGCAATCAGTTCTTGAGTACCCTCTCAAGTGCCTGGCAAGCCACTCAACCAAGATGAGAAATTCTAATAAGGCAAAACTGAGCATACCACCACGCATTAACTAAGATAATGGACATGAAAGAGACACATGCAGCCCAGACAACCATAGTCAGACCTCCACAATAATAATCTTATAACTTTCACCAAATTGAGAAGACCGGTAGGTATAGTCATACTCAGGGTAGTGTCCTGGGGTCCAACTATTTTCAGCTATTTTATCAATAAGCTTCCACACTTAGGGATGGTGCTGTTTGCTGACAATTGCACAACTGTTCACATGGATGGACAAACTAGCATTGACCCAGGCACAGAAATGACAATGACAGTGACAAATGCAGAACTGTTGACATTTCAAAGTCCTCCCCTTATCATCCCCTGGGGCTTGTGCCAAAATTGAGAGCACTATCTCACAGACTAGTTAATCAGCAGCTTGAAACAGTCACACTCACAGAATCATATCTTACAGACAATGTTGCAGATACCACCTTGCCCTCATGCTAACATTTCTGTCCTGGGTTTGCTCCAATGTTCCAAGAAACACAAGTAAGCTTGAGAAACAACACCCCACTTTTTGCTTAGGCTCTTTACAATTTCAAGGTCTCACCATTAAATCCATAACTTCAGAAACCGACAACTTTATGTCTGTTTTCTTGAATTCTCTTCTTCACTACACCCCTCCCACAGCTTTGTCTGGTTCTCTTTGCTCTTAATTGAGACGGCCTATTACCAGCCCTCGACCTCTTCATTTCCAATTGTCGCCGTGACATCAACCACCTCAAACTGTCTACCCCCGCCACCCCCACTCCAACCTCTCACCCTCACCCTCACAACGCGCAGCCCTCCACTCCCTCTGCTCCAATCCCAACCTCACCAACAAACCAGCAGATAAAGGGGCTGCAGTGGTAGTTTGCCACACTGACCTCTACACAGCTGAAGACAGACGCCAACTCAAAGACACCTCCTCCTACCACCCCTCGACCATGACCCCAGCCCCACCCCCCCAATCATCAAACCATCATCTCCCAGACCATACACAACCTCATCATCTCAGGAGATCTCCCACCCACAGCTTTAAACCTTGTAGCCCGGGAACCCCGCACCGCCCGATTCTACCTCCTTCCCAAGATCCACAAGCCTGACCACCCTGGCTGACCCATTGTCTCACCTGCGCCTGCCCCACTGAATTCATCTCTACCTTCCTCAACACTGTCCTATCGCCCCTAGTCCAGGAACTCCCCACGCCCTCCACCTCCTCCAAGACATCCATTTCCCCATCCCCCAGCGACTTATCTTCACCATGGACATCCAATCCCTCTACACCTCTATTCACCATGGCCATGGTCTCCAAGCCCTCAGTTTCTTCCTCTCCCGACGTCCCCAACAATATCCTTCCATTGACACTCTCATTCATTTGGCTGAACTGGTCCTCACCCTTAACAATTTCTCATTAGAATCCTCCCACTTCCTCCAGACCAAAGGGGTAGCCATGACCATCCGTATGGACCCCAGCTATGCCTGTCTCTTTGTTGGCTATGTAGAACAGTCCATCTTACATAGTTACACCGGCACCACTCCCCACCTCTTCCTCCTCTACATTGCTGACTGTATCGGTGACACCTCGTGCTCCCGCGAGGAGGTTGAGCAGTTTATCAACTTCACCAACACATTCCACCCTGACCTTAAATTCACCTGGACCATCTCTGACACCTCCCTCCCCTTCCTGGACCTCTCCATCTCCATTAATGACGACTGACTTGACACCGACAGTTTTTACAAACCCACCGACTCCCACTGCTACCTGGATTCCACCTCTTCCCACCCCACCTCCTGCAAAAATGCCATTCCGTATTCCTAATCCTCTGCCTCCACCGTATCTGCTCCCAGGAGGACCAGTTCCACCACAGAACACAACAGCTGGCCTCCTTCTTTAAAAGACCGCAATTTCCCTTCCCACATGGTTGAAGATGCCCTCCAACGCATCTCATGCACATCCCGCACCTCCGCCCTCAAACCTCACCCCTCCAACTGTAGCAAGAACAGAACCCCCCTTGTCCTCACTTTCCACCCTACCTACTTTCGCATTAACCATATAATCTGCCGACATTTCCGCCACCTCCAAACAGACCCCACCACCAGGGATATATTTCCCTCTCCACCCCTTTCCGCAAAGACCGTGCCCTCCATAACTACCTGGACAGGTCCACACCCCCAACAACCCACCCTCTTGGCCTGGCACCCTCCCCTGCCACCACAGGAATTGCGAACCCTGCGCCCACACCTCCTCCCTCACCTCCATCCAAGGCCTCAAAGCAGCCTTCCACATCCAAGGTTTCACCTGCACATCCACCAATATCATTTATTGTATCCGTTGCTCCCGATGCGGTCTCCTCTACCTTGGGGAGACTGGACACCTCCTCTCAAAGCGCTTCAGGGAACATCTCAGGGACACTCGCACCAATCAACCCCACTGCCCCGTGGCCCAACATTTCAACTCCCCTTCCCACTCTGTTGAGGACATGGGAGGTCCTAGGCCCTGCCCCAGCCCCCATTTTTCTTTCCACTGGAGGCTTCCTGCTTCTATTCCTGATGAAGGGCTTTTGCCTGAAACGTCAATTTTCCGGCCCCTCGGATGCTGCCTGACCTGCTGTGCCAGCACCACTCTGATCTAAACTATTAAGAGGACCCATTCTCCCCCTTTCACACCCATTTTACATTTTGTTCTCTTTCAGCACCATAACCAAACCCTGCAGTGAGGCAGTGAGCCTGTTCACCATCTGCCTCTTCGCTCTTCTTCTGTCTCTGACTATAGTATTAAGAAAAAACACCTTTCAACCGCTATCAATTGTGAAGAATAGTCATGCTGAATTCAAAACACTAACTCAAGCTCTCTCCACAGATGATGCCTCAGTTTCTCCAGTTTTCTGTGTTTCTTTCAGATTTCTAGTAATCACAGTATTTTGCTGAATAGTATCTCTCTGGAAATCTTCAATATTGGCTTTGAATTCTCTGAAATCTCATATCATTAGCTGATAGTTACACAATTGCCCATGGCAGCATTTGTAGAAGTGAACCAAGTAGAGTCTTCTTGGAAACACGCAACATAGCTTCACATCATCTTAGACAAAGCATCTCACTTGATTGTTTATGGTAGTGAACCACTCATTTATTCCATGACTATGGCAGCAGTGTATACCATGAAAAGATTCACTACATCAGTTTGCCGAGGTTACTTTCACAGAACCTTCTAAATCCACAACCTCTATTGCTTGAAGAATAAGGGGAGTATGCACGTGAGCAGCCACAACTCCTGAAAATCTACCTTCAAGTCACAATCCATCCTGACTTGAAAGTATATCGTGGTTCCTTCATCATTCCTGGTCAGAATCTTGGAATCCCTTCGTAAACAACACTATGGCTACCCCTAAAGCAGTAGTTCAAGGTGGCAGCACAGCGACATCTTGTCTACAACAATTAAGGAGGGATAAGCAATGCTGGCCTTATTAAGAACTGGACTTTCGAAGAAAAAGAAGAAATGTGATTTGAGGTGTGCTGTATTGTATCCTTGTTGTGTTGTCTTGGTTACTCAATCATTAAATAAAAGGTCGCATCACATGTTTTTCCGATCTTGATTATGTTTCTTTTTCAGACCGGTCTAAAAGTAAAGCTAGTTATGTCTTGTAAATTGGAATATTGAAGAAAAACATTGTAACAAGACACATTTCCTAACACAGCCTAAAACTGAAACCACCAGCAGTCTGGAAATAACTTTCAGATGCCAGAGTCAATCAGGTGGTGTTCTGCAAGTCTTTTTAGAAGACTTACTTCAGTATTCACTATACGCAGCATAGTCTTTAAGATTGTGATGCATTGTAACAGGTCTGGCATCATATTCAGAGAGAGAAATTAGCAGTTCAAATTGGTCTCCTTTCATCATAACTGGGAGAAGTAATAGGTTTTAACCAAGTGGGAGAGGTAAAAGAACAAGAATAGGATGTAACAGGATGGAGAGCAGTAATTAAATGGCAATGTGTTTCACGGTCCAATGCAAAGCAAGTTGAGGCTTTGTAAAAGGATATGTCTAAAGGTACTGTGACTGGTTAGATCCTGAATATCTGCTGCCTGAAAACAAAATAAAGGGAATGAAAGAAATAAATAGACAAAAATAGCCAAGAAAAACACACTAAAATAGGAGAATATGTTATAATTTAAAACTTCTGAACAGAAAGTTAAGTCCAGAGGCTGCAAAGTACCCAGGTGAAAGATGAGATTTTGTACCTCTGGCTTGCAAACCTTTTTGGAACACTGCAATGTGAAAGTGGGAGCAAAAGGGAGAATTAAACTGAGTGACTGGAAGCTAGACTAAAGGCTTCTGATTTGAATGGAGATATTTGTAAAAAGTGGTTACAAATGTTTGGTCTCTCCAATGTTGAGTAGGTGATCACTAGCAGCAAATACATGGAATTGAAAGCAGTAAAAAAAAAACTTTCACCAGAAAGGAGAATTTGAGATCTTGGATAGTGAGAAGGGAAGGAGGTAAAAGATCAGTCGTCACATATGCTAGAAATTTGCTATACATTTGGGATAGGTGCGACAGAATGTAGACAAGGACATAGGAAAAGACATCTTCCAAATACTGGAAGGGGATAGAAAGGGAAATTTATTTTCCACATTCTGGTTTCTGAGAACCATGCTATCTATTGATTAATCTATCGCCGACAGAGGGTCTGTTGCCTATGAATGCTAACGGTGCATTTAGAATTATGGTTAATGAGGCACACACTAAAGCAATGTTGTTCTACATAGAACTGAATGACTACACAAAACTGAAATTTGTCCTCAAAGGTAAATGATTCTCAATTCTTTTCTTGTGAGATTTCGTGAAGCTAGTCATTTATGTAAATTACTCAATGGCCAATGGTGTCCCTCTACTCTCCTGCCATAATCACACCTAAGGATGTAGGGCAAACTGTATAGGACTGAGATGAAGAGAAGTTTTTTCACCCAGAGAGTGGTGAATTTGTGAAATTCGCTAGCACAAAAAACAGCCAAGGGCAAAACTCTGCATGATTTTAAACAGTTGGATATAGCATTCAGGGCTAACAGGATCAAAGTCTATGGAGAAAAAGTGTGATTGGGTACTGAATTGAGTCATCTGCCACAATTATCAAGGGTGGCAGAGCAGCCTTGAAGGGCCAAATGGACCACTCCTGCTCCGATTTTCTATGTTTGCATCATCACCAATATCATTTCGATTGTAGAATTATTTATTATCATGATCATCCACAAATGCAGATGTTACCAACTACAGGTCAAGGAACGGGAATTTTAGTTTCCCCCTCTCAAACCAAGAGAAGACGAAGTCAAATTATTGCAGTCAAGTCTAGTTAATGCTGCCGTTTTACATTTATCCACAGTTTCTGGAGCAGCTGGGATGGGGTGGGGTGGCGTGGGGGTGAGTGAGTACCAGAAGAGCTCTGCTGTATTTACCTCTTTATCTCATTTTTATTTTTATTGGCCAATTTGCAAAATTATTTTGTCTGAGGTAGAAATATTTCCTCCAAGGCTATGCTAGTAATTCCTTCCGATTCTTCCTTATTCTCTCAAACCCCGATTTTCTATTTTTGATTCAACAATTATTATTATTACTTTGTACAGTACCATCTTTATGACGCAGAACTAATAATAATTTACACTTTGCTTAAAGTTTGTGAGAAGATTTGTAGCTCGGGGTGCTCGTTGTTATGGTTCTGTTCGCCGAGCTGGGAATTTGTGTTGCAGACGTTTCGTCCCCTGTCTAGGTGACATCCTCAGTGCTTGGGAACCTCCTGTGAAGCGCTTCTGTGATGTTTCCTCCGGCATTTATAGTGGTTTGTCTCTGCCGCTTTCAGTTGTCAGTTCCAGCTGTCCGTTGCAGTGGTCGGTATATTGGGTCCAGGTCGATGTGCTTATTGATTGAATCTGTGGATGAGTGCCATGCCTCTAGGAATTCCCTGTCTGTTCTCTGTTTGGCTTGTCCTATAAGAGTAGTGGTATCCCAGTCGAATTCATGTTGCTTATCATCTGCATGTGTGGCTACTAAGGATAGCTGGTCGTGTCGTTTTGTGGCTAGTTGGTGTTCATGGATGCGGATCGTTAGCTGTCTTCCTGTTTGTCCTATGCAGTGTTTTGGGCAGTCCTTGCATGGGATTTTGTACACTACATTGGTTTTGGGTATCGGGTCCTTCGTTCTGGTGAGTTGTTGTCTGAGAGTGGCTGTTGGTTTGTGTGCTGTTATGAGTCCTAGTGGTCGCAGCAGTCTGGCTGTCAGTTCGGAAATGCTCTTGATGTATGGTAGTGTGGCTAGTCCTTTGGGTTGCGGCATGTCCTCGTTCCGTTGTCTTTCCCTTAGGCATCTGTTGACGAAATTGCGCGGGTATCCGTTTTTGGCGAATACATTGTATTCTTCTTCCTCTTTTTGCAGTTCTGGTGTACTGCAGTCTGTTGTGGCCCTTTTGAACAGTGTCTTGGTGCAACTTCATTTGCGTGTTTTCGTAGTTCAGGACTTGGTCTTTGTTGATAGGTTTGTTGCTGTCTTTGTTGATAGGTTCACCGTCCTGTGTGTCCAGCAGGTTGGCTATTGTTTCTCTGGCTAGGGTGTTGTCGATAGAGGTGAACAGTGCCGTTACATCAAATGAAACCATAGTTTCTTCCTTGTCTGTGTGTATATTTCTGATGATGTCCAAGAATTCCTGTGTTGACTGTATAGAGTGTCTGGATCCGCTGATCAGGTGTTTCAGTTTCTGCTGTAGTTCTTCAGCCAGTTTGTGTGATGTTGTCCCTGGTAGTGACACTATTGGTCTGAGTGGGATGTTTGGTTTGTGCACTTTAGGTAGTCCATAGAATCTGGGGGTGTTGTTGCTCTCAGGTTTCATTCCTTGTAGGTCAAACCTGCTTATCTGTCCATTTTTTTGTAGGTTCCTTAGTGTGTTGTTTATTCTATTGGTGAGCTGTGGGGTGGGGTCAAACTCCCTCTTTTGGTAGGTGTTGGTACCTGCTAGTAGTTGTTGCACTTTTTGGATGTACTCTGCTTTGTCCAGGATGACAGTCATTCTACCTTTGTCTGCTGGTAGTATGATTATGTTCTTATCGTTTCTTAGTGATTTTAGTGCTTCCCTCTCCTTGGTGTTGAGGTTGTGTGTTTGTCTTTTCCTTGTATCAGGGGTACGATACTTTGTCTCACTGTTTGTTGTGTCTCTTCTGTCAGTCCATTGTTCCTGAGTGTGCACTCTAGTGCTGCTAGGAAGTCTGCTGTCTTGGCGTCCCTGTGGTTGTAGTTGAGTCCCTTGGCCAGTATTGTTCTTTCCGTGTCTGTGAGCTGTCTGTGAGAGAGGTTTCTAACCCAGGTGTGTGTTGTGCTGTCCTCTCTGTGTGTTAGTTTGGCCATTTTTTTCTTTTAGTGCTGTTTTTTTGCGGTGTGTGGTCCTGTTCTGTCCTATGGTGACGGCCTGTTCTATGGTCCAGGTCCATTCCTGATTGGTGGTTTTTGAAATTAACGATTTTTGGTGTGCAATTTCTTGTCTGTATTTGTGAAATCTGTTGTGTGCATCTGTAATCATTACCTGGATCATCCTGAATCCGTTCTGTCTGGCTGTGTCCCTGGCTTGTGGGTTGTTGACTGGTGGTCTGTATCTGACACATGGTGGAAGGATTCGATTCTTTTGGCATTCGTGCAGGAACCGGAGTTGTTCGTATGTGGCGCTCAGGCAGTTGGCACAGGATTCCCATTTCCTGGCTTGTCTTAGTGACTCTCGCCCGTAGGTGTTCAAAGTTTGTGAGAAGATTTGCATCTCGTGTGCTCGTTGTTGTGGTTCTGTTCACCGAGCTGGGAATTTGTGTTGCAGACGTTTCGTCCCCTGTCTAGGTGACATCCTCAGTGCTTGGGAGCCTCCTGTGAAGCACTTCTGCGATGTTTCCTCCGGCATTTATAGTGGTTTGTCTCTGCCACTTCTGGTTGTCAGTTCCAAGGAAGAAACTATGGTTTCATTCGATGTAACGGCACTGTTCACCTCTATCGACAAAACTCTAGCTAGAGAAACAATAGCCAACCTGCTGGACATACAGGACGGTAAACCTATCACAAAGACTGCATACTCAAACTACTGGACCTGTGCCTTACAACACACTTCACATTCAACAACCAAATATACGAACAAATCAACGGCACACCCATGGGCTCACCCATCTCTGGACTCATAGCAGAAGCTGTAATGCAAAGATTAGAACAAACAGTCTTACCGCAAATTCAACCCAAACTCTGGGTCAGATATATAGATGACACCTTTGTAATCATTAAAAATACAGAAATAGAGAACACACACCAGATCATCAATGCCACACTCACAGGAATCCGATTCACTAGAGAGGAAGAAAAGGACAACCAACTCCCATTCCTAGACGTGATGGTACAGAGAACACCGAACGGAGAATTCACCACAAAGGTATACAGGAAACCACACACACAGACCAAGTCCTGAACTATGAAAGCAACCGCCTCAACACACGCAAATGAAGTTGCACCACGACACTGTTCAAAAGGGCCACAACACACTGCAGCACACCAGAACTGCAAAAAGAGGAAGAACAAGGTATTCGCCAAAAACGGATACCCTCGCAATTTCATCAACAGATGCCTAAGGGAAAGGCAATGGAACGAGGACATGCCGCAACCCAAAGGAATAGCCACACTACCATACATCAAGAGCATTTCCGAACTGACAGCCAGACTACTGCGACCACTAGGACTCATAATAGCACGCAAACCAACAGCCACTCTCGGACAACTATTCACCAGGACGAAGGACCTGATACCCAGCATGAGCAAAACCAATGTAGTGTACAAAATCCCATGCAAGGACTGCCCAAAACACTGCATAGGACAAACAGGAAGACAGCTAACGATCCGCATCCATGAACACCAACTAGCCACAAAACGACACGACCAGCTATCCTTAGTAGCCACACACGCAGATGATAAGCAACATGAGTTCGACTGGGACAACACTACTATTATAGGACAAGCCAAACAGAGAACAGATAGGGAATTCCTAGAGGCATGGCACTCATCCACAGATTCAATCAATAAGCACATCGACCTGGACCCAATATACCGACCTGAAAATGTGTTGCTGGAAAAGCGCAGGTCAGGCAGCATCCAAGGAGCAGGAGAATCGACGTTTCGGGCATGAGCCCTTCTTCAGCTCTTCTCCGTTCCAACCCCAACCTCACTTTCACCCACTCCAACTTCTCACCCTCGGAACGTGCAGCCCTCCACTCCCTCCGTTCCAACCCCAACCTCTAGCTCTCTTCCAACATATCGACCACTGCAACGGGCAGTTGGAACTGACAACCGGAAGCGGCAGAGACAAACCACTATAAATGCCGGAGGAAACATCACAAAAGTGCTTCACAGGAGGCTCCCAAGCACTGAGGATGTCACCTCGACAGGGGACGAAACGTCTGCAACACAAATTCCCAGCTCGGCAAACAGAATTACACTTTGTTTTTCTGCTTATTGTCCTGCCTTGCAAAGGAGATTCCGTGGGACATACATTTTGAAACTAAAACCCAATTTTAGTTCACCAACCACAAATCTTCAGCTTCAGAACCAGGGTCAGCAACAGCCACCTTAGTTTTCTCCAATCTATTCAGTTCAAGGGCAGTTATTCTATTAACCAAAAAGACTAAACTACTAACCTAGCTCCTCATTTGGGCAAATTGGCTCTCTAACCAGAGGTCTGCAAAACTTATTTATTCTTTTTATAATGACGAAAATTGTTTAACTTCAAGAAGTTATTCAATTAACTCTTCAGGGAAGAGACTGTCAGATAGAAATGTTCAGTATTTGTAGGTGTTAGAGTTTTTGCATTTGAGAGAAACCTTCCTACTTTTGAAGGTTTCCTCAATTAGAAATCTATTTCAGCATCCAGGAAATGGTCGGTTCAGCAGCCACTAATAGTTAATCTGTGGCTATATGTCCAGTTTATCCTTACTTTACTTTGCAAATCATTACCATTGTTACTTGTTAATTTACATTCAGAAATTAATTGGTTGGTATAATACAGTGGCCTTGCATCGCATCACATTTATAAGTATGCGCTCAAATGAAAGCAAGGTAAAGCTTGTTCTATCAAGAAATTGCAAGAATTATTCAGATAATCTAATTTAACTGATTTGAAACCTCGTTGGTTCAGGTGCGTGCACTAGTGCGATACTGTAAATAGTAACTTTGGATATTAGTTTTTGATATTTAATTATTCTACTGTCTTTCCAACTCCAAGGTCTTTCCTACTTGACACTGAAAGGTTAATTCCATTCAATATGTCTTTTTACTGCAGTTGATAATTTATTGCTAGATTAGCTTACTCAAATATCTCGTTTAAAGGTGTCAAATGCTTAAACTATTCTCTATAATGCACGAGGGGGAATCTACTTACTTTATTGTTATCTTTTTGGATCATTATCTAACATTTGCTGTCTACACTGCTGGCACAAATAGAAAATGGTGCAAGCTAAAAATATTTATGTAGAGACCATTGCTAAAAGGAACCAGGAATACACAGAGCAGACAAAATAAAAACATATTAACTTGGGCTTGCACAATTATAAATCAAAAAGAAATATAATAAGACATTAGAGAGAATGGATCTGTACTGAGGCAGCATATAATTCAGTTGTTAGGAGTAGATGCATTTTCAAGTAGAATGATCAAGAGTTTTAACAAAAAAATGTTACTGTTTCCTCAGCTGGTGAGTCTGTGCTTTTCTGAAGCATTTACGGAACATAGGAACAAGAGTAGGCCATTAAGATCCTTGGGCCTGTTCTGCCATTCAATTAGATCATGGCTGACCTTTGGCCTAACTCCACATACCTGCGTTTGCTTAACAAAAAAATTATCTATCACAAATTTAAAATTAAAGACTGATGTAGTATTAACCGTTATTTGTGGAAGACAGCTCCAAACTTTGACCACCCTTTGTGTGCATAAGTACTTCTTAACTCCTCTTCTGAACAATCTGGCCTAATTTTGAGACTACGTCCTATAGTTCAAGAATCTTCAACCAACGGACCTTTATCTACCCTGTCTTTACCTGTTGTCATCTTGAAGATTTCAAACAGATCATCCCTTAATCTTCTAAATTCTAGAGAAAACAGAATTTGCATTGTCTAATTTTTATAATCTCTCCCTGTAACTTAACCCCTGAAGTCCAGGTATCATTCTAGTTAACATATGTCGACTCTTTCCAAGCCAATGTATGTTAATGCAGACCTTGCTTCATACACCTCTGGTGCAATGTAACCTGTATGCCTCACTCTGTCTAAGCACCCTATGATCTGTATGTCCTTGGTTACTACGATCTGCCTGTACTGCTAACAAACAAAAACAAAATTCACTGTACTTAGGTACGCATGACTACAATAAATCAAATCAAATATCCTTAAGGTATGGTGCCCAGATCTGCTAAGTGAGGTCTAACAAGGGTCTTACATAGCTCCAAGAGAAAGTGAGGACTGCAGATGCTGGAAACCAGAGATAGCTCCAGCATAATTTCTGCATCCTTATATTCCAGTATTGTACATATAAAGATCAACATTCCGTTAGCCACCTTGACCATTTCCTACACTTGTCTGCAGCATTTTAAAGATTTACACAAGTGAATGCTCAAGTCTCTTTGGATACATTTGACTTCATATTGTCTAGAAAGCGCCCTGATCTTTCCTTATTCAGTCCAAAATGAATAACTTCACACTTTCATACATTGAAATCCACTATTTATTCATGATTTGGATAATAGCAGAGAAAGTCATACATCCAAATTTGTAAATGACACAAAGTTAGGTGGCACTGTAGACAGTTTAGATAGCATAAAATTACAAATGGATGCTGATAGCCTAGGCGAATGGGCAAAACTGTGCCACAGGCCACATTGAGGCCTGTGTGATACCACTAGTCACATCCTGCTAATTTGTGTATCTGCCCATTACCCCTACTTTCTGTAACCTACCACTCAACCAGCCATGTCAATAATATGCCCTCAATTCCATGGCTCCTACCTTTGTTAACAGTCAGGGATCATGTGGGACTTTATCAAATGCTTTCTGGAAGTCCAAATAAACAACATCCATGGATATCCCTGTCCAAAACCAAGTCATCTCTTCAAAAAAATTCAATGAGCTTTGTCAGACATGACCTATCCGTCATGATTTGACACTGGCTCTCCCTGATTAACTGAAAATTTTCAAGGTGTTCAGTTACCCCACCCTTGATTATAGACTCCAACAATTTTCGCACCACAGATGTTAGGCTAACTTGTAATTCCTTGTTTTCCTCTTTCATCCTTCTTAAAATGTTGATTTTAAGGCTGGTTAAATGAACACTAAGATGTTCAACTACAAGACTATCCTCAAGTAGAAATCTACTTAAATCAGCTTTAAATACACTGCAGATTGATAGGTGGCCCAGAAGTTGTATTAAATATTTGGTGTGTGTTACACTTGAATGAAGCTAGCAATTAACAATAAGGTGCTATTGATGCACCCTCTTGTACAGAAACTAACTCGCAATAAAAATTTGCTACCACCTTTACAGCACATTAATACTGGTAACTACTTTTCTTGACTGAAAATGAGATATACGAAGACTGCACCAATATATACAGAGGTGGTGGTGCTGTATGTCTTAAAATGGATAAAAGTGGATAAGTCCCAGGAACAGATCAGGTGTACCCAGGAACTCTGTGGGAAGTTAGGGAAGTGATTGCTGGGCCCCTTGCTGAGATATTTGAATCATCGATAGTCACAGTTGAGGTGCCGGAAGACTGGAGGTTGACTATTGTTGTGCCACTGTTTAGGAAAGGTCGTAAGGCAGGAACTATAAACCAGTGAGTCTGATATTGGTGGTGGGCAAGTTGTTGGAGGGAATCCTGAGGGACGGGACATACATATATTTGGAAAGGCAAGACTGATTAGGGAGTCAGCATGGTTTTGTGCATGGGAAATCATGTTTCACAAACTTGATTGACTTTTTTTGAGGAAGTAACAAAGAGGATTGATGAGGGCAGAGTGGCAGGTGTGATCTATATGGACTTCAGTAAGGCATTCAACAAGGTTCCCCATGGGAGACTGATTAGCAAGGTTAGATCTCACAGAATACAGGGAGAACTAGCCATTTGGATACAGAACTGGCTCAAAGGTAGAAGACAGAGGGTGGTGGTGGAGGTCGGTTTGCAGACTGAAGGTTTGTGACCAGTGGACTGCACAAGGATTGGTGCTGGGTCCACTGCTTTTTGTCATTTATATAAATAAGAGAGATGTGAACATAGGAGGTATAGTTAGTAAGTTTGCAGATGACACCAAAATTGGAGATGTAATGGACAGCAAAGAAGGTTACCTCAGAGAACAACTGGATCTTGATCAGATGGGCCAATGGGCTGAGGAGTGGCAGAGAGAGTTTAATTTAGATAAATGCGAGGTGCTGCATTTTGGAAAAGCAAATCTTAACAGGACTTATACACTTAATGGTAAGGTCTGAGGGAGTGTTACTGAACAAAGAGACCTTGGAGCGCAGGTTCATAGTTCCTTGAAAGTAGAGTTGCAGGTAGATAGGATAGTGGAGAAGGCATTTAGTATGCTTTTCTTTATTGTTCAGAGCACAGAGTATAGGCATTGGGAGGTCATATTGCAGTTGTACAGGACATTGGTTAGGCCACTGTTGGAACATTGCGTTCAATTCTGGTCTCCTTCCTAACAGCAAGATGTTGTGAAACTGGAAAGGGTTCAGAAAAGATCTACAAGGATGTTGCCAGGGTTGGAGGTTTTGAGCTACAGGGAGATGCTGAACAGGCTGGGGCTGTTTTCCCTGGAGCGTCAGAGGCTGAGGGGTGACCTTATAGAGGTTTGCAAAATTATGACGGGCATGGATACGATAAATAGACAAGACTTTTCACTGGGGTGAGGGAGTCTAGAACTAGAGTGTTTAGGGTGAGAGGGGAAAGATATAAAAGGGACCTAAGAGGTAACATTTTCACACAGAGGGTGGTGCATGTATGGAATGAGCTGCCATAGGAAGTGGTGGAGGCTGGTACAATTACAGCATTTAAAATGGATAGGGGTGCGTAGGTTAAGTTACTATATTTTACATTAGGATTAAATCTCGGCACAAAATCGTGGGCCAAAGGGCCTGTTCTGTGCTGTACGTTGCTATGTTCTAAAAAGGCATCTGGATGGCAGTAGGAAGGGTTTAGAGGGGTACGGACCAAGTGCATGCAAAATGGAACTACATTAGGTTAGGATATTCGGTTGGCATGGAGGAGTTGCACCAAAGAGTTTGTTTCCATGCTGTACATCTCTATGACTAGGTTGGAAGACTGGTGTATCTCATCATCACTGTGAACAACCATGACATCGCTTGAAAAGTGTGCCTTGCTACCGATCTTGCTCCATTGTTTTGCAATCCCAGTGTTAGGTCTCTAATCCTTGTGGTGGAAAGAGAGATTTAAGAAATTTAAAACGTTGTAAATACAAAGTCGGTCAAACAAACATCAGTGGGAAGAGAAACAGAGGTAACATAATAAGGTTAGCACTGGATCCTACCAACAAACATTGTTACAACATTATCAGAATCGTGATCTACGCAAGTTCTAACCTTAAATCTTTCCTTCTATGTCAGTGGCTATCAGAAATTTGGGATGAGCTTAAAAGATTTTAACATAGAGGTCACTTCAATCAACAAGATTCCAAAGGTTCATCCTTGCAGTACTCCACTTCATATACTCTCATTTCTTCAATCTAACATGACAATTTTACAAGTATTTTATTTATGTTTTGGAACTGATCTCTTAAAGAAATAAGTGTGCTGCCCTCAATATCCATGTCTTCTGAATTATTAGCACAAATTACTCAAAACATTGTTTAAATTCTTTCTGTAGACTAGGAGAAACTAGATCATTGGGAATTTCACTTCATTCATAATGCACTCAAAGACACTCAGGAAGTTTGGACAGGCAAGTCTGCCCTTTCTAAATCCATGTAAGTATTGTCCCTTTTGGATGTAGGTTTGCCCGCTGAGCTGGAAGGTTCGTTTTCAGACATTTCGTCACCATACTAGGTAACATCTTCAGTGAGCCTTCGAATGAAGCACTGATGGTGTAGCCTGCTTTCTATTTATATGTTTGCGTTTCCTTGGGTTGGTGACATCATTTCTTGTGGTGACATAATTTCCTATGGTGATGTTGATTCATATTCTTTTTCTCAGAGGGGTGGTAAATGGGATCCAAGTCAGTGTTTGTTGATAGAGTTCCGGTTGGAATGCCATCAAATTCTCATGCAGTCTCTGTTTGGCTTGTCCTAGGATGGATATGTTGTCCCATTCGAACTGGGAGGCTCACCGAAGAGGTTTCCTAGTATGGTGACGAAACGTCTGAAAACGAACCTTCCAGCTCAGCATGCAGAACCTCAACCTGAGCCACAAATCTTCTCAAGATTGTCCCTTTTTAAGCTAATTCACAGATCCTCTTCTAGTCTATTTCCTAGATTGGCTTTTACTTCAGAGAGATGGTAGTTAACTTGAGCAATAATCTTAAACAGGAGAGACACAAATTAAAATTATTTTGATACAGTTTCTTGTAATTCATTCTGAACAGATGGGAACATTGCCCAGGTCAGCCCTTATTGCCCAATCTGGAGTCCTTTTGAGGAATGGAAATTTGCACAATCAATGCATTCATAAAATACATGCTCTAGCATAGAAAGTATCTGAATTTATTGTACACCGAGAAAGTATATATTTCACTGTAGTTATTAGATTTACAAAATTCTCCAGAATTCTAGTTTACAGCTAATAATCTGACTTTCTCAGATAACAACTGCTGATAAAAATCAGTTGTTAGGAGAATGGTCAACTTCAGTGGGTTGTGTAGTAATCTTGATTCAAAAATTAACTAGCAAGATTAAATAACTGGCTGTCTTTAAGAGAGGAGATGGCTTAGGTATACAATTGAGAAATATACAGGGAAAAGATTCATAACCAAAGTTAGTGTCCTTCAGTACCAATGATGAAGCAGATGTTAGGTTGCTATACAAGTGAAAAAAGGTTGAGTAGTTGGCTGTGGGTGGGAGAGAAAAAGTGCACTTCAATCAAAAGGCAAATAATTTCACAAGAGTTCCATTGTTTTTACCAACCCCCTCTCACCACCCATCATTAAGTACATTTACTATCACATGGAATAAATATCTGGGGCACTCAAAGAGTCCCTAGTTATATTTTATAATCATCAGATTAACTGATACAGGAACAGCATTCACTTTAACACTGAGCTAAAATGAAACAGTTTACTCAGTGAATCAACTGTAAATAATTTTCTGCTTTGGTTTACTTGAAGATTACTTCAGTTAATAACATAGGAAATAGCAGCAGTATACCATATGACCCTTGAGCCTGTTCTGCTACTCAATACAATCATAGTTTATCTTCTGCTTCAATTCCACATTCCCAAGTGTTCTCCATTTCCCTCGATTCGGAGATCAAAATTCTACCTATCTCAGCCTTGAAAATACTCAATAAGATTACTTTTACAGCTCTCTGAATTAGAAAATTCCAAAGATCCACAAAACTTCTGAGATAAAAAAAATTCTTATCTTATTCCTAAATAATCAGCCATTTTATTTTGAGACCTGGCACCCTTTGTTTTATATTCTTCAGCCAGGAAAACAAACAGCAGTATTTCAGTGTGCACCCTGTAAAACCCAGTCATAGCTTTGCATATGTCAATGAAATGACCTCTCATTCTTCTAAGCTCTGGAGAACACAGATCCAGACTTCTCATTCTCTCATCATAGAACAATCCAGCCATCCGTCTGGTGAATCTGTGTCAAACTCTGTCAAAGACAAGTACATCCTTCTTTGAGTAGGGAAACCAAACAGTACACAATATAACAGGTGTGGTCTCACCAAGGGTATCCACAATTGGGGGGGGGGGGGGGGGGGGGGGGAAACGACTTTGTATTCAAATCCTCTTAAAACAAAAGCCAATAAACTATTTGGCTTCCTAATTACTTACTGCACCTGCATGTTAGCGTTCAGGAATTTATGAAGAAAGCCAACATTTTTCACCTTCTCATCAAATAGAGAAAGAAACCAGAATTTCAAAATACTGACCATCAAATGGGCATTATATTTTACCATACTTTTCCATCTGTCATGATCTCATCCACTCATTCAGTTGTTTAAATCCCATTAAATCACTCACATTTCCACTCACTTTTGTGTCATCATATTACATTGAGATTCCAAATCTAAATCAATGGTGTAGCTTATGAACAGTAGGGTCCAAGCACTGAGGAGAAAGTGAGGATTGCAGATGCTGGAGATCAGAGCTGAAAATGTGTTGCTGGAAAAGCGCAGCAGGTCAGGCAGCATCCAAGGAGCAGGAGAATCGACGTCGGGCATAAGTCCTTCTTCAGGAATGAGGAAAGTGTGTCCAGCAGGCTAAGATAAAAGGTAGGGAGGAGGGACTTGGGGGAGGGGCATTGGAAATGTGATAGATGGAAGGAGGTCACGGTGAGAGTGATAGGCCGGAGTGGGGTGGGGGCGGAGAGGTCAGGAAGAAGGTTGTACGTTAGGAAGGCGGTGCTGAGTTCGAGGAATTTGACTGAGACAAGGTGGGGGGAGGGGAAGTGAGGAAACTGGAGAAATCTGAGTTCATCCCTTGTGGTTGGAGGGTTCGTAGGCGGAAGATGAGGCGCTCTTCCTCCAACCGTCATGTTGCTATGGTCTGGCGATGGAGGAGTCCAAGGACCTGCATGTCCTTGGTGGAGTGGGAGGGGGAGTTGAAGTGTTGAGCTATGGGGTGGTTGGGTTGGTTGGTCAGGGTGTCCCAGAGGTGTTCTCTGAAACGTTCCACCAGTCGGCGGCCTGTATCCCCAATATAGAGGAGGCCACATTGGGTGCAGCGGATGCAATAGATGATGTGTGTGGAGGTGCAGGTGAATTTGTGGCAGATATGGAAGGATCCCTTGGGGCCTTGGAGGGAGGTAAGGGGGGGAGGTGTGGGTGCAAGTTTTGCATTTCCTGCGGTTGCAGGGGAAGGTGCCGGGAGTGGAGGTTGGGTTGGTGGGGGGGGGGTGTGGACCTGACGAGGGAGTCACGGAGGGAGTGGTCTTTTTGGAACACTGATAGGGGAGGGAAGGGAAATATATCCCTGGTGGTGGGGTCCGTTTGGAGGTGGTGGAAACGATGGCGGATGATACGCTGTACATGGAGGTTGGTGGGGTGGTAGGTGAGGAGCAGTGGGGTTCTGTCCTGGTGGCGGTTGGAGGGGCGGGGCTCGAGGGCAGAAGAGCGGGAAGTGGAAGAGATGCGGTGGAGGACATCGTCGACCATGTCTGGGGGGGAAATTGCGGTCCTTGAAGAAGGAGGCCATCTGGGTTGTACGGTTTTGGAACTGGTCCCCCAGGGAGCAGATGCGGCGGAGACGAAGGAATTGGGAATATGGGATGGCATTTTTTACAGGGGGCAGGGTGGGAGGAGGTGTAGTCTAGGTAGCTGTGGGAGTCGGTCTGTTTATAGTAAATGTCCATGTTGATTCGGTCGCCCGAGATAGAAATGGAGAGGTCTACTGGTGGAACGTTTCAGAGAACACATCTGGGACACCCGGACCAACCACCCCATAGCTCAACACTTCAACTCCCCCTCCCACTCCACTAAGGACATGCAGGTCCTTGGACTCCTCCATCGCCAGACCATAGCAACATGACGGTTGGAGGAAGAGCGCCTCATCTTCCGCCTAGGAACCCTCCAACCACAAGGGATGAACTCAGATTTCTCCAGTTTCCTCATTTCCCCTCCCCCCACCTTGTCTCAGTCAAATCCCTCGAACTCAGCACCGCCTTCCTAACCTGCAATCTTCTTCCTGACCTCTCCGCCCCCACCCGACTCCGGCCAATCACCCTCACCTTGATCTCCTTCCACCTATCGCTTTTCCAATGCCCCTCCCCCAAGTCCCTCCTCCCTACCTTTTATCCAAGCACTGAACCTTGTGGCAACCAAGTATTCACAGTCTGCCAACCTGAGAATGGTTCATTTATTCCCACTCTTGTTTTATACCCATTAAGTTCTAAATCAATATCAGATTACAATCAATCCCCCTTGTGCTCTGGTTTTGCTTGTGTAGAACCTTCAAACAAAAATTCCACAAAGGTTTATCAAACTGATTATCCCCCTCTCAAATCTATGCCAACCCTACTCATTCCTGCCATAATTTTCTAAATATCCAGTTATCACATCCTTTGTTATAGGTTCCAGCATTTCCAGACCACTATCATTGCATGAACAGGTTTATGGTTCCCCATTTTCTCTCTCCCTTTTATTTTTTAAGTATCAGCGTAACTTTCACTAAATTAAAATCTGTAGGAAACACTGCATAATCTGTAGAACACTGAGATGAACACTAAAACCTTCACAAACTCTACACTCACCTCTTTTAATATTTGTTGATATAGATCATTAGGTAAAGGAGATTTATCAACTTTCAATGCCGTTTTTATTTTACTGATACTAATTCCTTTAAATTCCTTAATCTCACTAATCTCTTCTTTCTCTAGCATTCCTGGGAGTTTATTTGTATGTTAACCGATGCAAACAATCACAAAATAGCTTACTTTTGTATTCTATTCTTTACCAGTGCCTTTGCGGAATACAATTATACTCCAGTCCTCAGGTTTATTACTTTATTGGTAACTTTATAAGTCTCTTCCCATGATCTCATATAATCTTTGATTTCATTTCTTTAGCCATACCATGGGCTGAGTGAGAATTGCAAAAATCATAATGCTGGTATTTTTAAAGAACATTTTTAAATATTTGGCCATGATATCATTAGGCCTTGCAAAGAATAAGATGGACGACAGCGTTCTACGATAATTCAACAATCTGCTGGACTTTACAATCAGTGAAAAGCAACAGTGCTCACCATTAATCTTCAAGAAAGCTCAACAAAGATTTTACATTGCCCAATGTCAGTTTGAACTTAGTGTTAAGTTAAAGAAAATTCATATGTCCAGTATCATTGTTTTCATAAAATAGATAACCAAACCGAAGTATTCTTACAGTCAGCAAACCATCAAGTTTGAACAGAAGTCAAAGAATTCCTTCACATTTAATATTAAATTTTTCATCTAGAGAAATAAGTGTCTGAAAATACATTTGGGATTAAGATTAAAATCAAATATATGAAATAAATGTCTTGAACAATGCATAAAATGTGGTATGTTATTATGGATCAACAGAGCATTCAATGAACAAGATTACTCTCTCTTGATCAGTGACACTTTGGATGTTAACTATCAGCTTAATAAGGTGCTAAACATCTAGTTAGTAACTCATTCAAATATTTTCATGAGGGGATTTTATAGCAAGAACAATATTGTAGCTGCTAACGTACTTGTTGCTTAAATGGTTTGTAATAAACTGCTTTCATGAAGTTTGGGGAGAGTTCAGCAGATTTTTTGAAAATTGGTAGAATCACTGGCAGCATCTCTGGGTACTGCACTTAATTGTAGAAGCATGGGCTCCAGAGTTGCTCTTTGTTCCAGAAGGTGACAAATTTCTGATTATTATGACTGCCAAGTCCAGGCCAATGTGCTTTCACCTCAACACTCAACTGTTATAGGACTTCAAATCTCTGGTAAGACCTAATGGATTGGCTCTTGTTAAGTGTCAGTGAGTAGAGAAATAGGCGGATAGAGCAGATGAATGCATGGTTGAGAAGTTATGTTGGAGAGAGGGCTTTATATTCCTGGATCATTGTGTCTGTTTCTGAGAAAGGTAGTACAAGTCTGACAGTTTGTGCCTGTTTAATATGTTGCTATTGCTGATGGCGTAGGTGTAAACTTCCTCGGCAGGGGAACAGAACACAGAGTGAAGGTTCAGTAGTGTGTGCTGCATAGACAAATGCAGAAGATAACCAAGTGAATCTGGCAAGCAGAACATACACAGTCAACAAAAGACACAAGAGAGCTCGGCATGTTTGACTGGCTGTTATGTTAATACAAGAATCTTGTAAGTAAGGCAGATACATTTAGGGTATGGATTAACACCGTGATATGACAACATTGCTATCACAGAGACATGGTTGAGGGAGAGGGCGGATTGGTAGCTCAATATTCTGTTATAAAGAATCTTCAGGAGAGATAGAGAAAGATTTTATTTATTCATTCATGAGGATTGGGCTTTGCTGGCTAGGCCAATTATTGCCCAGTCCTAGCTGCCTTTGAGGAGGTGGTGCTGAGCATCCTTCTTGAACTCCAGCAGTCCATGTACTATAGGTAGATCCAAAATGCCATTGAGGTAATTCCAGGATTTTGACCTAGCGACAGTGAAGGAATGGTGATATATTTCCAAGTCAGGATGGTAAGTGGCTTGGAGGGGAATTTGCAGTGGTATCGCTCCCAAGTTTCTGCTGCCTTTGTCCTTCTAGACAGCGGTCATCACTTTGGAAAGTTTGGTTCAAAAGATTTAGTGAATTTCTGCAATGCATCTTGTAGATTGTGCACAGTGCTGCTACTGAGCATTGGTGGTGGAATGACTATATATTTGTGGATGTGGTGCTAATCAAGCACACTACTTTTTCCTGGATGATGCCAAGATTAGTGTTGTTTGAGGTGCACTAGCTAGGCAAATGGTACTGATTACAGTCATAGTCATAGAGATGTACAGCATTGAAATAGATGAGCACCTTAAAAACAGTGTGGGTCTCCGTGTACCTCAGACTGCAGTTCACTACTACTTTCCTGAGGGCAATTACTAATGGGCAAAGACAAGCCTTACCAGTGACACTGGCATCCCATTAATGAAAAAAACCACTCAGGATCACAAGTGCACAACGTGGAAGGCCATTTCAGTTTACCTCCTTAAAAATGCTTAAACAATTTCAGAGTTTTAATTTCCTTTACTTGGCTGTCCCTTCTATGGGCCAATCATTCAGCTTCCGAACATCAGTGCTAAGTTTGTCTTTTAACAGTTTATGCATGCTTTTGCATTTTAGTTTGAAATACATTTTCTACTTTATTTGCACTTTCAACTACCTTTTTTGACACTGGAAACCCAGCTCTAATACCTGAGGCTTTTCTGAATCCCCAACCAATGTTAAAGTGAGGAGCTTCTCAAATCACACTAAGGTTAAACCTGGGTGGAAAGGTTTACTGCCCAATAGTTTATTCCAAAAGCTAAATTCCTTGATTATGGTTTCATATACAAGTAGAAGTTGCTCAAATGTGCACTTTTGACAAAGATAAATATAAACACACAATGACATTTATACATTGCTGGTTTAAGCCAAAAGTATTGGATTTAATGGTATACACAGATGTAAATTGAGATCCCACTATGACACTGTTTGTTTACTATCTGTACAGTCAATGCTTATCTACATTAGATTTTACTCCTAGTTACTCAAAATGTGCTAGAATACTGTCTGAAATATTTTGAGGTTTGTTGAGGTTCATGCCACAGCAAAACATGTTTTTTTATTGCACCTTTCAAGTTGGGCAAAATTCCACATTTGTCAAAGATCATTGATATACAGAGTTGGGCTGAGAAGTGGCAGATGGAGTTCAGCCTGGAAAAGTGTGAAGTGCTTCATTTTGGAAGGTTGAATTTGAATGCAGATTACAGGGTTAAAGACAGGATTCTTGGCAGTGTGGATGAACAGCAGGACGTTGGCATCTACATCCACAGATCCCTCAAAGTTGCCACCCAAGTTGAAAGCATTGTTAAGAAGGCATACGGTGTGTTGGTTTTTGTTAGCAGGGGGAGAAAGTTTAAAAGCCACGAGGATATGCTGCAGCTCTATAAAACCATGGTTAGACCACACTTGAAATATTGAGTTCAGTTCTAGTTGCCTCATTATAGGAAGGATGTGGAAGCTTTAGAGAGGGTGCAGACGAGATTTACCTAGACTGGAGGACATGCCTTATGAAGAAAAGTTGAGGGAACTAGGGCTTTTCTTACTGGAGTGAAGAAGGATGAAAGGTAGCTCAATAGAGGTGTACAAGATGGTAAGAGGCATAGATAAAGTGGATAGCTAGAGATGTTTTCCCAGGGTGGAAATGACTATCATGAGGGGCCATAATTTTAAAGGTGATTGGAGGAAGGTTTAGGAGAGATGTCAGGGGTAGGTTCTTTATTCAGAGCAATGGGTGCATGGAATGCACTGCCAGCAGTGGTAATAGAGTAAGATACATGAGGGACATTTAAGTGACTCTTGGATAAGCACATGGATGATAGTAAAATGAAGGGTAGGTAGGTTAGTTTAATCTTGGAATAGGATAAGAGGTCGGCACAACATCGAGGGCTGAAAGGCCTGTCCTGTGCTGTACTGTTCTATGTATATTGCCAATGTTTCGGTATGGCCATTCTTCAGATAAAAATAACAATTAGTTCAAGGGAGCCCACACCATATTTAAACATTCTGACACCAGATTTGCTGATTCAGTTAAAATACGTACTTGCTCAAATTAATTCTTAGCATGCTAACAATTTCAGAACCATCCACTATTTTTTCTATATTTCTCAAACAGCATCTGAATGACTGCATGCTCCCTTTGACATTCTTCAATTTTATGTCACTTACGTCAACAATCCAGTGCCTATACACACCACCTGTCAAATACATAGACAGATTTATAATTACACACAAATTAAATCATAATCACCTGTTCACATATACACACTGTCTCAGACACTTCCTATCTATTAATATTAGGACTTGGATTATGAAATCTGCCAGCTGTCTAAATTCCAAACATCATCACAATTAAAAATGGGCAAACAACTGCTTACTAACATTTGATAAGGAGATTTGCTTATTGAAATGACAATGTAGATGTTTTAATAGTTTTTGTTTTAAAAGGACAAAATCAGATGCATGATTGTTTTTGACTAGTCAGAAGTATCATGCCAGTGTTACATCAGGTAATCTCCATGATTAGATCAATGCATCTTCTGTGGCATTAAAGTTTAAAAAACTTGACAATATCATTTAAGTACAATGCTTCGTGCATTTTTAAATATGAAACAATTATGTCAAAAAAGGCTGGAACTTTTGCTTTGCTCTATTTAAGTACCTTTACAAACATCACGAAGGAATGTTGATTTGTAGTGAGAAGCTCTTGTACTAATTTACCAATATCAGCACATCTCCTTTTGTACAGAGAACATTCATGGTATTAACATCAAAAATGCACTTTCAGTATACTCTAGGGATGGATTCCTTTCAAGGTCACACTAACATTAGACTTGATCTCATTGATACATTTGTGCCATTAATAAGGATGGAAAGTCAACATTAGTGGGATGTTACAAAATCATTTTTATGAATGTCAAATACTGTAAAGTAGCTCCAAGGAGAGGGAAAAAAAGAATTAACTGAGACTGCAGTTAGAACTTACTTTGCATTTGGATTAAAACAAAAGAAGCGGTGTTACTGGATCTGAAATATTAACTCTACTTTCTCTCCACAAATGCTGCCAAAGCCCTCCTCAGTTTTACCAGCAATTTTTGTTTTTGTTTCTTACTCCCTGCATCAGCAGTTCTTTGCCCCTTTTTTGCTTAGGCTATTCTTTGTGATTCAGTATATAGGATTTAAATCCCTCCCCATCAGTTCAATCAGGACCAGTGCAATGGGCTGGGTAAGTGAGGGAATATTGATTTATTATGAATTTTTACTGCGAGATGATAATTAATTTAGAGTCACTAAAACTTATTTTGTCTAAAATCAATGTTGTTCAGCAAATTTTAATGTGAGGTGCTACATTTGTTATTGCTTTAAGAGCCGAGTGTACTAATGACCAAAAGGACCAAGAAGAAACTACGAGTAGTTCTTCTACAACACAATGATTGCATTCTTGTTTAACCCCACATTATAGAAAAACCACGCTTTAGAAACAGCGACCCGTTTTGGCGATGTCATTGCATTAAAGCCAATACATGTTTAAAAGTTTGCGCTTCAGAAACAGTGTGTTGAATTTGTCAATTGCGTTAGACAATCTCCATATGCAGATGACAATCTCCATATGCAGTCCAGCAGAAGCATGCAAAAGGAGGATGCACACATAGTTATCTGTTACTGCATTCTGTAGTCAGAGCTGTTAAATAAAGCTGAGAAATTTTCAAGGAAACTGAATCCATGTGACTTAATTTGTATTGCCTACCAATAGCATAAGTAGTATGACACTGCTTACTGTGTATTGTACGTGATAGAAGTTTCAAAGAACCAGATTTTAAATTGAGTCCAGAACATGCATTGCTCAGATGAAAGCGAAAATACATTTGGAAGTTAGCAAAATTTTAATTGAATATAAATAATTTAAATTAAACTCACTCGTTTGAAACGTTCAAAATTCAAAGCAAAAATCGTTTTGTTCAAAATAGAACTGATACATTACTGTCTCATCAGCAAGATGAGAGAGAGATAAAAATGATCAATAGGAAATTGACCTAAACATCCGATATTATGGTAGACAGATGCATAGAAAGTTTTGGAGTTGGTTTAAAAAAAAATGTAAAACTGACAAAGCCCAAACGAAAGGCAAACCATGCCCATCCTGGAGAAAAGCAAAGCACTGCAAATGCAAAAGCAAAGTGCTAGAGAAACACAGCACACCTGACAACATCTGTGAAGTCAGAAACAGATTTAATATTTTCAATCCAATATCGCTTTACTTCAGAGCTGATGGAGGCTGGTAACTTGATGAGTTTTACGTTATATAAAAAAAAGTGAGTGGGTGATAGAAAGAGGACATGCAAGTTTAACAAATGATGGGTGTGCCCAGAGGAAAAGGCAAATGGAGTTCAAAAGGTAGTAGAGAAGAAACAGATGAGTGGATGCTAACAGCAGAAACAGGTCAGCTCTGCTGAGAGTAAACCTATGCCATCCCATTATTACATTTCCTCACATCCTGTAACCTGCAAGGAGTCCATTCAATTCTCCCAGTTTGTGTTTCCATTGCATCTGTTTGGAAGAAGCCACCTTCCACAGTGGTGCTTCTGACAAGTCTTCATTTTTTTCAACCCAGGATACCCTCCCACCATAGGCGACAGGGGCCTCAGCATGTCTGATCCATTTCCCACATCTGTCCTCATCTTCCAAGAGCAACAATGATAATTAGTGTCCTCACGTTTTATCGCAAGAGTGTTTGTATTCAAGGGTCATCTTCTACCATACCCTCCTCTCCAACAGGATGCCACCACCGAACATCTTCCTTTTGGCCTCCCTTTCAGTATTTTGCAGGCATTGTTCTCTTCACAATACACTTGTCCACTCCCCATCACCAAAACTTCTTTGCAACCCCCAGTGAAACCTTCCCTTGCAATTGCAGATGACATTATACTTGCCCCTTTCCTTTCTCTTTCCACATTTTCTAAGTTCCCAAAACAGCAACTGACTTGGACTTCTTTCAATCTAATGTATTCATTCCTCACAATGCCTGTTCTACATTTGCAACATGAAAAACAGGGAGCCAAAAATTATACTCAGATACAAGATGGCCATGAGTAAATATATTAAGGAATTAAAGAGAAATTCCTTTTTCTAGAATTGAATTTGCTACCACAAGGCAAGTAGTTAAAACAAATAGCATAACTGTGCTTAATGGAATTCCAGATAAACATGTGAAGAAGGAAAAGAAAACAAGGGCACACTGAAAGCATACATGAAGTCAGATGAACTCAAAAACAGAGGAAATAGGAGCAGGTGGTGGTTATTCAGCCCAAGGTCATCCCACAATTCAACAACATCATGTCTGATCGGACCCAGGCTGTAACTCCTCTTCTGTGCCAGTACAGCATAGCCATCAACTCCCTGATATTTCAAAAACCTATCTACCTTCTCTTTAAATACTTTTAGTGATTTAAGGAATGTGGAAACATCTTGACATTTATCCCGTCAATCCCCCTCAGAAGTTTGTATGTTTCAATCAGATTATAACCACACATATTTCCAACCTGTAATGAAAGAATGTCTTACCTTTTTAGCCGTTTTTGACAAGTCCACCCTTTCATCCCATTAATTAGCCCAATTAATCTCTTTTGAACTGCCTTCAATGCCAGTATATCTTTCATTAAATACAGCGAAAAAACTGAACACAATATTTCAGGAGCAGTCTCACCAACACCCTGCACACCACAATGGTAACAAGTCTTTTGGCTGTAAAGCCCCAACACCTAGTAATAAAGGCCAACATTTTATTTCCCTTCTTAATTACTTGTTACATCCACATGCTAACATTTTGTTTTTCATGCGAAAAAACACCCAGATCCCTCTGCATTGGACTTTTGTGGAGTGTCTCTCCATTCAAATGATCAGCTTTTAATTCTTTCTACTAAAGTGCATGACCCCATACTTCCTGATATTAAGGTCCATAAACCAAGTTTTTACACATTCATTCAACCTACCTAGCAGATTCCTTACATCTACATGACAAAATGTCTTCCCAACTACTTTGTATCAAATTTGGTACATTACATCCTATCCCACTGCCAATATCAATATATTAAATAATTGAGACCCTAAGACTGATCCTTGTGACACTCTATTAGTTAAGTCTTTCAAACCTGAAGACTCATTAATTTTAACCCTGTTTTCTGGATGGTAACTGATCCTATTAGTCAATGCTAATAGATTGCCTCAATTCTGAGAGCGACTATCTTGTGCAATAATCTTTTATGTGGCACCTTATCGAATGCCTTCTGGAATCCAAATACAGAGAATCTACCAGCTCCCTTCTATTGACGCTGAAAGTTATATCTTCAAGGAATTTCTAATTGCAGTGAAGGCTGAGAGAACGAGGACCGGGGGCTGCTGGGAAGGTAAGCAAACAGTTTTAAAACCTTCCTTTGGGAATCTGCGGCCTCCATTTTTAATTGCAGTGAGGACAGAGAGAACGAGGACAAGGAAGCTGCCGGGAAGGTAAACAAACAGTTTAAAAAGCTGATATATCTGACTAGTGGCTGAACCCGAGACACTACCTGTGTAGTGTCTCCCACTCTGCCTCCTCCTCTAACCAAAAAAAAGAGGACTCTGTGGCACTTTAATAAGGTAAGGATTTTGTTAACTTAAGGTAAGTTGGTAAAAAAAAACGTGTTTTTCATTTCTCGTAACTTTAGTCTCAACTTAGGTAAAGCTCAAGATTAAAAATGATAGGTGATCTCAGACCCGTGTTAGGCTCCTCAATATGGGAGCTCAGGGACACAGCTGATGTCCCTGGCTCCTTCATGTGCAAGAAGTGTGCCCAGTTGCAGTTCTTGTTAGACCGCATAATGGCTGCAGATGGACTCACTTTGGAGCATACGCGATACTGAGGTGGGGGTGGGGGGGAAAGAGAGTGGTCTTGGATAGCATGTTTAGCGAATTGGTCACACTGCAGATTAGGATTGCTGAGGGAGAAAGGGAATGGGTGACCAAAAGACAGAGAAAGAACAGGAAGAATGTGCAGGTATCCCCTGCAGTCATCTCCCTCCAAAACAGTTATACCGTTTTGGATACTGTTGGGGGAGATGGCTCACCAGGAGAAGGCAGCAGTAGCCAGGTTCATGGCACTGTGGTTGGCTCTGCTGTTCAGAAGTGCAGAAAAAAAGAGTGGAAGGGCTATAGTTATAGGGGATTCAATTGTAAGGGAAGTAGATAGGCATTTCTGTGGGCATAAATGAGACTCCCAATGGGATGTTGCCTCCCAGGTGCACAGGTCAGGGATGTCTTGGAGCAACTGCAGAAAATTCTCAAGGAAGATGGTGAACAGGCAGTTGTTGTGGTGCATACAGGCACCAATGATATAGGTAAAAACAAATGGGATGACGTCCTACAAGAAGAAGTTAGGGAGTCAGGAAACAAATTAAAACGTAGAACCTCAGAAGTAGTAACTTCAGGATTGCTCCAGCGCCACGTGCTAGTCAGAGGAGGAATGATAGAATAATCAGGATGAATGTGTGGCTTGAGAGATGGTGCGGGGGGGGGGGGTGCAGGGTTCAGATTTTTGGGACATTTGGATTGGTTTGGCGGGGGGGGGGGGGGGGGGGGTGGGACTATTATAAATTGGATAGTCTACACCTGGCCCGGACTGGAATCAATGACCTTAGGGGTGCTTTTGCTAACACTGTTGGGGAGGGTTTAAACTGATGTGGAAGGGGATGGGAACCAAATTAGGAGGTTGGTGGACAGGAAGGAGGTAGCAACTAAAGCCTGTAAGGAATTAGATAATTAAGTCAGCGTGACTAAGGGTAATAGTAGGCAGGGAGCAGATGATGAACTGGTGGTCTGAGGTGCATTTGTATTAATGTAAGAAGTGTAGTAGGTAATGCAGATCAACTTAAGGCTTGGATTAGTATCTGGGAGTATGATGTTATTGCTATTACTGAGACTTGGTTGAGGGAAGGGCATGATTGGCAACTAAATATCCCGGGATATATGCTTCAGGCAGGTAGAGGGTGAGTTAAGAGGAGTGGAGGAGTGGCATTACTGGTCAGAGAGGATATCACAGCTGTGCTGAAGGAGGGCACCATGGAGGACTCGAGCAGTGAGGCAATATGGGCAGAGCTCAGAAATAGGAAGGGTGCGGTAACAATGTTGGGGCTGTACTACAGGCCTCCCAACAGCGAGTGTGAGAATAGAGGTACAAATATGTAGAGAGATCATAGAAAGATGTAGGAGCAACAGGGTGGTGGAGATAGCCAATTTTAATTTTCCCAATATTGACTGGGATTTACTTAGTGTTAGAAGTCTGGATGGAGCAGAATTTGTAAGGAGCATCCACAAGGGTTTTCTGGAACAGTATGTAAATAGTCCAACTCAGGAAGGGGCATACAGGACCTGGTGTTGGGAAATGAGCCCGGCCAGGTGGTTGAAACTTTAGTCGGGGATTACTTTGGGAATACTGATCACAATTCCATAAGTTTTAGAATATTCAAGAACAAAGAGGAGTGTGGTCCTCAAGGAAGAATGCTAAATTGGGGGAAGGCCAACTAAACCATAATTCGGCAGGAGCTGGGGAAAATAGATTGGGAGCAGCTGTTTGAAGGGAAATCCACATTTCATATATGGGAGGCTTTTAAAGAGAGGTTGATTAGAGCGCAGGAGAGACATGTTCCTGTGAAAACAAGGGATAGAAGTAGGGAACCATGGTTACAGGTGAAATTGTGAGACGAGCTAAGAGGAAAAAGCAAGTATACATAAGGTCTAGGCGACTGAAGACAGACAAAGCCTTGGAAGAATTTTGGGAATGTAGGACCAATCTGAAATGAGGAATTAAGAGGGCTAAAAGGGGTCATGAGATATCCTCAGTGAGCAGGGTTATGGAAAACCCCAAAGCCTTTTATTCATAGATAAGGAGCAAGAGGGTAATGAGGGAATGGGTTGGCCCACTCAAAGACAAAGGAGGAAAGATACGCGTGGAGTCAGAGAAAATGGGTGAGATTCTTAATGAGTATTTTGCACTGAAGGATTCACTCAGTATTCACTGAGAAGAGGGACTTGGCGGATGTTGAGTTTACAGATAGATCTTTAATTATTCTATGTCAACTCGGCATAAGGAGGGAGGAAATTATTTGTCCACCTTAATGCATTTTAGAATACAAGTCCCCAGGTCTGGATGGGATTTATCCCAGGTTACTGAGGGAAGCGAGAGAGGAAATAGCTGGGGTTTTAACAGATATCTTTGCAGCAACCTTGAACACGGGGGAGCTCCCAGAGGACTGGAGAATTGCTAATGTTGTCCCCTTTTTTAAGAATGATAGCAAGGATAATCTAGGTAATTACAGACTTGTGAGCCTGACGTCAGTGGCAGGAAAGCTACTGGAGAAGATACTAAGGGATAGGATATATAACCACTTGGAAGAAAATGGGCTTATTAGTGATAAGCAGCATGGTTTTGCGCAGGGAAGGTTATGTCTTACAAACCTAATAGAATTCTTTGAAGAGATGATAAAGTTGATTGATGAAGGAAGGGATGTAGATGTCATATACATGGACTTTAGTAATGTGTTTAATAAAGTTCCCCGTGGTAGGCTGATGAAGAAGGTGAAGTCGCATGGGGTCCAGGGTGTTCTAGTTAGATGGATAGAGAACTGGTTGGACAACAGAAAACAGAGTGGAAAGGAGCTTCTGAAAATGAAGACCTGTGACCAGTGGTGTCCCACAGGGATCTGTGTTGCGACCACTGTTGTCTGTGATACACATAAATGATTTCAAGGAAGGTGTAGGTTGCCTCATTAGCTAGTTTGCAGATGACACTAAGATTGGAGGAATAGCAGATAGTGAAGGGTCTGTCAAAGAATACAGCAGAATATAGGTACATTGGAGAGTTGGGCAGAGAAATAGCAGATGAAGTTCAATCTGGACAAAGGAGAGGTAATGCATTTTGGAAGATTCAATTCAAGAGCGAACTATACAATAAATGGAAGAGTCCTTGGGAAAATTGATGTACAGAGAGATCTGGGTGTTCAGGTCCATTGTTCCTGAAGGTGGCAACACACGTCAGTAGAGTGATCAAGAAGGCCCATGGCATGCTTTCCTTTATCGGACAGCCTATTGAGTACAAGAGTTGGCAGGTCCTGTTACAGTTGTATAAGACTTTGGTTCGGCCGCATTTGGAATACTGCATACTGTTCTGGTTGCCACATTACCAAAAGGATGTGGATGCTTTGAAGAGAGAGCAGAAGAGGTTCACCAGGATAGACAATAGACAATAGACAATAGATGCAGGAGTAGGCCATTCAGCCCTTCGAGCCTGCACCGCCATTCAATATGATCATGGCTGATCATTCCCAATCAGTATCCTGTTCCAGCCTTATCTCCATAACCCTTGACTCCACTATCTTTAAGAGCTCGATCCAATTCTTTCTTAAATGAATCCAGAGACTGGGCCTCCACTGCCCTCTGGGGCAGAGCATTCCACACAGCCACCACTCGGTGAAGAAGTTTCTCCTCATCTCTGTCCTAAATGGTCTACCCCGTATTTTTAAGTTGTGTCCTCTGGTTCGGCACTCCCCCATCAGCGGAAATATGTTTCCTCCTGCCAGAGTGTCCAATCCTTTCATAATCCTATACGTTTCAATCAGATCCCCTCTCAGTCTTCTAAACTCAAGGGTATACAAGCCCAGTCGCTTCAGTCTTTCAGTGTACGGCAATCCTGCCATTCCATGAATTGACCTCGTGAACCCAAGCTGCACTCCCTCAATAGCCAGAATGTCTTTCCTCAAATTTGGAGACCAGAACTGTACACAGTACTCCAGGTGTGGTCTCACCAGGGCCCTGTACAGCTGCAGAAGCACCTCTTTACTTCCATACTCAATTCCTCTTGTTATGAAGGCCAGCATGCTATTAGCCTTCTTCACGACCTGCTGTACCTGCATGCTTGCCTTCATTGACTGGTGTACAAGAACACCCAGATCTCTCTGTACTGCCCCTTTACCTAATTTGACACCATTGAGGTAGTAATCTGCCTTCCTGTTCTTGCCACCAAAGTGGATAACCAGACATTTATCCACATTAAACTGCATCTGCCATGCATCTGCCCACTCACCTAACTTGTCCAGGTCACCCTGTAATCTCCTAACATCCTCGTCACATTTCACCCTGCCACCCAGCTTTGTATCATCAGCAAATTTGCTAATGTTATTGCTGATACCATCTTCTATATCATTTACATATATTGTAAAAAGCTGCGGTCCCAGCACGGATCCCTGCGGTACCCCACTGGTCACTGCCTGCCATTCCGAAATGGAGCCGTTAATCACTACCCTTTGTTTCCTATTAGTCAACCAATTCTCTATCCAATCTAGTACTTTGCCCCCAATACAATGCGCCCTAATTTTACTCACTAACCTCTTGTGTGGGACTTTATCAAAAGCTTTCTGAAAGTCCAGGTACACTACATCCACTGGATCTCCCTCGTCCATCTTCCGAGTTACATCCTCAAAAAATTCAAGAAGATTAGTCAAGCATGATTTCCCCTTCATAAATCCATGCTGACTCTGTCCTATCCTGTTACTATTATCCAGATGTGCCGTAATTTCATCCTTTATAATAGACTCCAGCATCTTTCCCACCACTGAGGTCAGACTAACTGGTCTATAATTTCCAGCTTTCTCCCGCCCACCTTCTTAAAAAGTGGCACAACATTAGCCGCCCTCCAATCCTCAGGAACCGACCCCGATTCTATTGAACTCTGGAAAATAAATCACCAGCGCATCCACGATTTCCCGAGCCACCTCCTTCAGTACCCTGGGATGCAGGCCAACAGGTCCCGGAGACTTATCAACCTTCAGACCTAACAGTCTCTCCAACACCAAATCCTGGCAAATATAAATTCCCTTAAGTTCAGGTCCTTCAGCCACTGTCACCTCCAGGGAAATTGCTTGTGTCTTCCCCAGTGAACACAGATCTGAAGTACCCATTTAATTCCTCTGCCATTTCTTTGTTCCCAGTAATATATTCCCCTGTTTCTGTCTTCAAGGGCCCAATTTTTGTCCTAACCATTTTTTTGCCTTGGACATACCTAAAAAAGCTTTTACTATCCTCCTTTATATTCTTGGCCAGTTTACCTTCGTACCTCATTTTTTCTCTGCGTATTTCCTTCTTATTAATCCTCTGTTGTTCTTTAAAAGCTTCCCAGTCCTCAGTTTTCCCACTTATCTTCGCTAAGTTATACTTTTTCTCTTTTAACTTTATATGTTTCTTTACTTCCCTCGTCAGCCACGGCCGCCCATGTCTCCTCCTGAGATCTTTCTTCCTTTTAGGAATGAACTGATCCTGCAACTTCTGCATTATACACAGAAATATCCGCCATTGTTCCTCCACGGTCTTCCCTGTTAAGGTATTGCACCATTGAACTTTAGCCAGTTGCTCCCTCATAGCTCCATATTTCCCTTTATTCAACCGAAATATTGTCACTTCCGATTGTACCCACTCCCTCTCAAATTGCAGATTGAAGCTTATTATATTATGGTCACTACTTCGGGAATTACAGGCCAGTTAGTCTTACTTCTGTGGTAGGCAAAGTAATGGAAAGGGTACTGAGGGATAGGATTTATGAGTATCTGGAAAGACACTGCTTGATTAGGGACAGCCAGCACGGATTTGTGAGGGGTAGGTCTTGCCTTACAAGTCTTATTGAATTCTTTGAGGAGGTGACCAAGCATGTGGATGAGGGTAGAGCAGTGGATGTAGTGACATGGATTTTAGTAAGGCATTTGATAAAGTTCCCCATGGTAGGCTTATGCGGAAAGTCAGGAGACATGGGATAGTGGGAAATTTGGCCAGTTGGATAGAGAACTAGCTAACCGGTCGAAGTCAGAGAGTGGTGGTAGATAGTAAATATTCAGCCTGGAGCCCAGTTACAAGTGGAGTTCTGCAGGGATCAGTTCTGGGTCCTCTGCTGTTTGTAATTTTTATTAATGACTTGGAAGAGGGAGTCGAAGGGTAGGTCAGTAAATTTGCAGATGATATGAAGATTGGTGGAGTTGTGGATAGTGAGGAGGGCTGTTGTCGGCTGCAAAGAGACTTAGATATGATGCAGAGCTGGGCTGAGGAGTGGCAGATGGAGTTCAACCCTGTCAAGTGTGAGGTTGTCCATTTTGGAAGGACAAATAAGAATGCGGAATACAAGGTTAACGGTAGGGTTCTTAGTAAGGTGGAGGAGCAGAGGGATCTTGGGGTCTATGTTCATAGATCTTTGAAAGTTGCCACTCAGGTGGATAGAGCTTGTAAGAAGGCCTATGGTGTATTAGCGTTCATTAGCAGAGGGATTGAATTCAAGAATCGTGTGGTGATGTTGCATCTGTACAGGACCTTGGTTAGGCCACATTTGGAGTACTGTGTGCGGTTCTGATCGTCTCACTTTAGGAAAGATGTGGAAGCTTTGGAGAGGGTGCAGAGAAGATTTACCAGGATGTTGCCTGGAATGGAGAATAGGTCATACGAGGATAGGCTGAGAGTGCTAGGCCTTTTCTCATTGGAACGGTGAAGGATGAGGGGTGACTTGATAGAGGTTTATAAGATGATCAGGGGAATAGATAGAGTAGACAGAGACTTTTTCCCCGGGTACAGCAGAGGACATAAATTTAAGATGAAGGGTGGAAGGTATAGGGGGGATGTCAGGGTAGGTTCTTTACCCAGAGAGTGGTGGGGGCATGGAATGCGCTGCCTGTGGGAGTAGCAGAGTCAGAATCATTAGTGACCTTTAAGCGGCAATTGGATAGGTACATGGATAGGTGCTTAAGCTAGGACAAATGTTCGGCACAACATCGTGGGCCGAAGGGCCTGTTCTGTGCTGTATTGTTCTATGTTCTATGTTCCCAATGGCTCCTTCACTTCGAGGTCACTGATCAATTCTGGTTCGTTACACAATACCAGATCCAGAATCGCCTTATCCCTGGTCGGCTCCAGCACCAGCTGCTCTAAAAAATCCATCTCTGAGGCACTCCACAAAGTCTCTTTCTTGAGGCCCGATACCATCCTGATTCTCCCAGTCTACCTGCATGTTAAAATCCCCCATAACAACTGTAGTAACATCTTTGCGACAAGCCAATTTCAGCTCCTGATTCAACTTACATCTGACATCCAGACTACTGTTTGGGGGCCTGTAGATGACTCCCATGAGGGTCTTTTTATCCTTAGTGTTTCGAAGCTCTATCCACACTGACTCTACGTCCCCTGACTCTAGGTCCCCCCGCGCAAGGGACTGAATATCCTCCCTTACCAACAAGGCCACCCCACCCCCTCTGCCCGTCAGTCGGTCCTTACGATAGCACGTGTAGCCTTGAATATTCATTTCCCAGGCCCTGTCCCCATGAAGCCACGTCTCAGTTATCCCCACAATATCGTATCTGCCAATTTCCAAAAGAGCCTCAAGCTCATCCACCTTGTGTCTAATGCTTCGTGCATTCATATATAGAATTTTTAATTTGTTACTGCTCTCACCCTTCCCCTCAACCCTTATTTCACTCAACTTTACAGCATGATGCCTTTTCCAGTTTTCTGCCTCCTTGATACAGTTGTCTTTCTTGACTTCTCTTGTTCCAACTACCCCTTCAATTTCCTTTTTAAACATCCAGCTTGTCCCCTCCCCCCTGCTACTTAGTTTAAATGTAGCGGTGTTGCAGCAGAAAACCTGCCTGCCAGAATGCTGATCCCTGATCTATTAAGGTGCAAGCTGTCTCTCTTGTAGAATTTATGGTTACCATAAAATATACCCCAGTGATCCAAGAACTTGAAACCTTGCTTCCTGCAGCAGTTCCCCAACCAAACGTTCAAGTCCATTATCTCCCGGTTTCTGGCCACACTAGCCCGAGGAACTGGAAGCAAACTGGAGATAACCACCTTGGACGTCCTGCTTTTTAGCCTTCTTCCTAGTTCTCCGAAGTCTCGCTGTAGTAAGTTCATCCTCTTCTTCCCGACATCATTTGTGCCGACGTGTACCACCACCTCAGGCTCTTCACCCTCGTCCTTGAGGATGTCCTGCACTCTGTCCGCGATGTCTTTCACTCTAACACCAGGAAGGCAACACACCATCCTTAAATCCCGTCTGCTGCCACAAAAACCCCGGTCAGTTCCTCTCACGATGGAGTCCCCTATTACCACGGCTCTGTGCCTAGTATGGACGGTACTAGCTTTGAGAAGGGGTTGAGTAGATTAGGATTAATTTTATTTGAAAGGAGGAGGTTGAGGGGGAAAACTGACTGAGGCCTACAAAATCATGAGAGGTGTAGACAGGGTGGCTAGTAAGAAACTTTTTCCCCCAGCGTAGAGGACTCAATTACTCGGGGTCACGAGTTCAAAGTGAGAGAAGAAAAGTTTAGGGGAGATATATGGGGTAAGCTCTTCACACAGAGGGTGGTGCGTGCCTGGAATGCGTTGCCAGTGGAAGTGGCAGGGGTGGGAATGATAGCATCAGTTAAAATGCATCTAGACAGATACATCAATGGGCAGGGAGCAAAAGGATGCAGATCCTTAGAAAATAGGCGTCAGGTTTAGATAGAGGATCTGGATTGGGCAGGCTTGAGGGCCAAAGGGCCTGTTCCTGTGCTGTAAGGTTCTTTGAATTCTAGCAAATTTTTCAAACAGGATTTCCCTTTAACCAAACTATATTGCCTCCACTATCTCTGCAGCCACTTCCTTTAAAACCCTGGAATAAAGGCCATCAGGTCCTAGCAACCAGCCTGCCTTCAGTCCCATTAGCTTGTTAAATACTTTGTCCTTGGAGATAGAGACTACTATAACATCTTTCCTCACAATATTTATCTGATCTCTTTGGGATGCTTCTTGTGTCATCCATTCTGAAGACTGATGAAAAATATTGAATTATCTTCTGTTTCCTGGTTAGTAATTGCTCAGTTGCATCCTCACACTTACTTTAGTCACTCTTTTCATACCTGTAGATGGTCTTGATGTCTGTTTTTATATTTTTTGCTAATCGTCTTCATAATCGATTTTTATTAACTTTTTAATTATTTGCTGCTGGTTCCTAAAAAAATTCACAAACCTCTGGCTACAACTAAACTTTGTCACTTTGAATGCTTCAGTGTTTGACTGGAGGGTGGCATAGTAGCTCAGTGCTCACAGCGCTAGGAACTTGGGTTCAATTCTATCTCGGGCGACTGTCTGTGGGAAATTTGTACGTTCGCCGCATGTCTGCGTAGGTTTCCTCTGGGTGCTCTGGTTTCCTCCCATAATCCAAAGATGTGCAGTTGAGATTAATTGGCCATTGTAAATTGCCCATAGTGTTTAGGGGTGTGTGGGTTAGGTGCATTAGTCAGGGGTAAATGCAGAGTAATAGGATAGGGGAACGGGTATGGGTGGGTCACTCTTCGGAGGGTCAGTGTGGGCTTGTTGGGCCACATGGCCTGTTTCCACACTTAGGGATTCTATGATTTTATGAAAATCTCCGTAACTTTTGTTAACTATGGGTTGTTCATCATTCTTGGAGTCTGTTATTTTAACTAGATTAAACGTTTGCTGAGTGTTGTGAAATATCTGGTTCCCATAGATCAACACTGACTTTCCCTACTTTCCCAACCTGCTTTCAACAACCCTTATTTCGTACCTCTGTAATTCCCTTATTTGAGTTGAGGACACTGGTTTGAAATCCATGTTGCTCTTTCTCAAACTGAATTTGAAATTCTATTATCTTGTAACCATGGACGCCAAGACGATTGTTAACTACAAGATCTTACTAATCCTATCTCTTTCAACATTGCCAGATCTACAATACCTGGTTCCCAGCTAGGTTCTGCAATACGCTGCTATAAGAAGCAATCCCTGGTGCACTGAGAAATCAGTCTTCCATGTCATCCTTGCCCATTGATTCATCCAATCAACATGCAGATTAAGATCACCGATGACAAGTGTAATGCCTTTCTTCTTCATCTCCATTTCTTTCCAATTTATACCCAGTCCTACAGTGAGACAACTCTTTAGGGCCTTTTGACCATTCCCATCCATGATTTTACTTTACTGTTTCTTATTTCCTCCCAAACCGATTCCAGATCATGATCTGTTGCACCTATATCATTACAGATACCTTCTCTTCTTAACAAAGCTAACCAGTCTAGGTCATCTTGTACAAATTTTTAAATCTATTTTTCTAATTAATCTGTTCAGAGATGTTATGACACACCTCTGGAGCAGATAGGACTTGAACCCAGGTCTCTTGGTCTAGTCTACCACTGAACCATAAGAGGATTCTTTGGTCACTCTGTAATCACAGCTCCTTAATAACTGTCAAGTGATACTCATTTACTTTTATTTGTGCCATTGAATCATTTATCTTGTTACAAATGTTTGGATTCAGATAAATCACCTTAAGCTTTGACTTTTTAATCATTATTACTCTCACTGGCTCTAATTTCTGCACCTTCCTGCCATACTTAATTATCATTCACTATCCTGCACCTCAACTCTTTCATTTCTGAGATTTTTTTAAGCTTCCCTTTAATTGAACCTTCACTCCTACTGATCAACTAAAAAGGTCTTACCTAGCACCTGAACTATACTGTTCGCCAGGATACTGGCCCCAATATGGTTGAAATGCAATCTGTCCCAACAGAACAGCTCTCTCTTTCCCCAGCACCGATGTCACTGTCCCACCAATTTTTGACTGATGCATTTACTTCTGTAATCCTCTTCTGGTAAATTCACAGTAAACCAAGACAACTATGCTTCTTGGGTTCATATGATATTCCTTTTATTGTTCTTAACATACTGTCAGGTTTAGAATGCAGTGCTCAAGGGGCCTCTGAGTTGCTAGTTGAAGAGATACAATATTTTCTTTAAATTAAGTTCTAACGTCACCATTATCTTCACGTTATTAAAAATAACATAGATTATTCTAAGAAACAACTGAAACTCAATTAGAAGTTTTCAAAAAGTGAAAGACAGGAAGTAACTGTGCTGCCATATTGGAAATCTAAGCAAAGGAATCTGCAAATTATTGGGACCTGTCAGTTAGAAATTGAGTCAATGTACGACTGGATGAGCACATTAATCTCCACACAACGAGAAAAATGCATTTAGCCTCTTGATCTTTCCAGAAATAAGAACTGTTTTTTCCAAATCTACTCCTATCCAGGATCCCTATGATTTTGAAAACATCTAATACATCTCCACTTTACTCTCTTTTATCATAATAAAACAGCCCCATGTTCTGAAATCAATTTTCAAGTCTTGATTCTATGGAATCATTTCTATGTATCTTTTCTCTTAAACATCTTCACACCTCTCAAGTGCATTGCACAGAATTAGATGCAATACTCCAGTCATTACTGAAACAAGGTTTTATATAATTTGCTTATTTTTATAATCTGTGTTTCTGTTTATAAAATCTGGGATTCCATATGTTCTATTGAGTGCTTTCTCAGTCTACCTTGGCACCTTTAACACACAAATCCTCAGACTGTTCTGTTGCTGCACCAGTTTCAAATTGTACAATGTATCATATTTCCTCTTCTCATTCTTCGTGATAAATTTCATCTGCCACTTGTCTATTTATTCCACCAGCTTGTCTAAAATCCTGTTGAAACTTATCACCATCCATTCTTCAATAAGTCTAGGTTTTATGCCATTCAAATGATGCAGTGGGATCCTTTATGTTCCTTTGAGAAAGCATACCAGATCTCATTTTACCATTGTCTCCCAACAATGGGTCCTCTAACAGTGTAGCACTCTCTCTGTCATGCAGGGTGTCAGACAAGATTTTTGCATTCAAGTTGAGAGCGAACCCACAACCATCAAACTCAAGATAATTCAGTTTTATCAGCTGAATCATGGATGTGCTAACTTTGGGTGAGAACATCAAGTCACTTGCTAATTAGTAGCAGGTGAAAGTGTCTTCCAAATTGGCGAGTGCATGACCTGGATCTTCCTCTTGGAAGATGCTCATTAACTTATCCTGAATGATATGCAGCAGAATAGGTTGAAAGTCTCAAAGCATGTGAATGACTGGAACAATTAAAATTCCAATGACCATAAGACACGAGTAGGCCATTGAGTCTGCTGCACCATTCAATTATAGCATGATTGATCTATTTATCCTCAATGGGCAATTACTTTGCATAAAGAACTCTGAGAAAGTTGTCAACTCGGAATCAGAATTACATAATTCAGAGGGTTTTGATTCACTAACTGGAAACATTAGAGGAACTTCATGCAGTGATGCCCTGTAGCTGTGATGATTAACCTCTACCAATTATAACCCTCTTCCTTTGTCTATATATGACTTCAACAAGTGGAGAGACATCCAAACACACCAATTTCCATTAGCTTCACTTTTACTCAGACTCTTTGATGCCACATTTGGGTCCAATGCTGCCTTAATTGGGCAGTCATTTTCACCACTCCTCTGGAATTCAGGTCTTCTGTCCATTTTTGGACTAAGGCTAAAATTGAGGTTAAAGAGCCAGGTGACCCTGCAAGAAGACAAACTGAGCATCAGTAAGTAGGCCACCCCTTTCCAAGTGTCGATCAATAAGCATTTTTGACAACCCTTTAACTTTGCTGATAATGTGAATAGACTAATAAGGCAGTAATTGGTTAGGTTGAACTTGTCCTGTTTTCTGTAAATTGGACATACCTAGGCAATTTTCCACATTGTTGGGTAGCTAACAGTTTTGAAGCTCTCCTGGAAAAGCTTGGCTTGGTGTCATATTTACATTTATAAATGCGCTGTGAAGAATAGAGATGAACAGCATGGAAACAGGCTCTTTGGTCCAACTTGCCCATGCTGACCAGACATCCTAAATTAATCCCATTTGCCAACATCTGGCCCATAGCCCTCTACACCCTTTATATACCATTTAAATGTTGTAATTGTAACAGCCCTCACTCTGGCAGTTCATTTGACACATGCACCACCCTCTGTGCGAAAAGACTTGCCTGAAGTCCCTTTTAAATGTTTTCCTTCTCACCTTAAGCCTATGCCCTCTAGTTTTAGACTCCCCTGCCCTGGGGCAAAGACCTTGACTATTCACCCTATTAATGCCCCTCATAAGTTTATAAACTTCCGTAAGATCACCCCATTGCTTCAGACATTGAATTATGTTAGAAGTGCAATATAAGTAGTGACCATTGCTGGCTACTGTCATGAGCCATGAGGTGGTACTGGCATTAAAAAAAAATGTAGGAGCAGGAAATCAGACAGCAATTTCCCAGCCTCACATTGCACATTTATGGATACTAAATGTTGCTAACTGAGTTACTTATTAACAATGTGTTCTGATAGCCTCAATGTTATTCCTACCCTAAGATTCAAGTCAATCACAAAGCAGTTAACATAGTGGTAATGATAAGATTCAAGCTTTTGTGGCACACATGCATCCTAAAATGCCAAACAGATAGTAGTATTGGCACCAGAGCCAAGTGTGCCAATTGTTTGACCTCTACATTGAAGGAAGGCGCAAGGCACCTTAAGGTAGAAACGGGATAAAGTTTAAATGAAATAAAATAACTCCAAATTATCTAGAAAATATACCCATCTCTTCAGAGTAATTAAGAACTACCCAAGGCCAGATTGGACATCACAACTTCAATCATCTTCTCATCATTCTGCATCATCACATTCTTAAATCTGCTCAATTCTTCCAACGGTGTTTGATCACAAACACAATTATCCCCTTGTATTTCACTGTTTTGATTTTAAGTAAAGATTTAAGAAAAATCCTGACAATCAAAATATACAAGCTACTATTTTTTGTATAAGAATATATTAGAGTAAGTCATGTTCAAAGTTAAATGGATAACTATCATACAAAATGGTAGGGATATTTACGCTATTCCCAGAATCATTCTGTTTCAGTATAAGCAGCAAACGTGAGTCACATGCTGAGACATTTCTTGTCAGGATGATGCTGAACAATACATTTCGAGCTTGTGAAAATGTTAACCACAAGACATCCCACTGTTCCATTAAGTTCATACGGAATAACTTCAAGTAAGCAAGTAACAGGAAAAATTACAGATACAACTTATTTTGAAAGCCACTTGTTGACTTTTACTACCTTTTTGTTATAAGTTTTCTCCTGTTATAGGAAACCGAAAACAAACTACTGCACTTGAAAAATAATGCTATTAATCATCTGGATTGATAAATACAGCTCCAGTTCTTTGACCTACAGTTCTGATAAATTTCACATAAATAGTAAAATAAAGGCACTGAGCAAGATCAGAAGCACATATACTAAAATGGGAACAGCTTGTACTACTGTGCAAGGAAGACATTCAAATTATGATTTAGGTTATGGTTAGAAGAATGATATCCAAAGTTGCAGAAAATAATAAAAAGCATAATGAATAATTTTGAAGACTAAAGTTCAAAAGGACAAATATGATAGGGGTAGAAAAAACGTATTTGATTCTACCCAGTATGGGTTGACAGCTTCCTTCATCTAGCTCAATTAAGCCAATTGCCATCTCCTTCCAAGTTCGAGGGTACAGCAAAAATTTTTAAAGCCAATGAGGGGGAAGAACGTAAGTTACAAACATCTTCTCGAATCAAAGTGAAGATCAAGACACTATGGCTATTAAAATAAAATCGCTGCAATTCCAAAAACATATCACCACTATTTACTCATCAGATATTTGGGACACAAGGAGGGTGGTCTTAGTTTTGGGACCATAATATAATAAAAACTGATTTAAAAAATAAATCAGCAGTTAATTTTACACCGCACCTGATTTTTCTGGGCTCACCAGAGACAAATTTCACACCTGAAGCTTGTCATTAGCAATATGTAGACTACGTCTAGGCACATTTTTCGACTAAGTACTAAATGGGGAAAGAAAATTTGAGAGACACTTAACTGATAACTGGACTCTGACTCGTTTCACCCAACATCCTAACTCACCAATTGATAACACCATGGTTTGGAATTTAAATAGGAGCTGGATTTGTCAGACTGTGTCTACAAACGTGATGTTCCTGTTCCTACAGGTTCAGTAAATCATTTTGTGGGCACTTTTCCAAACTGCCAAGTATGAGAAATAAATGTTCATTGTTTTTCCCCAATTACTCCCACGTTTTTACAGTCAGATTGCTCCCAAGCATTAGTTTACTCAGTCTGCTTTGGTTGTTGCATGTCAAGCAAGTGAAAAGAACAAAACGTATTCTGTGCATCTACAAGTCATCTATAAAACTTACTTATATTCTTTTTTTAAAAAAACTTTCTCTCTTGGGCAAGATTTTGTCAGCTAAACTTCACATAGTTGCCAAGATAGGCAAACATAACAAATGGTGCATACGATGTGAGCTGGTTATAACAGCAGAACATTACATTGGCATAGAATACAATGGAGCTTGCAGGACACAAAATTGATCCAACTTGCAGACCAAAATGCAAAATTTACTCAAGACAATTCAGATCTCTGGCAACACTTGGAACATTTAGTGCTTCAGAAATGTAAATTTGGCAGAATGCAAATGCAAACCCCACAGCTCCTGTCAAGACAACATTAAGTGCTAGATGTGACTTGATTATGTGCTCACATAAGGTCTTTCTCTACATTACTTTACCATTCTAACGTTATTTATTCAAGGAATTATATTTTCATCCTAAAATGTTTGTTCTTTTCTACATTGCAACCAATTTAGTCATTTCCCTTTTTCTCATTAAATAAATGTCAATTCTTCTTAAAGTAAAAGGCATTTTCTTCTTAACAACTGACGATCATTCAAATATATATTAAACTTTCATTTTCAATTTCAATCCGCCAAGAAAAAAAGTTTCTATTTCAACAAAAATATATTCAAATCACACATTTGTGTGTTTAGCTGTTTGGCAAATGTCAAACTTAGGTTGAGAGATAGATGCCTAAGTTATGTAAGAACTTTATAGGAACGCTCAATTCATGACAACTTCGTATGAAAAGAAAACACTACTGTTCAGCCAAGAATTCAGTCATCAAGATTATTTTCTGTATGTCTAGCACAATACAGAAAGGTCAATATTGCAGATACTGTACAGGTTTTAACACGAACTCCAAAGATGCCTGTGGCTAGTATTACTTCTATAAACTAATTTATACCTTTTAATCTATTCTGACTCAATTGGAACAGTCAACCTAAACTGCCCCTTAGCATAAAAGGGGTGTAGATCCAGACAGTTCCATAGATCTTCCGATGTCTTCTTGATAGATTATTTTCCTTTTGGTTCTGGATTAACTTCAATTATGTGGCAAAAGGAAATCAAATGCTTAATTGGTTAGCATATCCTCTGATGACAGTGTAATTTCTTGCAGCCTAAGGCAACGTCTAGCACTCTGTACACACAGGTAATGTGTTATAAATTGCTAAATTTTAGAAAAGGTTATCTTTTCCAATAACATTTCAGGACTTTTTTTGGCATATTTTATGAACAGGTTCTGAAACTAGGGTAGACTAACTAATAATTGATACAGAGTTTATTGGGAACTTTCAAAGACTATACTTGAATGAGGAGGGTGCAACTTGCATGACCCACATCCACTTTGATTAAACCTTCCCAGCTATATTGTACTTACCATCAGGAATTGTTTTAGTGTGTTAATGTGAAATATATACCAGAGCTTTGTCTATGTAATTGAATCATAATTATTACCCCAAAACTGAAGTGTCCAAAGATTTTCTCTTGATGCAGTCTGACTAAACATAACCACAGAATCCGTGGAAACAGGCCATCTGGCCCAACAGGTCCACATTGACCCTCCAAGGAGTATCCCAGCCAAACCTATTCCCCTACCCTATTACTCTGCATTTATCTCTAACTAATGCACTCAATCCACACATCTCTGCACATTATGGGCAATTTACAACGGTCAATTCACCTGATCTGCACATCTTTGGATTGTGGGAGGAAACCGGAGTACCCCGGAGGAAACCCATGTAGACATGGGGAGAATGTGCAAACTCCACACAGGCATTCGTGCAAGGCTGGAATCAAACCTGAGACCCTAGCGCTGTGAGGCAGCAGTGCTAACCACTGAGCCACCTTGGCACCCAGTTAAACAGAAATAAAAATACTTAAAGCCAGCAACAAAATACTACAAATTTATAAACACGGCTTTCATTGTAAGCGCTGTATTTAAATGGTGAATATGATGACTTTTAAAAAATTTAATCCTGAACATTTGCTTACTGTTGCTGTGGAACAAGCTGGAAAGGGTCTTTATTTGTAGAAACCAAACTGAACTCAGGTTAAAGGATGAAATTTTTTAGATTAGATTAGATTACTTACAGTGTGGAAACAGACCTTTCAGCCCAACAAGTCCACACCGACCCTCCAAAGAGCAACCCAACCAGACCCATTCCCCTTTACCTAACACTACGGGCAATTTAGAATGGCCAATTCACCTAACCTGCACATTTTTGGACTGTGGGAGGAAACCAGAGCACCCGGAGGAAACCCACGCAGACACGGGGAGAATGTGCAAACTCCACACAGACAGTTGCCCGAGGCGGGAATTGAACCAGGGTCTCTGGCGCTGAAAGGTCTTGGAATTGCAAATTTTAACTTCAACTCTCTAAGAAAAATTTTTAAGAATTTATTTTCTGCCAATTAAGCTTCTCAGCATTAAACAATAGATCATGCATTTACAAAATACTCGTCACATGGTGTCCCAACTGCGTCCATTCAGAACAATTCTGGTTCAAGTTAAAAACTCAGACTGCTTTAAAGTATACTACCTCTCCACTCCAATCCGCCTCAGGTATAATATGTTCGAACAGTATTTCTAAAAGTGATATTGTATTTTGAGAATGTATTTCACAAATAATAAGATCATTAGGTAGCCTTCAATGCAGAAATTTTTGTTTGATCATTTGTTTTAAAACAATGTTTGTTATCCTTAGTTTTGCACAAGTGAGCCTGTATGTTTCATATATGTCATACTAATATGGAAAAATGAACAGAATACATATCTGAAATATAAGGACATGACATTACATAGGCTTATATTAAAATAGTAACTGGAATCGAGCTAACTTATGTCCTTATCACAAAGTATTAACTTGAATTGGCTGCAACACAATGTGAACAAAGCCCCTATTAGTGGGCCACTGTACTGGTAGACCTTGCTGCTCTTGGGTCACTAGACTCGATAATTACCAGGAAGGCCTTGACACTGAGTAAAACCCCTGCTTTCATCTATTACAGATGATCTCTTGAAAGCCTCATTATAACATTTACTTGTACTAATTAACAGAGATCAGAGTCAATTAGCTTTTAACAAGCTGCCCATCACACCACATGGCATCGTTTTTTAAAATGATGTTCCATGACAGCACACTAGATAAATTGACATGAATGACACAAATAAAGTTATTCAAATTATAGTTTCAAAGATCTGAGCAGAGCAAGGGAAAATTCCAAGCCACTAATTAGGTATAACAGCAACAATTTCTGTAGTATTAATCAACGCAGACAATAATCTTTAACTTACTTTCCATAGTTACGAAGACAATATAGTGATATGTCCTTGCCAAATAAATATTGGACTATAAACTGTTGAATAAACTTTCAATTAACATGAGTATAAATGAATGGGAAAAATTGACAATGCCTACATAAATAACATTTATTAAGAAAGCATATGTGAGAAATGAATTCCATTTCAAACGTAGAGGAAACTCTAATTTCAGTTCATTTTGGTAGTTGGATTCTGGTGAAAAGGGTGCGAGAAAGTTCAGAAATTTGCAAGCTTCTGCCTGCACTTGTCATTCAAAAAGATTTATTCGGTATGATTAGTTTCCAAATTCCACAAGTTTTATGCACTAAAACGAGTAATGGACTGAATGAAAGAAAACAGTAATCAGATTTCTTTTTGCATTAATGAACATAAGTTACACCTAATTAGTACTGGTATGCTTTAACTTTCAATGCCTATTATAAAAAAAAGAATTAAAGTTGTTAATTTCATAACACGTGGTTAGATAGCTGCAAAGGGAACATTCTGTTCACTGAATATTTTGCCGTCCAAAATACTTAATTTTCCAATTTTGATTTAAGAGTAGTGGGGACAGCATTGTACCAATTTTTCACTGGGAGGTTCTAGACAGAGCATAAGCATCAAGTTTTTTTTTAATATTCCTGATCAATTAGAGCATGAAATACTTAATGTAATTAATTCTGAATAAATTGACCAGAGTTAATCCAAACAAATATATGTTGAAAGGAAACTGTCATCTATGGGTTAAATTTTCTCTATCTCATGCACCAAAATTCTCTGGGCATTTTTCATACACTGCAAAAAGGAATACAGACCACCAATACTAGTTAATTGGCTGCTCATTATTTGTCATGTTTTCCAGCAAGAAATTTTTGCCTCTCAAGGGAGAAAGGTTGAATACGTATTTGAAATTAAAGACGGCACAGAGTTATGTTGATAGAGTGGAGTCACTAGCTCATGGTGGTCATGCAACCAACGTTGATAAAAAAACCATCTGTTTCACTAATGTCTTTTCAGCAAAGAAATCAGCCATCTTTACCTGGTGTAGTCTACAAGTGACTCCAGAACCTCAGCAACATGATTGACACTTAATTGCACTCTGGGAAATTCAGAATGAACAATAGGGAGAGGCTGAACAGGCTGGAGCTGTTTTCCCTGGAGCGAAGGAGGTTGAGGGGTGACCTTATAGAGGTTTACAAAATCATGAGGGGCATGGATAGGATAAATAGCCAAAGTCTTTTCCCTGGGGTTGGGGAGTCCAGAACTAGAGGGCATAGGTTTAGGGTGAGAGGGAAAAGATAGAAAAGAGACCTACGGGACAACCTTTTCACGCAGAGGGTGGTACGTGTATGGAATGAGCTGCCAGAGGAAGTGGTGGAGGCCGGTACAATTGCAACATTTAAAAAGCATTTGGATGGTTATACGAATAGGAAGAGTTTGGAGGGATATGGGCTGAGTGCTGGCAGGTGGGACTAGATTGGGTTTGGATACCTGTTCGACGTGGATGGGTTGGATTGAAGGGTATGTTTCCATGCTGTACATCTCTATGACTCTAAGTGCTGGCTTAGCCAGTGACACCTATGTCCTGTGAACAAACTGTAAAAAGAAAACCAAAGGTGACAAATCCATAATTACTTTTAAAAACTCCAGAAGTCGCACAACACTGGGTTATAGTCCAACAGGTTTATTTGAAATCACAAGCTTTCATAGTCCTGCTCCTTTGTCAGATGAAGTGGAGAGAAGAGCCTGTGGATCATTATTTGGTGTTGTAGGACTTCTGACCTTGTCCAGCTTAGTCCAATACCAGCATGCCCACACCATACTTCAACAAGGGAAGTGAATAAATATTTGAAAAGAAAATATTTGTAAAGGTATGGGGAAAGCTCAGTGAGCTCTTATAGCGCAATTGTACCAGATTCAAGTCCCATCTGCTCCAGAGGTGTGTCATATTATGAACAGGTTGCTTAAAATAATATTTCCCTGGAGCGTAGGAGGTTAAGGGATGACCTAGCAGTTTATAAAATCATGAGGGGCGTAGATAAAGGTAAATAGCAAATGTCTTTTTCCCTAGGGAGAGGAGTTCAAAACTAGAAAATGTAATTTTAGGAGAAAGATTTAGAATGGATCTGAGGTACAACTTTTTCACACAAAAACTGGTTTGCATGTGGAATGAACTGACAGAAAAAGTTGTAGATACAATTTCACCATTTAAAATACATTTGGATAAGTACATGAATTGGTAAACTTTAGAGACATTTGGTCAAATGCAGCCAAACGGGACTAGTTTAATTTGGGAAACCTGGGTGGCACTGATGAGTTGGAGTGAAGTGTCTATTTCCATGCTCTATGACTCCATGATGTAAAACTCAAAGTTAGGACAGGAACAATTGGCTGCATGCACATCTTTATTGCAGAAACTCCTTGCTGGAGAATTGCAGGTGCATACAAACATAATTGATTTGTCACTGTTCCTTAACTGATACGGCAGCTGCATGTTTCTATTAAAAGAAAGCACTCAGCTTTTCTACTCTACCAAATTTTCAATCAAATCTATAGAACGGCACCAATTAAAATGCACACTTGTAAAATCGTAGTATCTTTTCCTTACTACAATATGACCTTAGAGAGAATAAAGGAAAGCATTTCCCAGTTTACTGCACACTACCACTGGCCCCACAAACCATGAATATTCGACTGAAGGAGCAAGGAATTAGGCTGGGATCTGGTTATGCCAGGCCCGTTAGTACTCTCAGAGAACTTTTTTTTTGCTAAATACATGATGATACTACCATGACCCATCTGACAGTGCATCCACTTGAAAAAGGATACAATCCTCAAGTAGGACTGACCACCTTAGGTAAACAAAAATTTAAAAGCAACATTACAGTAAGGGAACCAGTCTTTCAGGAAAAAGATATGTGCTCCATTCTCTCTTAGTTTATGGTTTTTTTTAGATCTTTGCAAGTTCCTTCCTTCACGAAAGCATGCCCCAGTTTAAAAAACAAATGTATTCTAGAGGGCTGTTTCAGAACTTTGGAACTTAGCTTTATACTTGCTTGGAGATTTACTGCACCCACCATCAGACCCATTGACACAAAACAATTTCTTAAGAGTATGGCTTAGTTGTGCTTGGAGAGTGAGACGGAATAGAATAGAATCAGAGAATGGCTGCATTACAGGAGACTGTTGTTCAGCCTATCATGTCTATCTCACTTCTCTGCTAAAATAACTCAGCTAGTCCCACTCCTCCACCCTTACCCTTCACTTGTAGTCCTGCACTTGATTTTCACTTCAGGCATTTAATTTCCTTTTGAAAGCTATAACTGAATTTGCCTCCACCACCTGCTCAGGCAATAGTATCCAAATCCTAACCATTCGTGAAAGAAATATGTTTGCCATTCATTTCAAATTGCCATTGTCTGATTCTTGATCTTTCCACTAATTGGAGCAGCTTCTCTCCGTCTTTTCTGAGCAAACTGCTCAGATTCTGATGATAGATCATCAACCTGACACATTCACTCTGTATCTCTCTTTATAGACAGTATCAGTCCTGTTGATACTTTCATCATTTCACAGTTTTATTCCTAACTAACACTGTTGATTGAGTCTATGTGCAAACAAAATAGATTTGCTTCAATGCACAGTCTGCAACAAGTCACAATAACTAGTTAAATAGCATTCATAAAAATAGTTCCAGTGATATATATTCCGAAACAAGTTCAGTTAGAAGATGGTTTATAATCCACATGGGATTCTCAGAACAGTATTAAATTGATTTACTGAAAATGACTTACTGCATAGGCACATCTGCAATTCAATTGACTAGCTTGAACTTTTCAAAAGGGACTCCTCACCTCCTTCCATGATTTGAAAAATACTGTTGGCATACAGCAAAGCTTGCTTGGAGAACTTGACCAATATCCATTTAGCTAAAAGAAAACTGATCATCTAGTAAGGCAGTTTTCCTTGAAGTGGAATCTTCAATAATGCTAGAAAAATACTACACTTGTGAAGAATTTTGTAAGGAAAAGCTTTCTTATGCATCATTAAAAGCTATTCTCCAGTAAAAGCACTGGTGTAAACTGATTGAAGAAATTTCTTAAATGAGTCATTCAAGTCAAGGTTCCTTCTCGTCTACAAATGAGGAGTAGATTTCCATCATCTTGGGGGGTGCAAATACAACTATCCTTTTCAATCCTGCTTCATTCCCTTTTCAGAGTCTCTTAATCTGATCTTCTGGGAGATACCATTTGACACATCCCACATAACTGTTACACTTAACAGTTTCATTACACCCTGACTAAATTTGAAAGTTTTCAGACAAGCAACAACTTGTCTGTTGGAAGTATTGTGGGCTGAAATGTTCCTCTGCTTTTAGCAATCAGTGATCAATGCAGAGAACACCCATACTCTTTGTATAGCCATTCACACCCTGTTGTTGCCTCCTTCAAATAATACATTGGGTTATGGTGCACAGTAAGGCATTGTGGGAAATTCATAAAACAAAGAGGATCAGTGGTCAAATATCACTTAAACAGCATCAGACTACAAAGGCTTCATGTTCTTGTCTACCACATATTGAGTCCGAACAGGTAATTGAGCACTTCCACACGATGACTGGTACAGACTCAAACAAAGGACATGCAATTCATCACAGCTGATGAAAAATTGGTAAGGCTTTTAAACTGCTACCATTTCACTGCCTGGAGACTGTGTCTGTTTAATAACAGCCATTATTCTATGTATATACCATGAGGAAAGACATTAAAAGGAATTGTCATTTTTTTTTAAAGATCAGTTCTCTGAGCAACTGTGATTTTAATACTATATATGGAGGCAAAAATCAAACTTTTAAACCCTACTAAAATCAATTATCCAACTCATCCTTTGTTCGTTTACAAAGAAAATTTAAGTGTTACATGGACTATGCAGCAACTTGCATTAAACCTTTGGTGGTTTTATTGTTAAGACTTCTAGCAAGTTCAGGATACCTAGGCTGCATTTCTAATCCTAATCTATACTCCTGTAAATAATACAAACAAATTTTAAAAAAAGTCTAAATATCTTCATTGCTCAAACCACTAAAGCCACATGTATGAAATATTTACCTGTACTTACCTTCTGACCCCTTCTCTTTTAGTCTATTGCCATTGTAATCCAACATACAGAATTGTTGTTAAGTTCGCAGCACCCCTGCCTCTTTTACCAGGTTCTAGGTTCAAGGTCCACTTCAGGTCTTGAGTACAAAAATCAAATCTGTTACTCAAATGTTTTAGATTAGATTACTTAAAAGTGTGGAAACAGGCCCTTCGGCCCAACAAGTCCACACCGACCCACCGAAGCGCAACCCACCCAGACCCATTCCCCTACATTTAGCTCTTCACCTAACACTACAGGCAATTTAAAATGGCCAATTCACCTAACCTGCACATTTTTGGACTTGTGGGAGGAAACTGGAGCACCTGGAGGAAACCCACGCCGACACGGGGAGAATGTGCAAACTCCACACAGTCACCAAAGGGTAGAATCAAACCTGGATGCTTGGCACTGAGGCGCAGTGCTAACCACTGAGCCTCCCGTTATTTTCGTAGCTTTATTCTCCAAGAGGCTTCTCTTTCTTTGATTATATTTAAATAAGCTTTTGCTGTACAGCTCGATATTACTTAAAAGTTTATCCTCAAAGATTATTTTCTTTTTGGTCATACTTTGTTCATTTTTAAAACTTTCCAAGTTCTCTGGCTTACCACTAATCTTTGTCAAATATTGTATATTTTTGTGTTTCAGTGTGATACTGTATGAACCACCCTGGCTAACAAATCTCTGTCCAAAGAGACTGAACTTTAAAGTTACCCTAAATTATATCAGAAATCATTATCATCTCAGTGACACATTTTAACATAGCAGTAAATACAGATCAGGTCATAAATTTATTTCATTCTAATGTTGTTTTGTTCCTCTGATCACCAAATATAGTAGCTTCACCAAAGTATGTACACAAAACTGTCATCACACTTAGAAACAAAACAATGGTTTAGATTAGATTACTTACAGTGTGGAAACAGGCCCTTCGGCCCAACAAGTCCACACCACCCCGCCGTAGCACAACCCACCCATACCCCTACATCTACCCCTTACCTAACACTACGGGCAATTTAGCATGGCCAATTCACCTGACCTGCACATCTTTGGACTGTGGGAGGAAACCGGAGCACCCGGAGGAAACCCACGCAGACACGGGGAGAATGTGCAAACTCCACACAGTCGCCTGAGGTGGGAATTGAACCCGGGTCTCTGGCGCTGTGAGGCAGCAGTGCTAACCACTGTGCCACCGTGCCGCCCAATTGATGGGCTAACATTGACAAATGATGCAGTCAACAGTGTCCTTGGTGTTACATTAGTCAAAAACCAATGGAACAATCTTAGTAACAGATTGATATCAGTAACAATGAGAAAACAGATCATTATTGAGTTCATTCACAATATGCTGTGCCATTTGCTACTTGTGGTAATTATCTTTTGGCAGTACACACCAATTTCAAAATGTGCACATCTAATTTAAAAGGTTAATGTCAATAAATATTTGACATACTCTTTCAAAATTGGTGTCCACAATAACTCAGGATGCCCGACTAGAAAGGAATATCATTTATTGTTGAAGACTAAAATAGAGCCACTACTCATGGCATTCATAGGCTAGTCCCAGCCCTAGAAAGAGAGTTGTGCAGACCCATCCCTGGATCGACTTATACCTATTTTTCTAATTAATCTGCGAAAAGATGTGGGCACAAAAGGGCCCTCTTTTTAAAAAAATAATCTATTTTTTGAATCAACTGGTTCAGAGATGTTATTACCCACCTCTGCAGTAGGTGGGACTTGAAGCCAGGCCTCCTTGGTCCAAGGATAGAGATACTTAACACTGTACCAAGTGAGGGCCCTCTAGATCTACTTGTATTTTAAAAAAATTAACCTATTTTCCTAATCAACCTATTCAGAGAAATGTTATTACACAGCCCTGGAGCAGGTGGGACTTGAACCCAGGCAGGGGCTCGGTCTACTTTAAAAGGATTCAGGTGATGATTTTCAGTTGGTCAAGCTGTGAGTGCATCTGATAGCAGGTAATAAGCTCCGCAGGAAGATTAATTAATGATTTTAAAAATCACACAACTCCAGGTTATAGTCCAACAGGTTTAATTGGGAGCACGCTAGCTTTCAGAGCAACGCTCCTTCATCAGGTCATAGTGGAGGGCTCAATCCTAACAGAATTTACAGCAAAAATTTACAATGTGATGTAACTGAAATTATACATTGAAAAATTGATTGTCTGTTAAGCCTTTCATCTGTTAGAATACTGTGATAGTTTCACTTCTTTCATGTGTAAGTCACAAAACCTTTTTTTTAAAAAAAGTTGCATTCTTGGTTTAGCTGTTAACAATGGTGATAGCAAGACAATATGTTGAAGGTGTTGGCCCCCTGTGTTCTCTGTCCATACCATGATGTTTAGATTAGTGAGATAATCTCACTTTTTAGATTAGAATCAATCTAAATATCATGGCATAGACAGAGAACACAGGGGGCCAACACCTTCAACATATTGTCTAGCTATCACCATTGTTAAGAGCTAACCTGAGAATGCAACTTTTTGAAAAAAGGTTTTGTGATTTACACATGAAAGAAGTGAAACTATCACAGTATTCTAACAGATGAAAGGCTTAACAGACAATCAATTTTTCAATGTATAATTTCAGTTACATCACACTGTAAATTTTTGCTATAAATTCTGTGTTAGGATTGAGCCCTCCACTATCACCTGATGAAGGAGCGTCGCTCCGAAAGCTAGTGTGCTCCCAATTAAACCTGTTGGACTATAACCTGGAGTTGTGTGATTCTTAACTTTGTACACCCTAGTCCAACACCGCATCTTCAAATCATAATTAATGAGTGGAAGGGTTATCACTGTGTCAAACCTGTTTAAATTAATGGTAGTTTTCTCGATTTAGCTAATATTTGCACAAAAATTCACATTCATACTCAGGTCAATACTTTTTGGTAAAAATGAGGAACATATCCCACCTTTCATTCTTCTAAACTCAAAAAAGTCCAGGCCAAACTTGCCCAACTGTTCATCACAAGACAACCCTTCTATTGCAGGACACAGTGTAATGAACCTTCAGTGAACTGCCTGGGTTATGTCTCATTCAGAAAGGAGACAAAAATCGTACCCCGTACTAAGTATGGTCTCACCAGTGTCTTGTATAATTATGGAGTCATACAGCATGGAAACAGACCCTTCAGTTGAACCAGTCCATGCTGAATGCAATCTTAAGCATTGGGATTTCACCTACCTGCTGCAGGCCCATGTGCCTCAAAACCTATTTTTATTCATGTACTCATCCAAATGTCTTTTAAATATTGTAATTATAGAGTCAGAGAGATGTACAGTATGGAAACAGACCCTTCAGTCCAACCTGTCCATGCCGACCAGATATCCCAACCCAATCTGGTCCCATCTGCCAGCACCCAGCCCATATCCCTCCAAACCCTTCCTACTCATATACCCATCAAAATGCCTCTTAAATGTTGCAATTGTACCAGCCTCCACCACATCCTCTGGCACATACCACCCTCTGCATGAAAATGTTGCCCCTTAGGTCTCTTTTATATCTTTCCCCTCTCACCCTAGACCTATGCCCCCGAGTTCTGGACTCCTCGATCCCAGGGAAAAGACTTTGTCTAGTTATCCTATCCATGCCCCTCAATTTTGTAAACCTCCATAAAGGTCACCCCTCAGCCTCTGACGCTCCAGGGAAAACAGCCCCAGCCTGTTCAGCATCTCCCTGTAGCTCAAAACCTCCAACCCTGGCAACATCCTTGTAGATCTTTTCTGAACCCTTTCAAGTTTCACAACATCTTTCTGATAGGAAGGAGACCAGAATTGCATGCAATAGTTCAACAGTGGCCTAACCAATGTCCTGTACAGCCGCAACATGACCTCCCAACTCCTGTACTCAATACTCTGACCAATAAAGGAAAGTATACCAAATGCCTTCTTCATTATTCTATCTACCTGCGACTCCACTTTCAAGGAGCTATGAACCTGCACACCAAAGTCTATTTGTTCAGCAACACTCCCTAGGACCTTACCATTAAGTGTATAAGTCCTGCTAAGATTTGCTTTCCCAAAATGCAGCACCTTGCATTTATCTGAATTAAACTCCATCTGCCACTTCTCAGCCCATTGGCCCATCTGGTCAAGATCCTGTTGTAATCTGAGGTAACCCTCTTCGCTGTCCACTACACCTTCAATTTTGGTATCATCTGCAAACTTACTAACTGTACCTCTTATGCTCGCATCCAAATCATTTATGTAAAGGACAAAAAGTAGAGGACCCAGCACCGATCCTTGTGGCACTCCACTGGTCACAGGCCTCCAGTCTGAAAAACAACCCTCCACCACCACCCTCTGTCTTCTGCCTTTGAGCCAGTTCTGTATCCAAATGGCTAGTTCTCCCTTTATTCCATGAGATCTAACCTTGCTAATCAGTCTCCCATGGGGAACCTTGTCGAACGACTTACTTAGATCACATCTAAGATCACATCTACTGCTCTGCCCTCATCAATCTTCTTTGTTACTTCTTCAAAAAACTCAATCAAGTTTGTGAGACATGATTTCCCACGCACAAAGCCATGTTGACTATCCCGAATCAGTCCTTGCCTTTCCAAATACATGTCCATCCTGTCCCTCAGGATTCCCTCCAACAAATTGCCCACCACTGAGGTCGGGCTCACTGGTCTATAGTTCCCTGGCTTGTCTTTACTGCCCTTCTTAAATAGTGGCACCACTTTAGCTAACCTCCAGTCTTCCGGCACCTCACCTGTGACTATCGATGATACAAATATCTCAGCAAGAGGCCCAGCAATCACTTCTCTCGCTTCCCACAGAGTTCTCGGGTACAGCTGATCAGCTCCTGGGGATTTATCCACCTTTAACCATTTCAAGTCATCCAGCACTTCATCCTCTGTCATCTGGACATTTTGCAACATGTCACCATCTATTTTCCTACAGTCTATATCTTCCATATCCTTTTCCACAGTCAATACTGATGCAAAATATTCATTTAGTACCTCCCCATTTTCTGTGGCTCCACACAAAGGCTGCCTTGCTGATCTTTGAGGGGTCCTATTCTCGAGGTAAAAACAATGACTGCAGATGCTGGAAACCAGATTCTGGATTAGTGGTGCTGGAAGAGCACAGCAGTTCAGGTAGCATCCAAGTGCTTCGAAGCAACTTGGATGCTGCCTGAACTGCTGTGCTCTTCCAGCACCACTAATCCAGGGTTCTATTCTCTCCCTAGTTACCCTTTTGTCCTTAATATATTTGTAAAAACCCTTTGGATTCTCCTTAATTCTATTTGCCAAAGCTATCTCATGTCCCCTTTTTGCCCTCCTAATTTCCCTCTTAAGCATACTCCTACTTCCTTTATACTCTTCTAAGGATTCACTCGATCTATCCTGTCTATACCTGACATATTCTTCCTTCTTCTTCTCAACCAAACCCTTAAATTTCTTTAGTCATCCAGCATTCCCTTTACCTATCAGCCTTCCCTTTCACCCTGACAGGAATATACTGGATTATCCACTTCTTCTGGAATTTCATTCCACACGTGAACAATCCTCGGCGTAAAAAATTCGCTCCTCATTTCTTTTTTAAGTCTCCCACCTCTGACCTTAAAAATGAGCCCTCCAGCCTCAATCCCCCATCCTAGGGAACAGACAACAATCACGACCTCTATCGATACCTCATTATTTTTTAAACTTCTTTCACGTCATCGCTCAACCTCCTAGGCTCCACTAAAAAAAGTCCTTTCTTTATAACTCAAACCTTCCATACCTGGCAACATCCTGGTAAATCTATTCTGATCCCTCTCCAGCTTGATAATATCCTTCCTATAACGGTGACCAGAATTAGACACAGTATTCCACAAGTGGCCTCACCAACATCCTGTACAACCTCAGCATTACTTCCCAACTCCTATACTCAAAGGACTGAGCAATGAAGTCAAGCTGCCAAGTGCTTTTTTTAAACCAGCCTGTATATATGGAACACAAACTTCAAAGAATATGTACCTGCACATCTCTGTTGTACAACACTATCCAAGACTTAGGAGAAAGTGAGGACTGCAGATGCTGGAGATCAGAGCTTAGAAATGTGTTGCTGGAAAAACACAACAGGTCAGGCAGCATCAAAGGAGTAGGAGAATCGATGTTTCGGGCATGATTCCTGAAGAAGGGCTTATGCCCGAAATGTCGATTCTCCTGCTCCTTTGATGCTGTCTATCCAAGGCCTGACCATTAATTGTACAAGCTCTACCCTTGTTTGTTTTACCAAAACGCAATACCTCGTATTTATCTAGATTGCAATCCATCTTACATTTTTCAGCCCATTGATCCATTTGATCAAGATCCCTGTGTAATCTTAGAAAACCTTCTTCACTGTCTACAATACCACTAATTTTGGTGTTGTGCACAAACTTACTAACCATGCCTTCTATATTCTCATCCAAATGCTTTATATAAACGACAAACAAGACGACCCAGAATCAATCCCTATGGAACACCACTGGTCACAGACCTCCAGCTCGAGAAGCAACCCTTTATCACCATGCTAGCTCCTGCAGTTAAGCCAATTATGTATCCAACTGGCAAGCTCAGCCTGAATCCATGTGACCTAACTTTACTAATTGGTCTACCATGAGGAATCTTGTTGAAGGCTTTACTAAACTCTAAGTCAACAATCTCTACTATTCTGCGCTCATTGAGTTTTTGACGAAGTTACCAAAAAGATTAAGCAAGTTTGTGAGACATGATTTTTCTCTCACAAAACCACGCTGACTATCCCAACCACGCTGACTATCCCTAATCGATTTTTGCCTCTCTAAATGTCCATAAATCCTATCTTTTCTAATCACCTCCAACAACTTATCCACAACCGAAGTCAGATTCATAGGTCTATAGATTCCTGGTTTCTCCTTACAAAGTTGATTAAACAAAGGACATTAGCTACCCAAACATCAGGCATCTCGCCTGTACTTATAGATGAAGCAAGTTGCAGTAGAATTTTTACTACTAAACCCAAGAATGTGAAGAATGGAGTCATAGCTAGTACATTGGAAGATGTAGTTGTTGGGGGTCAATCATCTCAGCTCCAGGGCATCATTGAAGTGGTAGAGTCAAACACACTCAAGGTAGTGACTGAGGCCCCATTCAGATTCTTTACTAAAGGACTTACCTCCACTATTGGGTCAGAAGTGGGAATGTTTGCAAATGATTGCACAATGTTACACACCATTCCCACCTCCTCAAATACCAAAGCAGCCTGCGTCCATTATGTAACAAGGCCTGACTATTATCCAGGGATGACAAATGGCAAGTAACATTTGCACCACGTGTGCCAGAAAAAGGCCCTCTCCAATGAGAGAGGATCTAACCATCCCTTTAACATTCAATGGCATCACCACAGTTGAATCCACACTATCAACATCCTGTGGTTAACCATCAAGAAAAATACTAAACTACTCCAGCCATTTAAACATTGTGGCTAAACACCCAGGATTGGAGTATTCATCAAAGGATTGAGGCAGTTCAAGGCGGCAATTCACTAATATCGTCTCCAGGGAATTTAGGATGGGCAATAAACACTGGCCTACCCAGCAACAACCAAATTCCATGAATTAAAATAACTTATCCCTCAACCATCTGGTTATTATTATGCTCTGTTGTTTATGGGAAATTGCTGCACTATGTTTCCTATAATAGAACATTGACTATAGCTCAATAATACTTCATTCATTGCAAAATGTATCGCAATACCCCAAGGTCATGCCAAATCACTATATAAATCCAGGGTTTGTCAAGCAAATTGTACAACCGACTTCATAATGCACACATTTTGTTTGTATTAAAAACCTGTTTATGATTTGCAAATCGTAATATTAAGTTTGATTCTACTTGCATAGCATCTCATGAAACATCGAGCACAAAGTGGCCATTTAGCACAAACATTCAATGCTACTATGTTTACTCAATTCATGTCAGTCAAATCTTTCCTCATGTAAATCAGTCACCATAACCTTCTAACACCTTCATCCTCATAGGCCAATCTCACCATTCCTTCAATGCAACTTTATTACTTAGAAAAACTGTTTCCTGTGGTCACATTTATTGGTGTGTATTTTATATTGATACTTTGAATTCTGCTCTTCCATGTAAGTGGGAACACCGTGCAGTGTACAGTACATTTCTTCTACTGTATCAAAGAAATATTTTCACAGATTTAAGGACTTTAAGATCACCAGTTTTCCCTCCTGTTAAGAGAAAAAAAGGAGACCGGTCTATATATCCTTGCCCAATTGATACACAGCACCATTTCTTAAATCACCCTTTTACATCTCTTTTACACCATTGTCAGTGCTTCCATTTTCCATCTGCAATATAACACAGAACTGTAGACAATATTCCAAATGTGAAAAACAACTGGTTTTTAACCAGTGTGCCGCAGCACACTTGTGTAATGTGTGAAATAGTTTTGCACAAATAAAGAGAATTAATGTAAAGCAAACATATTATTTTGTAAACCAAAATTATAACTCAAAACTTGTAAACATTATTCATTGAATTAAAGGCGCAGTGTGGTCTTTTGATTTTAAACGTGAAACATTTCTAAAGGCACATTGCTAAAGGGTAACAGTGAGAGGAAGTGAAAATGTGGGTGTGCTATGCTAATATAAAGATTGGGAACTCTTGACCTAATCAAGTTTCCATAAAGTTTAATGTAATTCCTCTATCTTTCAATCGTGTTCCTCTAAAAATAATCCCATGCTTGCTTTGTTCTACTTTGTATTGAATAGGCTTTTAATCTACATAATGTTTAGTAATTCATGTTTGTGTTCTCCCAGATATAACTACCCTGTGTCTTATTTCCTAATCAAAAATACAACTTCACTATTTTCCTCAGTAACACTAATTCTGTATACATAATAAAACTCACTTACCAATACTGAAAATTTAACATGTATTTTTTAAAATTCAGTTCAAACATCTGAGAGACGATGGTGGTGAGCTACCTTCTTGAACTCCTGCTGTCCATATGGTGTAGGTACAATCATAATACTTCTAAAACGATTGAAGGGAATACTAAGGTTTTGTGCCAATGGCAATAAAGGATCGATGATATTGTACAGTCAGGTAGTTGTGGCTCTTAGAGGGGAAATTGGTGTAATGCTGCTTTTGTTCTTTCATGCTGCAGAGTCATGGCTTTGGAAGCTGATTTGGAAGGAGTTGAGGTGAACTACTGGAGTGCATCTTGTAGCTGGTATACATTGAGGCCATTGTGCATCTGTGATCAAGGGAGTGATATTGAAGGTGTTGGATGGTGTTTTCCTAGATGGTGTCAAGCTTCTTGGGTGTCAGTGGAGCTATATCATGTAGTTAAAAATCACACACCAGGTTATAGTCCAACGGGTTTAATTGGAAGCACTAGCTTTCGGAGCGCTGCTCCTTCATCAGGTGGTTGTGGAGGACACAATTGTAAGGCACAGAATTTACAGCAAAAGTTTTCAGTGTGATGTAACTGAAATTATACATTGAAAAATACACTTTATTGTCTGTTGAGTCTTTCAAATACCATGATAGTTTCATTTCTTTCATGTGTAAATCACAAAACCTTTTTTAAAAAGTGACATTCTCAGGTTAACTGTAACAATTGGTGTCAGCCAGATAATATATTGAAGGTGTTAGCCCCGTGTTCCCTGTCTGTGCCATAATGTTTAGACTGATTCTAATCTAAAAAGTGAGTTGACGGAGTCTTACATGGATCCATGCAGTTTTTGAGCAAAGTACAATGTAACTCTGCAAGTACAAATTCACCCCACAAACGTATGTGTGTGTGTGTGTGTCTCTCTCTCTCTCTGTCTGGGGTGGGGTGGCGGGGGTGGGGTTTGTAGGCGTCTGGGTGTGTGTATAGTGCAATGGTGGTCCGCCTTGGAGGATGGTCACCCGAAGGTCCGAGGTCAAATGTCCTGGATTGCTGGGAGGGAACATTCCTGTCTGGTGCCCACTCATCCGCTGCCATAGCCTTTGCTTGGTTTCCCGAATGTACCATGCCTCAGAGCATCCTTGCCTGCAACGGATAAGATAGACAATGTTGGCTGAGTCACAGGAGTACCTGCCACATCCATGGTGGGAGGATACCCCACGTGTAATGGTGGCATCCATGTCCACATTCTGACATGTCTTGCAGCACCTACCGTGACAGGGTTGTATGGAGCTGTCCTGAGAGCCGGGCAACTTGCTACGAACAATGATCTGTTTGAGGTTTGGCGGTTGTTTAAAGGCGAGCAGTGGAGATGTGGTGAAGGTCTTGGCGAGGTGCTCATCCTCACTGATAATGTGTTGCAGGTCATGAAGAACATGGTGTAGTTTTTCAACTCCTGAGAAGTACTGGACAATGAAGGGTACCCTATCAGTTGCAGCACGTGTCTGTCTCCTTGCTGTAGCACATCGGAACTGGCGGTCGATTAGTTGAGCATTGTACCCCATTCTGAGGGCATCTTTGAGTACTTCCAGGTGCCTGTCACGTTCCTCCTCATCTGAGCAGATCTGCTGTACGCATAGGGCTTGTCCATCGGGGATGGCTGCTTTAATATGTTTTGGGTGGAAGCTGGATAAGTGTAGCATTGTGAAGTTGTCTGTGGGTTTGCGGTAGAGTGTGGTACTGAGGTGTTCATCCTTGATAGAGATGCACGTGTCCAAGAATGAAACAGATCGTCGAGTGTCGTCTATGGTGAGTTTGATGGTGGGATGAAACTTGTTGATATCACTGTGTAGTTTTATCAGTGACTCCTCTCCATGGGTCCAGAGGAAGAAAATGTTGTCAATGTACCTGGTGTATAATGTTGGTTGGAGGTCCTGCATAGAGAAGTCGTCTTGTTCAAACCTGTGCATGAAGATGGTGGCATATTGTGGTGCAAATTTGGTCTCCATGGATGTTCCATGTGTCTGGATGAAGAACTGGTTGTCAAAGGTGACAACATTGTGATCAAGGATAAAGCAGATGAGTTGTAGGACAGTGTTCTAGGTAAGTGGAGAGTATTCCATCAGACTTCTGACTTGTCCAGTGTAGATGTTGGACAGAAATGAAGCACACACTGCTGAATTCAAAGCACTGTTAATCTCAAGCGAATTTGGAAATAAAGTTGTTATTTAATACTCAGGCCTGTTACTAAAGCTGCAGCTGGATGCTGTGAAGGCATCTGAACTTGATATTGATGTGGTAATTATGACTCTGCTAATCTTAAGTACATGTCTTTATCACAGGTGGTGAAAATTCTGACAAGCCAGTGAACTGTCCACTTATTTTCATTCTGGAAGGAAGGTCTATATGTAGTCATTCCCTTGAATACCTGAACACCCTATGACTAAGCTTTTACCAATGCTGACTAAAATCAACAAATTCCCAAGAACATTTGCCATTGTCACTTAACTTATAGCAAAACTCCACAGAAACTAAAACTGAAGCTGCTGGAAAAGCTCAGCAGGTCTGGCAGCATCTGCGAAGACAAATCAGTCTTAACGTTTCAGGTCCGGTGATGCTTCCCCAGAACTAATTTACATTGGCTTTTCTCTACAGAAACTACTCGAGACAGGTGACAACAATTTTTATTTTCATGGAGATGGAAAATAAATACAACTAAAATATGCAGGTTGTTGCAAATACTTAGCTAGAGACAAACAAAAACTGCAGATGCTAGAATCCAAGGTAGACAAGCAGGAGGCTGGAAGAACACAGCAAGCCAGGCAGCATCAGCCTGATTGAACAAAATCATTGATTGTTATCAGGACCTTTATTGTCCTGAAGATGAATAACACCTGAAATATTGAATTCTCCACCTCCTGATGCTGCTTGGCTTGGTGTGTTCTTCCAGCCTCCTGCTTGTCTATGTTGCAAATATTTGACAAGATTTTCAGGTTCTATTTCAAATTTTTAAATCAAGAATACATTTTTAAAATAAGCCTACTGTTCTGATACTTTCTACTGCATATAAAAATAAGTTAACCAGCACCATTCTTTCACTTGTGTTTGTCTGAGGGTTTTACAATGGAACATAAGGATTTAAATCAAAACCTGATGTTTTTGGGCTTATTTACTAAATCCATATCCAAGAACAAATTCATATCCTAAATTCTGCAAGACAAGTCAGACAAAATATGAACCGTAATAGCCCTTACAGATGTTTCACAGCAGGTCTAAGAGTCTGCACAGCGGGCTTTTGTTTAACTTAGAAAATTAATTGAACCAAGAAAGCAACACACTACTAGTAGTAAGTGCAGTCCGGTCAGAAGAGTCCCAAAGTTCCACTGTACTTAATGAACAATCTGCTACACAGTTATAAAATTACTTGCCACATGTTACAACACAATTTAATATATACCCTTTCTTAATATCATCTTTCATTTTATGCTTTGGGCAATGCATTCCATTAGTCTTTACAAACAATTTCAGTACATTAGTGCATTTGGACAAGACTTTAGCATAGTTTATTCAAAACATATTGAAATAATTTCAATGAATACAGCAAAGTACAGATTTTGTTTCTCTGTATGGTCTTCCGAAAATAATTCCATTCAGTTAAAACTAAAATGACCAATTCATTAGAACCTGAATGTAGAGGTACTATCAAAAATATTGTTACTTTATACCTCTCCTGTACAGTTTTGAAGAGAAATTTTTGACAAGCGTCGCTGCAATAATTAAAATAATAAACAACTATACAAAATCAGTTAACTGTCTCATCTAAACAATCCTTGATAGTCAACTTTTGCCATTGATAAATGGTGATTGAAATCAATATTGATGAGAGCCCCACCTTGTACCTGCAAATAATTTGCACTTCTAGTTCACTTATTAATCTGCTAAATGCTATTAATTAATCTAATCATCTGGATATATTTATGCACCTATGTTTACCTATTGCTAGAACAGTTTGTGTACTCAGGTGTAAAATAGCAAGATTAATCAAGCTACAGCAAACCTGTCAATCTTGTACATTTGGATTTTAAAACACGTTTGCTTGACTTGCTATTACTTCTCAAGGTAGAAGACAGTGAGGCCTCAAACATGCCTACGTGACCTCAGAACAAAATCATATTGTGCATACTGGTTTATTTTAAGGCCCTCTGAACCAGCCAGAATTAAGAACAAAGATCAAGGAACAATACAGTACTGGAACAGGCCCTTCAGACCACCAAGACTGCGCCGGCACACGCGTCTAAGAATTTTGAAAGGTTCTATCCGATCGCCCCTCATCCTTTGATGTTGAGGTGAAAACAAACCAAGTTTTTCCAACCTATCCTATATCTAATAGCTTTCAAACCAGGCAACATCTTGGTAACAAAAACAGAAATTGCTGGAAAACTTCAAGAGGTCTAGAAACATCTGTGGAGAAAAATCAGAGTTAGCATTTTGGATCCAGTGATCCTTCTTCAGAACATCCTATTGAACTGTTACAATGTCCTGTCCAAAGCCTCCACATCCTTCTCAGTGTGGCAACTGGAACATTACATAATACTCCAAATGTGACGTAACTAAAGTTCTACAGAGCTGCAATATAACTTGCCAACGTTTATACTCTATGTCTTGGATGATAAAGACAAGTATGCCAAATGCCTTCTTGACTAGCTTATCGATTTGTGTTGCCACCTTTAGGGAACTGTATGTCTAGATCTCTCTGCATGTTGATACTACTCAGAATTCTGCCATTTACTGTATACTTGCCTCCTGCATTCGATCCTTCAAAATTGTCCGGATTAAACTTCATCTGCCATTTCTCTGCCCAAGCCTTCAATCTATTAATTTGCATTCTAATATCTTGTTTCGTTTCTCCAAATTATGATTTGAGAAGCATCCTCTGCCTTGATGAAGGCAGACACAAAGTATATGTATATGGTCCATTCTATTTATCTTTGACAATTTAAAGAAGTATGGAGAACTTTCAGATTTACTTCTGTTTGCTGTCAGTCCCTTCCCATGCTCTCTCTTCACCTCAGTTTTTAAAGGGAAAATTATGCAAAGTATTAAAAGACCAAAATCAAAACACAATAAATTCAGACAAAAAATTAAACACAAACATATATAATGTACTAATGAAGACTATGGCCTCAAGAAGCTTCTCAAAGTCATAAAGAATCAGATGAAGAGTTGCTGAGTCAGAGATGTTAGTAATAGTAATGAGGAGCTAGGTGAAAGGTGGGTTTTAAAAGAGAACTTGAAGGCAAGGGAGCTTGAGAGGCATAAACATTTAACTGAAGTCCAAAATGTGGACAATATCCATCTGAAAGTGCAGTCACTAAATGGTGGAACAAAATGATGCACCAGAGGCCATAGTCAGAGGTAAGCTAGAATTATAAGCTATACGCTCATTATGCGTTGTCAAATGTGAACATGGAGGGACAAAGTAAAGGCTTTAATAAACATTTTCTTCGATCACCAGAATGATATTCATAATGGGTGGTTCTGGCAGAAAATAAAAATTTGAAAAGAAACTTATGTCATGTTTTATAATGCCTCCATTACATACTTTGGGGTGTTTGATGCATGGAAGGTCCAATGAAAAATAGAAGCTGCTGTTGCATGGTTGCACTTGGTCTGACAATGCATGGCTCTGTGGGCACACATCAAATGCATTCAACTTTGCATTTCTAAGAGTTCTGTGATCGAAGACAGGAGTTGGACCAGATGAAGACTAGGACAGGAGATGGTGAAGATATTTTCAGCTGAGCAATGGCACCAAATATGGAGGGGAGTTTCTGATTAAGGAAGGCAACAGCTGCAGAAGTAACAAGATGCATCATGGGCAATGCAGTTGAGCGAAATAATGTGTAATTGCAATCAAAACATTGGAAATAAATTAGTAAAAACCAAGTAAAATTATAAAAGCAAAAGGAATGATTAAAAACATCATGTGAGAAACAACAGATAGTACAGACAAATATAAAGGAAAACAGCTGAAACATCACTCATTCCAGTCTGGGCCATCAGGCTATTCACTTGTTTACCTGCTTAGTTCAATACATTCACTGAGACCTCCTTAGCTAATTGAACTTGGTCAAATATGCATCCGATTAATGTGTACAAGCCCTTTCGAGGAACTGAACAAGAAGTTCAACAGTGCTATTTGAGTAACCCATGGATGTTTACATGCAATGAGTTCATGTGTGAGGGCAGCATGTAAGCTTTAACCAGCAGAGAGGGTGTGCTCCATTATGGTCACAAGCACAAAATAATCGCAAGTTTCTTGTTTAACAAACATTAACACATCACAGGCTCAGTAGGTATGAACAAAACACAACACTGATGTAAAGAGTGATGAAATTAAAAACATTCTTGTCTGTCAAAAAATACAACAGATGCTTCTTGCCACATAAAGCATAGGCTTTTGAAAGAGGTTATAAAAACATGACTGTTACTTGATAAAATAACTACATTGCAAAGGGAGAATAACAAGAATACATTGAAATTCAAATATTTGATAAATGGAATTTGCTTCTACAATATGGGGAGCAAAATTGATAATGCTAATTGCTACAACAATACTGGTTAACTAGGTAATTTTTAAAAGACAGACCAACTTATTTTCTGTATTTCTTTTCTGCATGTCAGAATACTATTGTTTATGAATCAAAGTTAATAAAGGTTCCTAGCGCTATTTGAAGGGACAACCTTGCAATATTAAGATTTTCTGAAATGGAAACAAAAAATATCAGATACCCAGTAGGCTTGGCAGCACCTTTGGAGAGAGAAAAAAATGGTGTTGCATGTTTCAGGTCAGAGACCTTTCATTAGAGATAGGGAAAGGTAGTGATATGAGAAGTCTAAGTGTTTCCGGGGGGGGGAACAATGAAGGGAGAGACACGTGCTTGGGATAAAGAGAAATGAAGGTCTGTAAGAGAGTAAAAGGCAAGAAAAATGAGGAAAGGTTTTATGATTTTAGGTAATAAAGATAAGGAACAAAGAAGAATAAAGGAAACACAGATAACAGAAACACAAACCAGTATTGCACAGTAAGTGATGTCAGAATATTGAAAAAGATACATAAAAACAAAAGAATTATCTTGCTCTTACACATTTTTGGGCAGGAGACTTTCATTTTAGAAACTGAACTGGGAAGCCTTTTTTTTGGTTTTGCTTTCTTTGAAGGCCTAGCATTCAGTGTCGAAATAGTTATCGAGCTCACAAATTAAAATTATTTTTTTCTTTCCTAATTGATCCCTTAACAGTATCTGTCAGTGTGTAAATAAGGGTTTATATTCAAAGAAGATTAGGGTTAGATCGTTGATATTATTTAGACTGTCTCATAGTTTACCAGTGTTCTGCTAAATTTATATCTTAATAATAAATTGTTGATTTTTGTTTAAGTTATAAACTTGGCGTCCAAGGCTCTTGTTATAAAAAATCTAGTTAGGAACAATTAAGTAATTTTGAGGGTCATTGAATATTTAAGGTGGCTGTGTTTGGAATCCAGTGATAGGGTAGCTGATTTGGTTAGGTTTGTTATTCCAGTGTTGTAACAACAATCAAAAATCAAATAAAACAGATTATCTGGTTAGTTTAACATGGTAAGTAGGCCACACACAACAGAACATTATCTATTTTAATGGCTTAAATCATTGAGAATTATTCAAATGTTCTAATGCCCCATTTTCTTGCATTTTTCCTATTACCCTTGATTCATTTATTTATTAGAAATCTGTCACTTGCAGCCTTGAATATACTTAAAGACACAACAGCCCTTTGCAATGAAGAGTTCTACAGGTTCACTACCTGAGGGAAGAAATTCTTCCTGGTCATTTATACCCTTTAGCTGTAGACATTTGCGTCTACTAGAATCTCGTGTCTTTCAATTAGGTCACCTCTCATTCTTCTATACTCCAACAAGTACATGCCCAATCTATCTAATCTCATAAAACAATCTCTTCACACTTGCTCCCAGCCTAGTAAAATAGCATAGCAATGATTCACCAGATTGACGGCTGTCCTGTGGTATGAGTAGAGATTAGGTCATAGAGAAATGGTCATGGTCTCAGGATACAGATTGAAATAAGACAAATCAGAGGATGGAGAACCTATAGAATGCTATGGAGGAAAAGTTAGTGAAAACATTTAAAGAAAGCAATGAAGAATCTAAAGGTGTTAAGAGATATGGGGAAAACACAGGAGCATGGCGTTGATTCAGAGTATTAGCCATGATCATGTTGAATGGTGGAACAAGGTCAGTGGGCTTCGCGGTCTACTCGTGCTCCTTTTTTCCACATTGCTATGTCTTTGTCTCTGAGTTAGATCATTGATATTCAAATCCAGGCTTTAAACCTATGAATGAAAAATCTTCAAAATTGGTGAAATTCACATAAAAGGAGCCACGAGTCAGTGATTTTTGCCTCTAACATAGTATTTTATCTTTTGCGGCAGATTTCTGTTATCTCTCATGACATAAGAAACTAGATCCCAACAGTTGATTTAAGACTAGAAAACATAATACTCAAAATGAAGATTTACCCAGTGTACTTAGGACACCTCAGAAAAAGATGAGAAACACACCGGGGAAAGTAAAGCCGGCCACAGGATTCCTTTAAGGTTTGTCAAGCAGAACCACATATTTGTCCTATCAGATACTTTCAAACAAATCTGGGCAACTTTCACAATAGAGTAAGGATTTATTCTATTAATGAAACAGGAAGGGCAAGTTTTTTTTCCTGTTATGATACAAAGACATCTACACCACGAGATGCATTATTTTATAGGGAACAAGATGGCTCAGGACAATGGCAAAATATACGTTTCTTTCTTGTTTAGAATTCACATTTAGAAGACAGACAGTCTGGATCAAAGCTTTCACGCTACAACGTTTATGGCAAATGAGTTAATGCAGTGTCTATTCAATTTCTAACTTAGCATAAATCCACAACACAAGTGTCTCTAATTTAGAAGTCTCACCAAAACAAAAAGTCACAGGAAAGTTAAAGATGAGAAACAAAGATGTCACGGATGTTTCAAGCAACAGCTGTGACAGCCTGGGTTGCAGTGCAGCATTGTGAATGATTAGATGGAGCTGAACCTTGATTTTGCTCTGTGTTACCCTAAATTAGTCAAGCACAAATTGTAACACTGGGTGAAAGAAACTGAAAGCTTATTCTATCTAGGGATGAGATGAGTCAAAGGAAAGAGGTCTGCCCAAAAACTAAAACATTTGAAAATTTTGGGACAAGTAATCACGTACACATTATGGCTCAAAGTAGCAAACCCATGAGAATGCAAGGGGCCAGAAAATTATAGCACTTCATGAATTCCAGTTCCACTTTTTAGGTCTCTGCTCATCAATTATGAAGACAAGATAATTTAGTTCCAGTCACTCAAAGCAGCCAGTAAGAGTCCATTCTTCCTCAGTTCCTTGAAATTCCCTCCCAAATTTTGCTTCTAAATCAATGTCCAGTTTACAATAATAAACAGAGATCAGATTTATCTTAAATTCCAACTATATTTTGCTATGAAACAGAAACTGTTTATGAAGCTAGAACAAGAGCAAATGAATATCTTTAATGATTGATCATGGTCATTACTCATTTGTTACTAATTCCTGCCCACACACAATAGGTTTGTTTACTTAGGTAACAGTCAGGATATTAAGACTGAGCAACTTCTTCACTACTTGCACAAGTCAGGAAGTTCAAGATTCAATTGCTCATTTCTATTAGATAATAAGAACAGAATTAGGCCATGCGGCCAATCTAGTCTGCTCCACTATTCAAACCTGACTGATCTATTTCTCAACCCCATTCTTCTGCCTTTTCAATCCCCTCACTAATGAAGAACCTAACTATATCTGTCTTAAATACATTCAATAACTTGATGTCCACAACCTTCTGTAGCAATGAGTTCCAGAGATTCTTGCTGGAAAAATTCCTTCTCATCTCATTCCTTTGTTAAGTTATTTTTATCTGAGTTTCTTACACACTTGATGCAACTGCAGATGGCAACTTTTGTGAACAACCAAATTTTATTAAGCAAGTTTAAGCTGTGGAGAAAAAAGCTTGGCTTGAGATCTCCCCGAACAAAGGAAACCATCCTTCCTTTATGTAAAATCTTTACATTACAGTCAGTATGCCCACAAGATAACCCCCAGTCACTCCCCCACAGTCACATGCCACTCAAGACACAATGCAGTGACCACATCATCTCCAGAAACAATGTAATGTAAATCATTCGTTAACAGTCAAGTCTGTTGTGAATCTTTTCTTAACTGCAGGGAGTAGTCAGGATTCCAAATGTAATGTTGTTATTGATTTTGAATACGATAATGACGCAAATGTGAATTATCTCTGGATAATAGGAGACGGCCATATAAAAGGCTCTGAATGACAAGGGATAGGAATACAAACTCACTCGCATTCTACCTATAGAACAGAGACATCTCACCCTGCCCCCCGGGGCATTCAATTTGTTGCAGGTCAGCAGAGCAAATTAGCTCCTTAATTTCTCACCTTCACTGTGAGGTTGTGACCTTGGGTCCTAGTCTCTACTACTAGTAAAAACATCTTCTCCAGGTCCACTGTATACAGATTTCTCAGTATTGCCTTCATCCTTCTAAACTCCATTAAGTAATGACAAAAGAGTCCTCAACTGCTCATATGATGAGCTCTTCATCCACAGAATCATTGAACATAGAACTTAACAGCGCAGTACAGGCCCTTCGGCCCTTGATGTTGCGCCGACCAGACATAGAGTCATAGAGATGTACAGCATGGAAACAGACCCATCGGTCCAATCTGTCCTTGCCGACCAGATATCCCAACCCAATCGAGTCCCATCTGTCAGCACCCAGCCCATATCCCTCCAAACCCTTCCTATTCATATACCCATCCAAATGGCCTCTTAAACGTTGCATTTGTACCAGCCTCCACCACATCCTCTGGCAGCTCATTCCATACACGTACCACCCTCTGCGTGAAAAGTTGCCCCTCAGGTCTCTTTTATATCTTTCCCCTCTCACCCTAGACCTATGCCCTCTAGTTCTGGACTCCCAGAACCCAGGGAAATACTTTGTCTATTTATCCTATCTATTCCCTTCATAATTTTGTAAACCTCTATAAGGTCACCCCTCAGCCTCCAATGCTCCGGGGAAAATAGCCCCACCCTGTTCAGCCGCTCCCAATAACTGAGATCCTCCAACCCTGGCAACATCCTTGTAAATATTTTCTGAACCTTTTCAAGTTACACAACATCTTTCCGATAGGAAGGAGAACAGAATTGCATGCAATATTCCAACAGTGGCCTAACCAATGTCCTGTACAGCCGCAACATGACCTCACAACTCCTGTACTCAATACATTTGATCAATAAAGGAAAGTATACCAAACACCTTCTTCACTATTCTATCTACCTGCGACTCCGCTTTCAAGGAGCTATGAACCCGCACTCCAAGGTCTCTTTGTTCAGCAACACTCCGTAGGCTCTTACCATTAAGGGTATAAGTCCTACTAAGATTTGCTTTCCCAAAATGCAGCACCTTGCATTTATCTGAATTAAACTCCATCTGCCACTTCTCAGCCCATTGGCCCATCTGGTCAAGATCCTGTTGTAATCGGAGGTAACCCTCTTCGCAGTCCACTACACCTTCAATTTTGGTGTCATCTGCAAACTTACTAACTGTACCTCTTATGCTTGCATCCAAATCATTTATGTAAATAACAAAAAGTAGAGGACCCAGCACCGATCCTTGTGGCACTCCACTGGTCACAGGCCTCCAGTCTGAAAAACAACCCTCCACCACCACCCTCTGTCTTCCACCTTTGAGCCAGTTCTGTATCCAAATGGCTGGTTCTCCCTTTATTCCATGAGATCTAACCTTGCTAATCAGTCTCCCATGGGGAACCTTGTCGAACAATTTACTGAAGTCCACATAGATCACATCTACTGCTCTGCCCTCATCAATCTTCTTTGTTACTTCTTCAAAGAACTCAATCAAGTTTGTGAGACATGATTTCCCACGCACAAGCCATGTTTACTATCCCGAATCAGTCCTTGCCTTTCCAAATACATGTCTATCCTGTCCCTCAGGATTCCCTCCAACAAATTACCCACCACTGAGTTCGGGCTCACTGGTCTATAGTTCCCTGGCTTGTCTTTACTGCCCTTCTTAAATAGTGGCACCACTTTAGCTAACCTCCAGTCTTCCGGCACCTCACCTGTGACTATCAATGATACAAATATCTCAGCAAGAGGCCCAGCAATCACTTCTCTCGCTTCCCACAGAGTTCTCGGGTACAGCTGATCAGCTCCTGGGGATTTATCCACTTTTAACCATTTCGAGACATCCAGCATTTCCTCATCTGTCACATCTGGACATTTTGCAAGATGTCACCATCTATTTCCCTACAGTCTATATCTTCCATATCCTTTTCCACAGTAAATACTGATGCAAAATATTCATTTAGTATCTCCCCCATTTTCTGTGGCTCCACACAAAGGCCGCCTTGCTGATCTTTGATGGGCCTTATTCTCTCCCTAGTTACCCTTTTGTCCTTAATTTGTTTGTAAATACCCTTTGGATTCTCCTTAATTCTATTTGCCAAAGCTATCTCATGTCCCGTTTTGCCCTCCTGATTTCCCTCTTAAGTACATTCCTACTTTCTTTATACTCTAAGGATTCACGCGATCTATCCTTTCTATACCTGACATATGCTTCCTTCTTTTTCTTAACCAAACCCTCAATTTCTTTAGTCATCCAGCATTCCCAATACCTACCAGCCTTCCCTTTCACCCGGACAGGAATATACTTTCTCTGGATTCTTGTTATCTCATTCTGAAGCCCATCTAACCTCCACTATTCCACGTATATTTATACGTGTGTCCAATCACGACTTAAATGCACTTAAAATTGGCGAATCTACTACCGTTGCAGGCAAAGCATTCCATACCCTTACTACTCTCTGAGTAAAGAAACTACCTCTGACATCTGTCCTATACCTATCACTCCTCATTTAAAGCTCTGCCCCCTCGTGCTCACCATCACCATACTTGGAAAAAGGCTCTCCCTGTCCACCCTATCTAACCCTCTGATTACCTTAGATGTCTCTAAGTCACCTCTCAACCTTCTTCGCTCCAACAAAAACAGCCTCAAGTCCCTCAGCCTTTCCTCGTAAGACCTCCCCTCCATACCAGGCAATGTCCTAGTAAATCTCCTCTGCACCCTTTCCAAAGCTTCCACGTCTTTCTTATAATGTGGTGACCAGAATTGTACACAATACTCCAAGTGCGGCTGCACTAGAGTTTTGTACAGCTGTAGCATAACCTCATGGTTCCAGAACTCGATCTCTCTATTAATAAAATCTAAAACACTGTATGCCTTCTTAACAACCGTCAACCTGGGTGGCAACTTTCAAGGATCTGTGTACATAGACACTGAAATCTCTCCGCACATCTACACTGCCAAGAATCTTACCATTAGCCCAGTACTTTGCATTCTGGTTACTCCGACCAAAGTGAATCACCTCACATTTGTCTGCATTAAACTCCATTTGCCACCTCTCAGCCCAGTTCTGCAGCTTATCTATGTGTCTCTGTAACTTACAACATCCTTCATCACTATCCACAACTCCACCGACCTTAGTGTCGTCTGCGAATTTACTAACCCACCCTTCTACAACCTCATCTCGGTCATTTATAAAAATGACGAACAGCAGTGGACCCAACACCGACCCTTGCGGTATACACCACTAGTAACTGGACTCCAGGATGAACATTTCCCATCAATCACTACCCTTGGTCTTCTTTCAGCAAGCCAGTTACTGATCCAAACTGCTATATCTCCCACAATCCCATTCCTCAGCATTTTGTACAATAGCCTACTGTGGGGAACCTTATCAAACGCTTTGCTGAAATCCACATACACCACATCAACTGGTTTACTCTCATCTACCTTCTTGTAAATCTTTTCTGGATCCCCTTCAAGGCCAGGACATCCTTCTTTAGAGACAGGTCAAAACCTGCTCACAATATTTTATGTGTGGTCTGGCCAGAGTGTTATACAGCCTCAGCAGTACATCCCTGCTCTTTTATTCTTGCCCTTTGAAATGAATGCATTGCATTTCCTTTTCTAACTGTCAACTGAACCTGCCTGCTAACTTTAAGAGAATCGCGAATTGAGGATCCCAAGTCCCTTTGTGCTTCAGATTCCCAAATGACCATTCCTGTTTCAAAAAGAGTCTATGCCCTCGATTGTAGATTTTGTTGAGAACAATCTCATACTTTTCAACATTGTATTCCTTGGAGAATTTTGACCCACGTACAGATTGGAGAAATTAGCTTGGCAAAGATAATATAGAAGATGAGTTCATAGAGTTTTATTGGGACAATTTTTAGAACAGCCTGTTTTAGTGACAAGGAGAGAAAAGATTATTGCAAAACTGATCATGGTAGGATTAACAGGAAACCTCATAGCAAAGGCTACCCTTTGGTAGCAGGGGGGGACATAACATAAAGGTGGATATATCCCCAGGACCTGATCAGGTGTGCCCTAGAACTCTGTGGGAAGCTAGATAAGTGTTTCCTATGCCCCTTGCTAAGATATTTGTATCAGCGATAGTCACAGGTGATGTGCTGGAAGATTGGAAGTTGGCTAACGTGGTGCCACTATTTAAGAAAGGTGGTAAGGAAAAGCTAGGGAAGTATAGACTGGTAAGCCTAACTTCAATGGTGGGCAAGATGTTAAATGGAATCCTGAGGGACTGGATTTACATATATTTGGAAAGGCAAGGATTGTTTAGGGATAGTCAACATAGCTTCGTGCATGGGAAACCATGTCTCACAAACTTGATTGAGTTTTTTGAAGAAGTAACAAACAGGATTGATGAGGGCAGAGTGGTGGATGTGATCTAAATGGACTTCAGTAAGGCGTTCAACAAGGTCACATGTGAGACTGGTTAGCAAGGTTAGATCTCACGGAATATTGGGAGAACTAGCCATTTGGTTACAGAGCTGGCTCGAAAGTATAAGGTGGTCGTAGAGGCTCGCTTTTCAGACTCAATCCTTGAATGCCACAAGGATTGGTGCTGGGTCCATACTTTTCATCATTTATTTCAATGATTTGGATGTGAACATAGGAGGTATAATTAGTGAGTTTGGAGATGACACCAAATTTGGAGGTGAGGTGGACAGCAAAGAAGGTTACCTCGGATTACAACGGGATCTTAATCATCTAGGTCAATGGGTTGAGGAGTGGCAGATGCAATTTAGATAAATGCGAGGCGCTGTATTTTGAAAAGGCAAATCAGGGCAGGACCTATACATTTAATGGTAAAGTCCTGGAGAGCGTTGCTGAACAAAGAGACCTTGGTGTGCAGTTTTTAGCTTCTTGAAAGTAGACTTGTTGGTAGATTGGATAGTGAAGAAAGTGTTTGGTATGCTTTCCTTTATTGGTCAGAGTACTGAGTACAGGTCATGTTGCAGCTGTACAGGACATTGGTTAGGCCACTTTTGGAATATTGCGAACAATTCTAGTCTCCCTACTATTGGAAGGATGTTGTGAAATTTGAAAGGGTTCAGAAAAGATTTACAAGGATGTTGCTAGGGTAGAGGATTTGAGCTATAGAGAGAGGCTAAACAGGCTGGGGCTGTTTTCCCTAGAGTGTTGGAGGCTGAGGAGTGACCTTAGAGGTTTATAAAATCATGAAGGACATGGATAGGGTAAATAGACAAAGTCTTTTCCCTGGAGTGGAGAGTCCAGAACTAGCAAGCATAGGTTTAGGATGAGAGGGGAAAAGATATAAAAGAGACCCAAGGGGCAACTTCTTCATGCAGAGGATGGTACATGTATGGAATAAGCTGCCAGAGGAAGTGGTTGAGGCTGGTACAATTGCAACATTTAAAAGACATCTGGATGGGTATATGAATAGGAAGGGCTTGGAGGGATATGGGCCAAGTGCTGGCAAATGGGACTGTATTAATTTAGGATATCTGGTCAGTATGAACAAGCTGGACCAAAGGGTCGGTTTCTGTGCTGTACATCTCTATGACTCTGACTCTGCAATTGCATTTTGTGTTCAGTTTGAGGGAGATAACACCAACCTTCGACCCACTCGTAAAGTTTAACACTAAATACTCTTAAGTCTAAAGATTTAAAGAACCTTTTAAACTAAATTCAAATTAAAGCAATAAACAACAAGGAGGAGATGAGGACACATCTGCTTCAAGTCAACAGGGAAATTAGGTTTAAGGGTAGGTCAGAACTGATAGAGGCAGACATTTTAGGGGGATATTTCAGAACTCTCAACAAAGGTACATTACAGTGCTAAAGAAAAATGCTATAAGAGAAGGGACAACTTGTTGATATGTATTCAGGAAAGCTTCTCATATCAGCATGTCGAAGGTCCAACAAAGGACAATGCAATGCTGGTCCTAATTCTGGAGAATGAAGCCAGACAGGTATTCAAGGTCCCCCCTCTCATTTACCTCTCCACTCTGCAGACACCCTGCCTCTATTCCTGATTAAGGGCTTTTGCCTGAAACGTCCATTTTCCTGCTCCTCGGATGTTGCCTGACCTGCTGTGCTTTTCCAGCACCACTCTAATCTAGACTCTTGTTTCCGGCATCTGCAGTCCTTGTTTTTACCTCTAATAAAGACAAGTGCCCTACCTGTCTGCCTCCTTAATTACTCCACTAACTTTCATGAATCTGTGGACAAATACACACAGATCCCTCTGTTCTGCTGAGCATCTTGGTGTCCTGCTAATCATTGTTTACTCCTTTGTTTTGTTATTTATTCAAAGAGCATCACCCCACCTTATCAGAGTTAAATTCCGAGTGTTGCTGATCTACTCGTCTGACCAATCTGTCTATATCCTCCTGTAACCTAAGACCTTCTTCCTCACTGTCAACGACCAACAATCTTATCGTCATCCGTCAACTGACTTATTAGCTCCCCCACAGCATTTTATCCTATATCACAAGGGGTATAGATAAGGTGAATGGCAGGTGTGTTTTCCCTAGGGTTGGGGATTTCTGGATTGGGAGCATTTTTTTTAGGTGAGAGGAGAAAGATTTAACAACATGAGTGGCAATTTCTTTTTTACATAGTGGTTGGTGCGCAGAACAGACTTCCGGAGGAAGTGGCTGATATGGATACAGTTACAACGTTTAAAAGATGTTTGGAGAATTAAGAATATAAAATGTTTGCAGGGGTATGGGCCAAGTATAGGCAGATTGGATGAGTTTAGTTTGGGATTATGGTCAGCATGGACTGTTTGGAACAAAGGATCTGTTTCTGTGCTGTATGACTATGAGTTAGACAGATTTTTGGGATTCTGGGAGACATGTAGAAAAGTAGTTTTAAGGCAGGATTTAAATTAGCCATGATCTCAATGAGTGGCTCAGCAAGTTTAAAGAACTGAATGACCTAATCTTACTTCATATGATCTTGTTGAAATCTGGTTTTAATGGAAATTGACTGAACGAAAAAGATTGGGTAGGTCATGAAGACCACCTCCCTATTCTACTTCAAGTAATGTTATGGGATCTTTCAATTCTAATTGAGGGAACAGATAAAGCCTTAATTGAACATTACATCCAAAAGATGGAAGCAGTTCAGACTGTGTTAAAATTCCTCTGAACTGCATATCAATTTTAGCCTTGATTATGTGTTCAAATTTCTGGAGTGGTAATTGAACCCACAACCTTCATTGAGACTGGATTGAGACCTCTTCAGAAATGAGTGTGGTATTCTGAGCCAGAGCTGAAGCCGATACACATCTTCAGTTTCATTATCCACTAATTCAAGTACTACTAACTACTGGCTTAATTCCATCCTGGAATTGACTGTTAAAAATTAACCTGCTTTTATCCAAAATAACATGAAATGTAAAATTCCCCATCAAAAGTTATTCACACATTCCACTCCAGTCTGTTCACAGTAATGCTCACCTCAGCAATAAAAAACAGATAAATTTCTTGCAGAACTAAATTACTGCCAAATCATCCTCCTTCAACACACAAATGCAATAAAATAGTCCTGGATAGTATTCTCAATTTGATCATTGCTAATTTAAAGACAGCAAAAATTTAACTGAGCATTGGTCAAACTGTCAAAGTAATAAGGAGCTTAGCCATATGGACAAGAAAAGGTCAGCTTCTGCTGAGTTTGTTTATTGCAGCCAAGTTACATGACCTCAGAAGTCAGTAATAATGGGATATAGCTAGCCCCAGTGTCGAGAATGTGGTGCTAGAAAAGCACAGGTCAGGCAGCATTTGAGGAGGAGGAGAATCGACGTTTCAGGCATAAGCTGCTGCTTCTGCATTTCACTTTAAATCTGTGTCTTTCATCCTTGTTGCTTTCACAATGGGAACAGCTTCCCTCCATTTACACTACCCAGTCTGCCTGGAACGATGCATACAAATTGCTCGGGTCTCTTGACAACGTATTCACATCTTTCCTATAATGTAGTACCTCCACTAGCTGAGGTCTAGCAAGTGTCTTGTACAAGTTTAACCTCATCTCCTTGTCCTTGCATTCAGTGTCTCTATCAATATAGTCAATGTAGGCTTTCAGGCCAATCATCCCAGCCCAGAAGACTGCTTCTGTAGATACTAAAGGCAATATTCTAGACCCAACCATCTTCATCTACTTCAACAATGATCCTTTTATCAAAAGGTCAGAAGTGGAGATGTTCATTTATGTTTGCCTGTATGTTTAGTTCTGTTGACAACTCCTCAGACACTATATTGATTTTCACATCGCCCATTTCCGACACTTCCCTTTCTTTCCTTGACCTTTCCATCACAATTTTGGGAATAAACTGTTCACTGTCATCCACTAGAAAGCCACCTTCTCTTCAGCTCTTTCCATCCCATGTCTTGCAAGGATTCCACCCCATTCTCCCAGCTCCTTTGCTTGTTCAGATGATAACACCTTCCAAAACAGCGCTGCTGACATGGTTTCTTTCCTCCATAACCGTGGTTTCCCACCCACTTCAGTTGACAGGGCCCTTGACTACATCCAACCAACCCCTTCTGCCCTTGCCCCTTCACATCACTCAACAGCATAATCGGGTCCCCCGGCTCTCACTTTCCATCCCTCCAACCTTCGCATTCAAAGGTTCATTCACTGCCATTTCAGACAACTCCAGCAGAACACCACCACCAAACACATCTTTCCCTCATTCCCCACCTGCATTTGCAGGGATCGTTCCCTCTAGGACACCCTGGTTCATTCCTCAACTGCCCACACCACTATCCCCTTCTCCATCTGCCCCTTCAACACCTCCCTGCTCACCATCCAAGGGCCAAAATAAACTTTCCAGGTGAAGCAGCATTTCACCTGTACCTCCTCCAATTTTGTATATTGTATTTGTTGCATCCAACGTGGCCTACTCTACATTGGAGAAACCAAGCAGACTGGATGACCGCTTTGCAGAACATATCCAATCCATGCGCAAGCATGACCCCAGTCTTTCCATGCCAGTCATTTTAACATAGTGTCCTGCTCATATGCTCACTTACCTGTCCTCGCCATGCCGTAATGCTTTAGCGAATGACAGTGAAAATTGGAGGAGAAACCTTGCATCTTCAAACTAGATACTTTACAATCTTCTGGACTCAATATTGAGTTCAATATCTTCAAACTATGAACCAATTCCTTCCCTTTCTTTTAGCTTTGCTTGTTACATTCTGTCACCATGTCCTCTCTCCCCTTCCTCCATTGGAGTGAGACTGTCTCTTCTTTCCAGTCTGGCAGTTGGACACACTATTGTTTCGCTCTTGTCACATTCCAGTCACTAACAACATCCTTTCTCCCCCAGCACTCCAACCTCCCCTCGCCTACTACTGCATAAATATTACCCCCTCCACATTTGACTTCAGCTCTGAAGAAGAGACATCTAGACTCAGGAGGTTAGCTTGCTTTCCTTCCATGAATGCTACCTGACTTGCTGTGATCACCAGCTGTTTTTTTTTGTTTTCGGTTGAGATGCCAGCATCTGCAGTAAGTTGTTCTTAGCCTTTCTTGAATGCTCTCTCCATTCGACTCGCCATCTTCAGTGATCGCTGCAGAGATACATCCAAGTATCTCTGCTCATGTACTCCCTTTAGAATTGCACCCATTATTTTGATTTGGTTTTCAATATTCTTTGTACCAAATGCATCACCTCTCACTTCTCTGCATTGAACCTCACCTGTACCATTCCCAACTTGCCAAAGACCTTTTGAAATTTCACAATGCTCACCTCGCAGTTTACAACTCTGCCTTGTTTCATGTACCCTGCATATCAAAATCCCTATCATTAACATAAAATCAAGAAAAGCAAGGACTCCAATATGACTACGACACAAATCTTCTGCCAGCTCAAAAAATACTCATTGACCATTACTCCCCATTTCCTATCACTCAACCAATTTTATATCCAGATTGATACTGTCCCTTTACACCATGACCTACAACTTGCCTGAAGTCTGACATGGAGAAGTAGTTGTAACTAACAACATAAAAATGCTTATTATTTTACTCAAAAGCATTACAAGAATTCATAACGCACCCAAAACTTTAGAATTGGACTTTGAGAATTCTGACTACTGCCCAATGCGACCACAAAATTTCAGCACACAAGTCAGTGTCATAGAGTTTTAAAGCATGGAAACAGACACTTCAGACCAATCAGTCCATGCTGAACATAATCCCCAACTAAACAAGACCTAGCTGCTTGCATCGGGACAATATCCCTCCAAACCTTTCCTACTCATGCACTTAAGTACCTTTGAAATATTGTAACCGTGACTGCATCCACCACTTCCTCAGGAAGTTCATTCCACACGCTGGTGTCAAAAAAATGGCTCCTCCTATCTTTTTTAAATCTCTCACCTCTCAGCTTAAAAATATGTCCCCTAGCCTAGAAAAATACATCTCCCATTAACCCTGTCAATACTCTTTGACCTCTCAACCTCCTATGCTCCAGTGAAAAAATATCCCAGCCTCAGTACTTAGAGTAGTAGAAAAGGAACACTTATTACAAGTGCAAATAAAACAATGGATGATGAGAAAACTTATTCAAATAAATGATTAGATTATGGCTGACCTGCAATGAACAGGATGAGTTCAGAAGGCTGTGTTGCTAGCTTGATGCTAGGGCTTACAACATCTGCACTGGGCAAGAGAAAGACCTGCAGTGGGAGGACCCAATTATGAGCAGTTTTGGGCCCTACAGCTAAGGAAGGATGTGGTGTTTGATGGCATCCAGAGGTGCTTAACAAAAATGATCTTGGACATGAAGGGCTTGTCATATGAGGAGTGGTTGAGAACTCTAGGTCTGTACTTGATAGAGTTTAGAAGAAGATGGGGTGGGGAGGATTTAACTGAAATTTATAGAATACCGAGAGGCCCGGACAGAATGGATGTGTAGAAGATGTTTGCACTAGTGGGAGAAACTGGGACCCAAGGGCACAACATCAAAGTGAAGGACATACCCTTTACTGTTCACCTCTATCGACAAAACCCTAGCCAAAGAAACAATAGCCAACCTGCTGGACATACAGAACAGACAACAGGACGTTGAACCTATCAACAAAGACTGCATACTCAAACTACTGGACCTGTGCCTCACAATACACTTCACATTCAACAACCAAATAGATGAACAAATCACGGCACACCCATGGGCTCACCCATCTCTGGACTCATAGCAGAAGCAGTAATGCAAAGATTAGAACAAACAGTCTTACCGCAAATTCAACCCAAACTCTGGGTCAGATATGTAGATGACACCTTTGTAATCATTAAAAACACAGAAATAGAGAACACACACCGGATCATCAACGCCACACTCACAGGAATCAGATTCACTAGAGAGGAAGAAAAGGACAACCAACTCCCATTCCTAGACGTGATGGTACAGAGAACACCGAACAGAGAATTCACCACAAAGGTATACAGGAAAGCCACACACACAGACCATGTCCTGAACTACGAAAGCAACCACCCCAACACACGCAAAAGAAGTTGCATCAAGACACTGTTCAAAAGGGCCACAACGCACTGCAGCACACCAGAACTGCAAACAGAGGAAGAAGAACACCTTTACAATGTATTCGCCAAAAACGGATACCCGCGCAATTTCATCAACAGATGCCTAAGGGAAAGACAATGGAACGAGGACATACCGCAACCCAAACGACTAGCCATACATCAAGAGCATTTCCGAACTGACAGCCAGACTACTGCGACCGCTAGGACTCATAACAGCACGCAAACCAACAGCCACTCTCAGACAACAATTCACCAGAACAAAGGACCCGATACCCAGCATGAGCAAAACCAATGTAGTGTACAAAATCCCATGCAAGGACTGCACAAAACACTGCATAGGACAAACAGGAAGACAGCTAACGATCCGCATCCATGAACACCAACTAGCCACGAAACGACACGACCAGCTATCCTTAGTAGCCACACACGCAGATGACAAGCAACATGAATTCGACTGAGACAACACTACTATTATAGGACAAGACAAACAGAGAACAGCCAGGGAATTTCTAGAGGCATGGCACTCATCCACAGATTCTATCAATAAGCACATCAACCTGGACCCAATATACCGACCACTGCAACGGACAGCTGGAACGGACAACCGGAAGCGGCAGATTCAAACCACTACAAATGCCAGAGGAAAGATCACAGAAGCACTTCACAGGAGGGTCCAAAGCACGGAGGATGTCACCTAGACAGGGGACGAAACGTCTGCAACACAAATTCCCAGCTCGGCGAACAGAACCACAACAACAAGCACCCGAGCTACAAATCTTCTCACAAACTTTGAACATACCCTTAGAACCAAGACAAGTAGGAATTTATTCAGCCAGAAGGCAGTGAATCTGTGAAACTCGTTGCAACAGAAGGCTGTGAAAGCCAAGTCATTGAGTGTATTTCAGACAGAGATTGATAAGTTCTTGATTAGTAATGGGATCAAAGGTTATGAACAGAAGGCAGGAGAATGGGGTTCAGAAACATATCAGCTATGATCAAACAGCAGAGCAGATTTTGTAGGCTGAAAGGTCTAATTCTGCTCCTGTACATTATGGTAACTTGTCTTAGTGTACAAGGTATGTACTGATCAAACAAATAGGTTTTGTACATGGAGCATGAACAATGCAGGGCGAATTTGAAAAGCATGAGCAATTTGACATTGGATCAGTAAGGTTAGATGGATTAATGCATGGGCCGGATAATCTACATCCCAAGGTAATAAAAGAGGTGGTCATCGAAATACTGAGTTAAAAATCCCACAACACCAGGTCATAGTCCAACAGATTTAATTGGAAGCACTAGCTTTCGGAGCACTGCTCCTTCATCAGGTGGTTGTGGATGAAGGAGCGTCGCTCCGAAAGCTAGTGCTTCCAATTAAACCTGTCGGACTATAACTTCGTGTTGTGTGAATTTTAACTTTGTTCACCCCAGTCCAAGGAGAAAGTGAGGACTGCAGACGCTGAAGATCAGAGCTGAAAATGTGTTGCTGGAAAAGTGCAGCAGGTCAGGCAGCATCCAAGGAGCAGGAGAATCGACGTTGCGGGCATGAGCCCTTCTTCAGGCTCATGCCCGAAACGTCGATTCTCCTGCGCCTTGGATGCTGCCTGAGCTGCTGCGCTTTTCCAGCAACATTTTCAGCACACCCCAGTCCAACACCGGCATCTCCAAAATGATCGAAATACTGGATGTGTTGATTGTCATCTTCCAAAATTCTGTAGATTTTAAAATAACAGTTGCAGGAAATTGGGAGGATGGAAAATAATGTGGCCTACTTGGATTTTCAGAAAGCTTTTGATGAAGTCCTACATATGAGGTTCGTGTGCAAAATCAAGGCACATGGGGATTGGTGGTAGTATACTGGCATGGATTGAGACAGGAAACAAAGTAGGAATAAATGGGTTGTTTCAGAGTGGAGGGTAGTGATAAATGGGATGCCTCAGGTACCAGCGCTTGGGTCTAGTTATCTACAAAAACATCAATGATTGGATAAGAGAATCAAATATAATTTTTCAAATTTTGCTGCCTGAGGAATATAAGTGGTGAGGAGGACAAAGTTAGGCTTCAGGTTGACTTACGCAAATTGAGTGGGTGGATAAATACATGGTACATGTAGAATAATGTAAAGAAGCATGAAATTGCCCACTTCAATCGGAAAAACAGAACAACATTATTAATTAATTTGCCAGTGTAGTAAATGGTGATAGATTGGGACTGTTGATGTATGAAGGGACCTGGGTGTCTTTGTACACAGTTCATTGAAAGCAAAATACACAACTGCAGCAAGCTATTAGAAAGGCAAATGGTATATCAGCCTTCACCACAAGTAGGTCTGAGTACAGGAGTAAGGAAGTCCTACTGCATTGCACATAGTCTTGTCAGACCACACCTGAGGTGCTGTGTGCAGTTTTGGTCTCCTTACCCAAGGAAAGATATACTTTCCATTGTGGGTATACAGTAAGAGCTTACCAGACTGATAGTTTTATGATATGAGAGAAGATGGAGTCATCTGGACTATATTCACTAGTGTTCAGGAGAATGAGGGGAGATCTTGCAGAAACATACAAGCTTGTGACAGGGCAGGCTGGACTGGCTGCAGAAACTGTCTGGAAGCAGGGAGCTCACAATAAAGGGTTGCCTCAGGATACATACAGGCATTTTGGACTGAAATTAGAAATTTCTTCATTTGAGAGGTGCGGACCTATGAAATTCTCTATCAAAGAAGGCTTTGGAGACTAAGTCATGGAATATGTTTAAGAAACAAATAGATTGTCAGAGTGCAAAGTTACCAATGGGTATGGGCAGAGACAGCAGGGAATATGGCATTATGATAGATCATTTGTTATCATATTGAATGTCAGTGCAGGCTCAATCAGCCAAATGGCCTATTTCCACAAATATATGAAATAGGAACAGAAGTGTCCCATTCAATCCCTCGAGCCTGCCCTGTCATTCAATAAGATCATAGCTAATCTAACTTTGTTTAGAGTTCCACATTCCCAACTACTCCAGTTACTAAAAATAATATAACATTGCTTAAAAAATATTCAATCATCTTGAACAGGAAAGCTCCAAAATCCTACAAACATCAGAGAAAATTTCTTCTTATCCCTTTCATAAAACTATGAGTCCCAATTGTAAATTAGTGTCCCCGATTCTGGAACCATCCTTTCCATATTCACCTGGTCAAGACCATTCACGATCTTACATATCTCAGTTAAGTCATCCCTTCCTCTTCTAAATTCCAGCAGAAACTCCCCAGCCTATCTAATCCAACGTCCTAACAACCCACTTATTCCATATATCAACCTGGTAAACCTCCGTTGAACTGCTTCAAATGCATTTACACCCTTCTATTAATAAGGCGGCAAAATTGTGCATAGTATTTGAGAACAGTCTCATCAATGCCTTGCACAACTGAAGCTTAACACGCTTACTTTTGTTATCACTTCCTCTTCTAATAGAGCATCACATCTCATTAGGCTTCTTTATTACATGCTACACCTGCTTAGTAGGTGTCTTTTGCATTAGGACACCTAAATTCTTCTGCATTTGGCATGATGTGATTCATATTCATCTACTTCATATTCATATTCACTTTTTACTGTTTATGATGAGTTCTTCACATGGACTGTCACTGTCAATGAGAGCAGACTTTGGTCAAGCTATTCTTTGGTTTCATCCAGAATATCATCACCATACACTTCCATGAATGTTTTCTTTAATTCTGCCCATACGCTGTTGCAAAGGGTTGTGACTGACTGACAGACCGAAAACTAGTCTCTGGAAGCAATATCTTTCAAATGATACGCATAAAGTTGTGAGTTCTTGAGATTTCTTTGCCAAGTGAATCAATTGCTATCCATCATGCCAACAAATTTGGTAAACTATTTACCACCTGTGAATTTGTAATTAAATTCTGCTAAAATCGGAATTTTAAGTGGGCATGGGTATCTTTGGTCCAAGCACATCGGTTTGTGTCTTTTTTTTAAACTTTCAGGTAACAAAACTCTTCCAGTCAGTGTATCAGTGTACACATGGATGATGCCATTATATTTCATAGTACACTCTTAAGCTTTGTTGTATGTGAACACTGCATTTTCTGAGAGGGAACTGCTTCTATTCTGAGATGCAAAAGCTGGATAAAGGCTTTAGAACCCTGCAGCAATGTTGCAATCATGCTGTAGAGCAGCTCTTCACTGGTCATAATTGCAGTCAGCTATGAAAGGAAGAGAAGCACATATGGAATAGTATTTCAATAACATAACAGTAAAATTAAATTCCAGTATATCTTAGATGACCACATATAGTAGATTTGATCTCAACGTGCAATAAACAGTGCTATAAGGAATCCTGAATTTAAAGGCAATTCTTGACTTTACCTTAATTTCAATATGTCTTGAATCATGAATATGGACATAAAACCATATAACAAAATGCAGCATGGCCATTAAAGTCTCCTATGCCGATGATTTTGCATAGCTGTAGCAAGTACTAAACTAATTCACTCTTGATCTCTTCTGCAGGACATGTTTTGGTGATTTCCTGAACAGTCAAGCTATGATTGTTAGTCCATCGTGTCTACCAGGTGGAATATTGTGCTGTGGGAGAATTATCCTAGTTGCATTTCATTGTTAATGTATCAATGCGAGGACCAAGTGATCAATCATATGAGACCATAAGACATAGGAGCAGAAATTAGGCCATTTGGCACATCGAGTCTGCTCTGCCATTCAATCATGGCTGATAGGCTTTTCAACCCCATTTTCCTGCTTTCCCCGCAGAACCTTTAATCCCCTTTGCAATCAAGAACTTATCTACCTCGGTTTTAAACATACTCAAATGATCTGGCCTCCACAGCCTTCTGTGACAATGAATTCCACAGACTCACCATTCCCTGGCTAAAGAAGTTTCTCCTTATCTTGATTCTAAAGGGTCTTCTCTTTACTCTATGGCTGTGCCCTCAGGTCCTCATTTCTCTTGCCAATGGGAACAGCTTCCCAACGTCCACTCTGTCCAGGTCGTTCAATATTCTCTAAGTTTCAATCAGATCACGCCTCATTCTTCCAAACTTCATTGAGTATAGTCCAAAAGTCCTCAAACGTTCCTCATATGCAATCAATTATGCTGTTATAGATTGCATAATTGAGTAACAAAAAAAAATTGAGGTATATATCCTCAGAACTCTGGTCGGATGCTTACAGAAACTCCTATGTTCACCTCAGTCAAAAGCACGTTTTTAACAATTATCTTTGGGTATATGATGCTAATCACGGCAAAAGCCTCTGATTATTCGACTTTGCCCTCACATTGTGCTCCATTCATAATGTAGAAGAGGTGTTCATCTTCTGGTTGAAGTTTCACTTCCACTTGCATCCTGCTGAAAACCTCATGTGCCTGTGCTTATTCAGGCCTCTGGTTGCAACTTTGGAACCAGATTTCTGGCAGCGGTTAGTCCAGTGTAATTGTGCACTGCATGATTCACAAAGCTTTATTAAGCAGGACAACATTATGGCGAATGTAAGAGAAAATACTTCCCACACAATTAGCTTGATTTCTGCATCCTGACAACTGCGTCAACAATGGGAACTGCACCTATTGCAAACAGATCATGTGCCTCTGCAATAGCTACATTTCCTCTGTTACCTTTTAGTTGAAATCGTAGTTTTTCCTTTTCTGCTGAAGATCTTTTTTGAGAGCTTTGATGGATGTGAAAGCTACAGCCATCTCCATTATTCATTCAAATAGTACAACCTCTGAGGAAGCACCATCCTCACCCTTGTCATTGCATCTGCTGATACACTGACCAATTAATTCATTTATTTGTTATCTATAAGACCTAATTTCTGGGTGGTGATTGTTAAAATTCATTTTTATGCTAAACTGAGCCACTAGCATTTCCCATAGCTTAGCAGGGTCTCTCTGGTTACATGGAAAGATACCAAGAGAAGGAAGAATGGAAATTATGGCCAGCAGCACCAATCATAATCTTGCACTTTTCTCAAGATAACCAGTTGGAGCCAGAGCACTATAGAATTGCACATATAATATTCTTTGATCAAAAAAGTATAAATCTAGCAATGAAGAATCAACAGAGGAAGCGTGCCCCACTGTCATTATTGCAGCAAAGCAGCCTGGGAAGAGTACCAAAAAGTGACACACAACTATTGGAAGGAGCTAATTGGGTGACTAAACAGTGGTCGAGTATTTATTCGATTTTTATTGCTTACAGTTTGAGCATGTTTTGGATTTACAGTTTGATTAGATTAGATTAGATTCCCTACAGTGTAGAAACAGGCCCTTTGGCCCAACAAGTTCACATGACCCTCCAAAGAGCAACCCACCCAGACTCATTCCCCTACACCTAACACTATGGGCAATTTGCATGACTAATTCACCTGACCTGCTCAACTTTGGACTGTGGAGGAAACCAGAGCACCCAGAGGAAACCCACACAGAGGCAGGGAGAATGTGCAAACTCCACACAGGCAATTGCCTGAGGTGGGAATTGAACCTGAGTCCCTGGCACCGTGAGATTTGTAAGGACAATAGTGCAGAGGTCCAGAGAAGAAGGATTAATATTATTTGATCATAAAGGCACTCTAAGGGTTTAATTTGAAGTCACAGAAGGAGTGCTGAAGGCTAAGGTGTACTCTTCTTGCTCTACATGAGATGTTGGACACAGTTTCAATGCCTGGGAATAGAACATGTGCAAGAACTGTCTCCAACTGCAGCTCCTGGAATGAGATATGTTATCGAGTTATAGTTATAGAGATGTACAGAACGGAAACAGACCCTTTAGTCCAACTCATCCATGCCGACTGGATATCCTAAATTAATCTAGTCCCATTTGTCAGCACTTAGCCTATATCCCTCTAAACCCTTCCTATTCGTGTACCCAACGAGATGTATTTTAAATGTTATAATTGCACCAGCCTTCAGCACTTCCTCCAGCAGCTCATTCCATACATGCACCACCTATTGCGTGAAAGCTTTACTCCTTAGGTCCCTTTTAAATCTTTCCCTCTCACCCTAAACCAATACCCTCTAGCCCTGAATTCCCCAATCCAGGAAAAAGACCTTATCTACTAACCCTATCAATGCCCCTAAAAATTTTATAAGATCACCCCTCAGACTCCGACACTCCAGGGAAAACAGCTTCAGCCTTGTCTCAACACTACCAGTATTTTGTTCTAAATTAAATCATTCAAACTATCCTTTTCAACAATAAGCATTAGTAATTATACTGTTAGTTAATCTTCCACGGTTCATGTTAGCAATGTATTTTAATAGAAGAACAATTCGACATAACATATAACAAAGGATAGACCTCAGATTTAGGAGAGACAGACCTGGGATATTCATATGCACATGTTATTGAAGGTGGCAGGTTATAATGGAAAAGTGGTTGACAAGCATAGGAGATCCTAGGATTTAGAAACAGGCGCACACAAAGTCTGAAAACAAAGACTAAAAGCTGTGAAGAAATGTGTGGTAAAGTTGGAGAAAAGTTCTAGGGATAAATCATCAGTTACAAGGATGGATTGAAGAAATTAGTTGGAGGGGTTGGTTCCCTTTGAGAAAAGACAGTTGACCTAAAACTTGAAAGAAGTATCAAAATCATAAAAGGTCTGAACAGAATGGTTAAGGACAAACTATTCATGTTGTTGGAAGGGCTGAGAACCAGAGATCACCAATTTAAAAGGCCAACAGCAAAAATACTAAAGATGACACCAAAAATAGAAAACCTTTCTTTGCCAAGACACTGTATGATTAGGATCTGGAATGTACGAGAAAGTACGGTAGAGGTAGTTTCAAAACATGACTTTTATTGTAAGTTAACAAATACTGGAAGCAAAAATATTTGTAGACCTTTAAGGAAAGGGTATGAGATCACCTTGCTCTTGCAGCAAAGTTGGCACAGCAGGCTGAATTGTCTCGTGCACTGCTGACTGTTCTATAATTGATAAAACTTGGAGGATGCAATTATGTTGAAAAAATACAAACTTTAAGTTGGAGAAGCAACAGTGATGTGGCATGGAAGGGAATGCCAAACAATTTCTTTGCAAACTATGGAGCAGCTCTTTTTGATTCAAAAAAATAAGAGGCCATCCATTAAAACACTAACTATTAGCTTAAGTGTGGAGTAAATGGTCACAGGCCATTAATGCATTTTCAGCACCTGTGCAGGATTTTTAAACTTTATTGAGTAACAAAATACACTATCTGATCCTTCTGGTAATCAGCAGTCTACCCCAAAACACTAATCCATATTATATATTGGCCATATAAATGTTTGCTAAGCCTACTGATTTCTCTATTTTTTTCTTAGCTTATAATATAACTAAGCAGAGGTAATTATACACATCATAAAATGTGTTAATTTATGACAATCCCAAAAGTGAGCATTACAGGAAATTCAAAAGCTAGCATTGCATAAAGGTACCTTTATCTGCTTTGGGGCTTATTGCAGAATAAAATTTGGCTCCGTTTCAGGAAATAACTATAAAAAAAACATGCAGGTTTACAATTTAATAGCTAGTTAGAATTAAAATGAAATACATGCAGCAGTGAGAGCTATGGGATAATATGCATAAACTTTTAAATATTTCAGTCCATCTCTGAATGTTCGACCGCCGAATAGAACTGCAGTATTTTGTTGAATTTTAAATCCAAGCATGTTGAGTTTAATTTTGGTTTTGAGACAGTGAGATTAAAAATACTGTGAAAAGGAGTCGTACATCAACAATAAAGTTATGGACCAATAAATGAGTATCCAAATTTTCTATTCCAAAAAAAAGCACAAAAACTGTCCTGGATTTCTTCTAAACAAGGTGAGAAAATAACATTATGTGACTTCTCTATTAATACAATTAAACAAGCTTTGCACTCAATGTGTATTCTTTTATTGATCATAAATATAATACTATGTGTTTGGTGTACATGTCATACACACATATTAGAGACTTATAAAATTTAAAATGTGCATATAGAGTCATAGAGTCAGAGATGTACAGCATGGAAACAGACCCGTCGGTCCAACCTGGATTACTGGTGCTGGAAGAGCACAGCTTGAAGGGCTTTTGCCCGAAACGTCGATTTCGCTGCTCGTTGGATGCTGCCCGAACTGCTGTGCTCTTCCAGCACCACTAATCCAGTATTTGGTTTCCAGCACCTGCAGTTATTGTTTTTACCCCGTCGGTCCAACCTGTCCATGCCGACCAGACCTGCCAGCACCCGGCCTATATCCCTCCAAACCCTTCCTATTGTACCCATCCAAATGCCTCTTAAATGTTGCAATTGTACCAGCCTCCACCACATCCTCTGGCAGCTCATTCCATGCACGGACCACCCTCTGCGTGAAAAAGTTGCCCCTTAGGTCTCTTTTATATCTTTCCCCTCTCACCCTAAACCTATGCCCTCTAGTTCTGGACTCCCCCACCCCAGGGAAACGACTATGTCTATTTATCCTATCCATGCCCCTCATAATTTTGTAAACCTCTATAAGGTCACCCTTCAGCCTCCGATGCTCCAGGGAAAACAGCCCCAGCCTGTAGCTCAGATCCTCCACGCTGGCAACATCCTTGTAAATCTTTTCTGAACCTTTTCAAGTTTCACAACATCTTTCTGATAGGAAGGAGACCAGAATTGCACGCAATATTCCAACAGTGGCCTAACAATGTCCTGTACCTTGGAATTTAGGTTGTAATGGAATTCTCCTTCGCTGCAAGATTTGAGATCCTCAGTTTTTAAAAAAAGCAACTTACCTGAACAATATGGATTGCTTCAAATGATAAAAGTTGAAAAATTATTTATGCGACTTTGTTGATCATTGTTAATGTTCCAAAAGGTTGTAATCCTCACAAAGTTGTCATGGAAGCTTTTGCATGGCAAATTGAAAAATGAACGGAGGAGGAGGAAAGTTCTCCCTGTGCAACTAAAGAGACATACACAGGCAAAGAGAAAGATTTGTGGGATACTTAAGTGCATAAAGATGATACTGCATTATTGAAAGAAATTGAGTCTGTATTAGGAGGTTGTACACGAAGATTCCCCACCTCAATTCAGCACAAACAGCAAACACTCGAAAAAGCAACCAAATTGCCTGGAACTTATCCCATTTGCTTCTCAAATGCAAATTTAAAACTTAACCTACTGCACGGCAAACTATAAAAATTGAACGACTGAAACTGCTCACGTTTTATTCATTCATCACCCTGTACTTACACTGGTTCCTAATTCCCCTGGTTAAGCAATGCCTACACATTATCATCTTTGTTTTGAGCATACTTGTTGGCCCTCTCCTCCCATCTCAGGTGTGTGAGTGAGTGGGAGAGAGTGAGTGGGAGAGAGTGAGAAAAAGGAGGAGAATGCGGCTTAGAAAGACACAGAGGTGCGAAAGTAAAATGATAATTACAGGAGGAACCTTGGAATCATACAACTGATAAAAGTGTCAAAGATCCTTACCACATGATTAGCATTAGATCCCTGGATCAGACAAAACACAAACACAGCTAAATTAAGATCTTCATTACTGATAACCCTTAACAAAAGGTTATTTTAAAGACTGAAATGAGGGAGCAATGGAATGAATATCGACTCAAGTGTATAAAACCACCACATAATTAAGAAATAGTGTTAAAAGGTGCAGCATTGCATGAAAATAGCAGGAACCTAAACAAAGGGTTAACACCCACATTTTCAAAGAGGGAAGGATTTGAACAGCAGATAGAAGAAAAACAACCAAGGAACTACAGATGCTGGAAATCAGAAAAAAAATCAGAAATCTCTGGAAAAACTCAACAGGTTGACAGCATCTGTGGAGAGAAAAAAACATTAACATTTCAGGTCCACTGACCCTTCCTTCGATCTGATTACAGTTGGTACATATGCTGAAGATGGGAAGGGGGAGGGTGGAGATGGGCCCAGAGTCACATAGTTGGACAGCCAAAGGAGTGGGGCTGAAAATGTGTTGCTGGAAAAGCGCAACAGGTCAGGCAGCATCCAAGGAGCAGGAGAATCGACGTTTCGGGCATGAGCCCTTTTTCAGGAGCCCTTCTTCAGGGCTCATGCCCGAAACGTCGATTCTCCTGCTCCTTGGATGCTGTCTGACCTGTTGCGCTTTTTCAGCAACACATTTTCAGTTCTGATCTCCAGCATCTGTAGTCCTCAGTTTCTCCCAGCCAAAGGAGTGGGTAAAGGTTAGCCTGGGATAATGCATAGCTGCTAATGGAGACCATTAGTCGTTGACAATGGGTTGTTTGTGGTAGCAGCCCAAGTGGTGACAAGACCCAGTGAGAGAGGACTGGGGTAAGGAAGTGGGAGAAGGTGCTCAGGCCCTAAAATTATTGAACTCCATGCTCAATCCAGAAGGTTGCAGGCCTCTGAAGCGAAAAATGAAGTGCTGTTCTTCCAGCTTGCACTGAGCTTCGCTGGAGCACTGTAGCAAGCCCAAGTCAGAGGTGTTGGCCAGGATACTGCCTGACCTGCTGTGCTTTTCCAACAACACATTTTTCAGCTCTGATCTCCAGCATCTGTAGTCCTCGCTTTCTCCCAGGAAAACTGATGGTGTGTTGAAATGGCTCCCTTGTCAGCCTTGCACAGTGACCATCCCCTCCGAGACACCTTGGTGTACTTTTCCTCCACTCCCAACATTTCCCCACACTCTGATGATACCCTTCCATGTAATCGCAGAAGGTGTCAGACCTGCCTGTTTACTTCCTCTCTCCTCACTATCCAAGGCGCTAGACACACCTTTCAGGTGAAGCACTTGACTCAATCAAGTTTATTGTATTTGTTGCTCACAATGTGGTCTCCTGTTTATTGGGAAGACAAAGCACAAAACAGACAAAACACTTGCGTTCTGTTCGCAAAATTGACCGAGCATCTGATTGCCTGACATTTCAATATACCTCAGTGTTCTCTGGCCAACATCTCTGTCTCAGGCTTGCTGCAGTGCTCCAGCAAAACTCAGTGCAAGCTGGAAGAACACCACTTGGGAACCCTACAACCTTCAGGTACTCAACATAGAATTCAATAATTTTCAGGCCTGAGCAAAAACAACCTGTTGTTAGCTACTAACAGTCCCCATTAGCAGCTGTTCATTCTCCCAGGCTGACCTTTACCCATGCCTTTTAGCTAACCAACTGTTTTTCTCTCTCACCTTGAGTCCCATTTCCACTTATTGGTTACCCCTAACCCCTTCTCCCATCCCACCTTCAGCACATATACCAATGTTTTCCTACAATCAATTCTGAAAAGGGTCACTGGACCTGGAACACTGACTCCACTTTCTCTTCACAAATGCTGCCAAACCTGCTGAGTTTCTCCAGCTCTACCTGTTTTTCTTTAGAGGGCTGAAGGCATTCTTTGCTGTAACCATTCCAGCTAACATTTCTGGACCAAAATAATTAACTTATAGTGAACCCAAAAAAAGGTAAATTATTTCACATACTATTTTGCAAAACACAAGTGTTCACATCATAAAAATACACTGAATAAAGTTATGGTTTATTCATTTTTGCAGAATAAAAGAAATCAGCAGTGACTTTCTTGTGCTGTTTCACTTGGGCATTTTTTAAAACTTGAATGAGAGGCAAGCTTGGACCAGAATAGTCAGCTCCCTGCACAAGATTAATTAAATTTCAACTCACAGACCTAATTTAGTTTAGAAACAACTTAAACCCGTATCTCATGGATATGCAGCCTTGTGACCTTAATGCTTGAACATTGGGTGCAGTACCACAATGGTTGTATTGATAGATTTGTTCAGAGAATGTAAATTCCAATCCCAACACGATAGCCCAAGAATGTGAATTCCATCATCATCAAAAAATGAAAAAAAAACATGAATACAAACTACAGAATTATCCCAAAAACTCAACTGATCTACTGATGCCCAATGAGGAAACATACAAAGGAATCTCGATTATCCGGCATTCAATTATCTGCATATCGGATGATCCGGCAAGATCGTAATGTCCCGATGCTTGGCTAAAATATGTTATCTGGCACGCAATTAACCGAATGAAATTCTCCCCGCCTGTGTCATTCGGATAATTGTGGTTCCTCTGTAATTTGTCAACTGCATCAATCGATATGTGACCCCAAAGCCCACATTGATCTTGCTGACTCTCAACTATCCACTGAAGTGGCCTACCAAGAGTAAAATTTATATCATGCTGTTCTACAGTGGTTCACAAGACTCGCCATTGCCTGAATTAAATTGCTTTGGCAGTAAATGAAAAGATGCATTTTGCATGTTCATTTAATGAAGATATGATGTTATGAATAGATGCAAATATGATAATTTGTAATCCATGTCTTACTTTCATGTCGTACCCTGTGAATATTCAAAAGCATTAAAAGCTAAAAGCAAATAGACACAAATTATACTTTTTTTTCCAGGTATTCTTAGAATAATTGAAAATTATGGGGAAGGGCAGTATTATCTTCTACCAACTTCTTGAACCAAGTTGCAGGAATCGGTCACCATGATCAGAGGATATGTTGGTCATGTTGAAGGGGAACAGTGTGATGGGGATTTGAGCCATGTCAGCATATTGTTTGGAATATCTGGGTCTAAGGATAGGAGGGCGATCAAAGACTATTGTCAAATGGCAAAGGATGGAGAAAAGAGGAAATACTCCAAACATACTTTTATGAATTTCAAGATTCATGTGAAAATTACACTTGAAGCAAATCAATATTACTTACAACTGCAATAAATTCTCCATGATTAAAATTCAATCGCTGTTTATTAAGAGCAGTTATGTCCACCATCATGTAATTGATTACTGCAACAGAACTTAAATTTGCCAGAATAGTAGGTAAACTTGAAAGAAGTTTGCTCACTTTGAATATTTTCATTATTTTACAGCAAGAAACAAATGACAAATTTAACTTGTGAAAATAACAATTTTGGCCTACATATGTGACAGTACAAGTGATAAATATATCGTAAAATTTCCACCACATACTGGTTAAACCTTTGTAGTTTGAGGTAATAGTAGGAGTCACATGCGTTGGGGTAAAATCCAACTGGCAGAGGCCGAAGACCTTGGACTCTTTTCACGATAAGCATGGGAGTAAAACATACTTTAACTTTCAGCCAATTCTTCGACAAATACTCAGACTGACAACATTGGCATTTTACACAAAAAAAGAAACAGCCTGAGGAATATTGGGGATTCCATTTTGTGGAGCATTGAATAATGTAGATTTGACTATGAATTATTTTAACTGCATTTAAATCACTGAATGACTTGCATTTTAAATGAGATCAAACTATTAATCATTTAATTTTCAAAACTTAATATAGCAAAAATGATCATGTTCCCAGCCAAAATAATTACAACTGCATTAAGTCCTAGAAAAATTATGGCATGGTCATTTATTAAACCTACCTCTTGCAAAGAACGTGCTGCTGGCTTGTCTTGGTGGTTGGCTAATATTAAAAATGGCAAAGTGCACAGCTGTGGATGTTGAAGAGCTGAATGCAATTCATTCCGTGCAGTTTCCAGATCATCTTCAGATGATGCACTGTCTAGCACAAATACAACCCCTTGAGATCCTTGGTAGTATCGACTCCAGTATTTGCGTATATTGTCTGCGCCTTAAGATAATTAGATGATAATTAAAAACTATTCAAAGCAAATGAACCTTTTTAAGAGGCAAGTTATTTTGAAAAATAACAATCATCTCATTAAATAAATACGGCATTTTCAAAAAAATTGAATTTTGGAGAAAGTAAAATTATTTTATAATAGAGTGCAGTTCTTTTTTAGATAAGTCAAGCATTTTAATATCTGGTTTTGGATTTATGAGGTAGAATTCATAAAAAATCTCAATTCTCACAGCATGTGATCCCAAATGCCCATTCATTTCTCTTATATTTATTATTGCATTTTTAAAAAAAGAATAATCTTAATGCTATTTTAGTTCAAACTGCTCATTAGTACCTATCCATCAAATCCCAATTTGTTCAAAAAAGTTGCACTCAACTGGATAATTCAAATTTAAGAATACGCTAATGCTTCCTAAATAATAGAACTAGAAAACAACAAATCACGTTACATAAGACATGATTCCCCTATTGAAATTCATCCTACACCTAATTCAGCCAGAAGGGCCATGGAATGCTACATGTCAGCACATTTCCAGGGATTTCCAATATCAAATATGCCTCTCTTCAGCCAATTCAATTCACTCCATGTGATATTGACAAATGGCTGGAGTAGCGGATACTGCTATGAGCACTGACAACATTCCAGCAACAGGAGAGAAGATCTCTGCTCTGGAACTAGCTACACCACTAGCTACACAGTTGCAGTACAATATAACTCTGGCACTTGCCTCAATGTGGAAAACTGCACAGAAATTTTCTGCTACAAAAATTCAAGGCAGCTTAATTACTTCTCCAGTCTACTATCAATCACCAGTAAAGTGATGAAAGGAGTCCTCAACAGTTCTATGAAGTGGCACCTGCTTGGCAATAACCTGGTCACTGATGCTCATGTCGGGTTCGGACAGAGCCACCCAGCTCTTAACCTTATTACAGACTTAGCCCAAACACAGGCAAACAAAATGAATTCCAGAGGTGAGGAGAGTACAACTGCACTTGACATGAAGGCAGGCCCGCACTGGCTGGAGTCATACCTTGCACAAAGAGGAGTAGGCCATTTGGCCTTTTGAAATGGTTCTACGTTCAGGGAAAGCATGGCTGATCTCATTGTGGTCTCAATTAAACGTCTCTGCATCCGTTAACCCTTGACTCTCAAAAAATCTAACTCTGACTTGAATAGACTCAATGGCTTCCACTTCTTTCAGAAAAGAGAATGCCGCAGACTAACAGACTAAGAAAAAAATCCCATCTTAAAAGCAAAACTTCAGATTCTTAAACTCTGTCTTTAGCTCTAGTCTTTTCTGCAAGAGAAACATTCTCAGAATCCACTATGTAAAATTCTCTCAGAATCTTTCATGTTTCAAGATTACTCCTCATTCTTCGAAACTCCCACTTTAGAAGAAATATAGTTCAATCTTTCTTTAAATAGCTCTTCTTTCCAGAAATGAATTGTGAAAATCATCTGAACTGTTTCTAGTGCCAGGATACAAGTACTCCAGAAGTGGTCTCTCCAAGGCCCTGTACAACTGCAGGAAAACGTCTTTGAAACAAATTCCCTTACAGTAAATTACAACATTGTATTTGCCTTCCTAATCACTTGCTGTACTTGTACACAAATGTTTTGTGATTCACAGACCAGGACACACTTTGTACCTAGATTTCCCCAACTCTCTCGGGGAAAGTGACAGCCTAGTGATATTATTACAAGACTGTTATTCCAGATAATGTTCTAAGGATCTGGGTTGAATAATTTGGTGGAATTTGAATCCAATTAAAAGAAACTGTAATTAACAGTCTAATGATGAAACTGTTGCTGGTTGTCTGAAAATTTTATCTGATTCACTAACATCCTTTAGGGAAGCTAACTTACCTGGCCTGGTCTGCATGTGTGACTCCAGACCCATAGCACTATGACTGATTCTGAAACTACCCTTGCAAATAGGGATCGACAATAAATGCTGTCCGAGCAAGTGACGCCCACATCCCATGCATGAATCATAAAAAAGGAAGATGAATATGATATTTGGTGGTCAATCACCTCAGTCGCAGGACATCACTGCAGGAGTTCACAAAGTAATTTTTTTTTTTTAAAAAATCAAACTGTTCAAACATGTTACTACTTCTGGAACAGATGGGACTTGAACCCAGGCCTCCTTACCTGGAGGTACAGACACAACCACAAAATTCAGCTGCTTCACAAATCAGAATCCCTTTATTGTGGAAGCAAGCCATTAAGCCAATCAAATCCTCACCGACTTTCTGAAGACCATTCCACAGACCTACCCTATTCTTGTAACCCTGCATTTCTCATGGCTAATCCACCTAACCTTCAAATCCCTGGACATTCTGGCTATACCACGTTGGCCAATCTATATAAACTGCATGTCTTTCGACGGTGGGACGAATCTGGTGCACCCAGACGAAATCCGGGCAGACACGGTAAGAATGTACAAACTCCACACAGTTGCCAAAGTGTGGATTCGAACCAGAGTCCTGGTAATGCAGCAGTGCTAACCACTGAGCGGCTGTGCCGCAAACAACATTCCTTGAACCACAAAGTCAGAAGTAGGAATGTTAACTGATCATACAAATTGTGGCAACATCATTCACAACTCCTCATATACTGATGCACCCATGTCTGCATGCAATGAGATCTGAATAATCTTCAGCCTTTCATTTAACTTTCATGCCACACAAATGGCAGACAATGACCACCACCAATAGAAGAAAACCTAAACCAAAAGCAGTTTGGAGGAATGGTCACTGGACCTGAAACGTTAAGTCTGCTTTCTTTCCACAGATGCCGTCAAACCTGCTGAGTTTTTCCAACAATTTCTGTTTTTGTTTCTGATTTCCAAGCATCTGCAGTTATTTCGATTTTTATTTAAAAGAGCATCTCTGATGTTCAATGGTGTTACCATCACTGAATTCCCCACTAACAACATCATGGGTGGTACCATTGGCCAGAATCTGAACTGCAGTGTACATACACATAATGTGGCCACAAGAGAAGGTCAAAATGTTGGAAATTATACTATGAGTAATTTGTCTCCCATCACCCCAAAGCCTTTACATCATGAACAGGGCACATGTGGAAAGTATCCCATCATACTCCTGACTTGTCTAGACGGGTGCAGTTCAAACATTCAAGCAGCTTGATACCATCCAGGACAAAGCAGTCAACCTGATCACCAGCTCATCCACCACATTCGATTACTTCATTATCACAGTGCAATGAGTTAACCCAGGAGGTAATCCAACAATGTTAAGGACAAAATGCGTTGGACCTACTCACTAATGTCCCTCAATAGCAACTTTGAACTCCACAAACATTTCTACATTGGAGGACAAGAGCAACAGGTTCATGGGAACACCACTACTTGAAAATTCCCCTCCGAGAACTTGGAACTACATCACCATTTCTTTGCTGTTGCTGGGTCAAAACCCTTCTTTAAAAGCACATTGGGAACATCTATGCCCTTCCTCCCTTTGCTACAGAAAAAGAGAACATACAATTTTTAAATAATATTAGCTATATTTCTGTCAATAAAATTATCAAAATCTATTAACTTCGAGAAAACTATCTATAGGAGAAGAACTTTTTCAGAATAGGCAAAATCCAAATGTTTATATTTTTGAGCGTAAAGCTTATGCACTGAGACAAAAGTTGGTACAGCAAATTGGATCATATCCAACAATAAGTATGCTTGAATCAACTAGGAGGATCAGAGAAAACCATTTTTTCTTAGTTTGGAAATTCTCAAATCAGTTTACATTGTCACGAAGATCTCAAATGGTTCAGAAACACCCATCGTAAAACTTTTTCTTATTCCCTGGAAAAGTATTCTTTTAAGTTTTAAGGTGAAATGTTAGAGACACAGCAGCTTAACCTGAATACAAGTGCCCAGGACTGATAATAGATGAGGAATGCCATGTGACTCAAACACACAATCAGAAAGAACCATAAAAGGATCTTCATAGTAGCGTTTTGATTGTTAATTTGTCTACACCACATGAAAAGAAAACTTCCAGACAGAAAATGCTCAAAATCCACAAGCCAAGCTATATCAGCGCACAGTTACCCTTTTACGTCAATGACTCTTCATAAAAACTATTATTTCAGATTTTCAGCATCGGTGTCATTTTGCTTCTCAAACTTGTGTCCCTTCTGTTTGCTTTCAAATAGATGCATTTACTGCTGCGATTCAGTTAACTTAAACTTCTTTTATTTATTCCTTTATGGGATATAGCCATCACTGGCTGGGCCAGCATTTATTGTCCATCCCTGGTTGCCCTTCAGAAAGGGGTGGTGAGCTGCCTTCTTGAACCGCTGCAGTACACCTGCTGTGTGTTGACCCACAATGCCACTAGGGAGGAAATTTCAGGATTTTGACCCAGCGATTGTGAAGGAATGGTGATAGATTTCCAAGTCAGGATGATGAGTGTCTTGGAGTAGAACATGAAGGTGGTGGTGTTCCCATATATCTGCTGCCCTTGTCCTTCGGGATGCAAGTGGTCGTCGTTTTGGAAGGTGCTGTCTGATGATCTTCAGTGAATTTCTCCAGTGCATCTCATAGATAGTACACATTTCTGCTACTGAGCGGTGGTCGACAAGAGAGTAGATGCTTGTGGATGCAGCACCGATCAAGCAGGCTACTTTCTCTTGGATGGTGTCAAGCTTCTTCAGTGTTGTTGGAGCTGCAAGTGGAGAGTATTCCATTACACGCCTGACTTGTGCCTTGTAGATAGCGGACACATTTTAGGGAGTCAGGAGGCGAGTTAATCGCTGCAGTATTCCTAGCCTCTGACTTGCTCTTGTAGCCACGGTGTTTAAGTGGTGAGTCCAGTTGAGTTTCTGGTCAATGGGAACCCCCATGATGTTGATAGTGGGGGATGCAATGTCCCCTTTTTTTGAAGCAGAGAAGTGCTATTATCCTCTCTGACAACTTCCAATCCAGTTTTAACAGAGCTGAAGATATACAAGACATAATTTCAAGACCCGATCAGATACAATTTATTTACAATTCAATAATATCATTGCTCTCTTTCAGGATATATAGCTGAAAACTGAAAAGTTGATTTTTTAAAATCGGACATTAACTAACAATGTTTATTTGAGTGTCATGAGTTCAATTTTAATGTTTTTTTTTAAAAAAGTGTACCTGGCATGATTGCTATCTTTCTGACTTGTGACCACACTCCATGCCACAAAGGTGCCTGAGATCTACATTAGCAAGCACCCAATCACCAAGCCACAAACTGCTTGCTTCAGCTGCCATAGCATCCACACAACTCAAACACCTTGTAGGAGGCCAGCCATAAACAAGCTTAACAGTTACCTGTCCAAAACTTGAGAGCAACAAGCCATCCACAACGCTCACAGAATGGGAGACAGAGCGCAAGAGAGAGCGTGAATGAGAGAGCGAGAGAGAGCGCGCGTGAGATAAAGAAGGAATTTAGTCTATTCAATATAGAATTTCTCTTAGAACGCAAGTTGACATGCTTACATGCATGTTTTCTGCTAAATTCAAGCCCTATGGAACCCAATCTGTTTGAACATAGATTCCTTCACGTAACTAAAAATTATTTCACTTAAGTTTAGATTTTCAGGAATAAAGCCACAACTTCAATTGAGAAGTTCCAATATGACACACTGATAGAGCTGGCAATATTAAGGTGCCAGCAGTGATCATCTGGGAAATACAACAACATAAAGCCTCTTCTACATCCAAAGTTTAGGCCTGACTTGATACTGCATGAAAACAAAGTAACATTCCTTCTTCTGAAACGGAGTGTTGCTAAATCATTTTAAAAAAAGTCAAAACAACATGGCCCAAATATTCCAAAAACCAGAAAGTTGGTCAAGTATAAACACTGGGGTTATGCATCAGGCTCATGTGGAATTCTTCATTCAGCAGATTGAGTGGGAATTGCCCAGGAAATTGAATTTTCTAATGGACAATAACCCCAGAAACCCCAACCCATTCCTGGTTTGACAATGTACATCCAGACCCTATCACTTTATGACACTGGCAGCAAGTGTCATAAAGTGATAGGTCTTGGCCTGCTTTGTGCTCGTGATTTTGTAATCATGGACAAATTGCCTGCAGCCAATGGGCAATTTTAAAGATAAGTATTTTTACAGATTTAATCTGTTCAAATGGCAGTCAGAATGAGTCATTGTTTTCTAACAGAAGTATAGGCGATGTAATAATGAACTAAATTTCTGTTAAAAATGCAAAGGTAAATATTATGTAGAAGAGTAATGCAGTTCTACAGGAATTATATAGGAATATTCTTGTCTCAGAGAGACAGCAATTAAAATGTGCTAATTTAATTGATGAGCTGAAGCTGCTGAATATATAGTACTGTAACTCACACATGGTCTGACTGCTGCTGACATTGGCACATGCGCAGAATGGTACAGAGACTTTGGCGCTGACATCAGCGCACACACAGAATAAAGCATGCGAAACAATCACTGCTAGAATTGCGCCATTGAAAACAGGGAAAAGCTTTCTTGAAAATACCATTCTCTAATTCTTCAGCGACGTTATAGCCAAACTGCGTTGCCGAATAACTACCAGTATTCTCAAGCAGCTTACAGATATAAACAACAGTGAGCCAGAGCTGGCTCTGAGGAAGCCGGACCAATGTCAAGAACTATGCACGTGTTAATAAAGGTGATGGTACACTGGTCTCTGTGGCTACTTCAGTGGCAACAAGAAACAAAATGCTCCTGAATAAATTTACTGACATTTGTCAGAGTTGGGTAAGCATTTCTGGCACCATGCTGTTATTTGGGAAGCTAGACTTTTTAAATCCTGCCATCTAAGGTTGGGCCCAGTATGTGGAAAGAATGTCTTATTTTGGGCAAATGACAAGCAATGAGTAATTCTCCAGACAGCTTGTGGACCTGCAACCTTTTCAGTTAGTAGGAGCCTAACATTTTCTGAGGCACCACATACTAAAACTTTTCAAGAGCTGACAGACTTAGTTAAGGAATATTATGACCCCAAAGTCATCTAAGTCTGAGACACTATCGGTTTTACTTGGCAATTCAAGAACCAGGGGAATCTGCATCCTGACGTTTAATGCAGTTAAGATGACTGGCAAAGACATGCGACTTTGGTTTAAACATTAAATGAGATGCTGAGACACTTTGGTACTTGGGATTAATCATGTAACCATGTAAAATTACATATTAGCTGAAGCCCAACTGGACTTCCAGCATGCACCACCACTGGTTTTGTCATTAAAAAAAAGTTGCAAATGGAGCATGAGAGTTTCAGGGCTTCCAATGGAAGTGGACAATCTCACCAGGCCGTCTGAGCTAAGAGGACACCCTGAGTAAGGCAACTGCATAGCCTCACTCCGGACATATCGTGAACAGAGGGACTCTAGGTCAGCCCATGGCAAATCAAAAAACAAAGCCAAGCCTCGACCAAATGGTTAACATTTTATTCAGGATCTGGCCCAGCAAGCAATTGTACTTGCTGCTGGTATGCAGACTTGAGATAGCAAATCAGCCCTTATAGGCCTGAACTGAGTAAGAGAACTCACAGGCCAGTATCCAGGTGAATGCACAGACTGGAAGCTCACCTACATCTGGCTTGGAACAGTTAAATCGATTAGCAACATCCAAATCAGAACCAATCAAAATAAACATCTAGTTAAATGGTCACCCAATTCTAATGGAGGTCAATAGTGATGTGGCTATATCAGCGATTACAAAACCAGTCTTTCAACAAAATTCACTCTGGACTCCAAACCTTACGTTAGTCTAAGACCTTGGTGAGACGGAGTATATAGACACACCAGGGACCTTAACAAATTAGGTGTACAACTTCAGTTCTGGTCTCCTATAAACAGCAGCTGGTTCAGTCACCACTGATTATAGTGAAAGGGCCAAGCCTGATGGGGCAAAATTGGTTGAAAATGATTCACCTTGTTTGGCTCAACATTTCTGAATTAGAAAATGGCTGCCTGAGTGAAATCCTAATTAAATATCTGGGAAGTCTTTCAAGAAGGTCTAGTGATTATCAAAGGAGCCAAGCCACCTCACATGTCGACCAGGAAGCAACTTCACCATTCTGCAAGGCCCGTTCAGTCCCACTTGTCTTACGGGCAAAAGTACAGGCAGAAATTAGGACGTCAGAAAGCGAAGAAACCATCAAATCAGTAGTTTGTGGAATGGGCAGAACTGGTCTTATCAATTGTGAAGCCTGATTGTGAAGATCAGTTTGCCTTTTAATGGGGATCTTAGAGTCATAGAGATGTACAGCATGGAAATAGACTCTTCGGTCCAACCCATCTATGCCGACCAGATATCCCAATCCAATCAAGTCCCACCTACCAGCACCCGGCCTAAATCCCTGCAAACCCTTCCTATTCATATACCCATCCAAATGCCTCTTCAATGTTGCAATTGTACCAGCCTCCACCACTTCCTCTGGCAGCTCATTCCATACACGTACCACCCTCTGTGGAAAAGTTGCCCCTTGGGTCTCTTTTATATCTTTCCCCTCTCACCCTAAACCTATGCCCTCTAGTTCTGGACTCCCCCTCCCTAGGGAAACGACTTTGTCTATTTATCTTATCCATGCCCCTCATAACTTTGTAAACCTCTATAAGGTCACCCCTCAGCCTCTGACGCTCCAGGGAAAACAGCCCCAGCCTGTTCAGCATCTCCCTGTAGCTCAAAACCTCCAACCCTGGCAACATCCTTGTAGATCTTTTCTGAACCCTTTCAAGTTTCACAACATCTTTCTGATAGGAAGGAGACCAGAATTGCACCCAATATTCCAACAGTCGCCTAACCAATGTCCTGTACAGCCGCAACATGACCTCCCAACTCTTGTACTCAATACTCTGACCAATAAAGGAAAGCATACCAAACGCCTTCTTCACTATCCTATCTACCTGCGACTCCACTTTCAAGGAGCTATGAACCCGCACTCCAAGGTCTCTTTGTTCAGCAACACTCCCTAGGACCTTACCATTAAGTGTATAAGTCCTGCTAAGATTTGCTTTCCCAAAATGCAGCACCTCGCATTTATCTGAATTAAACTCCATCTGCCACTTCTCAGCCCATTGGCCCATCTGGTCCAGATCCTGTTAATAACCTGAGGTAACCCTCTTCGCTGTCCCCTACACCTCCAATTTTGGTGTCACCTGCAAACTTACTAACTGTACCTCTTATGCTCGCATCCAAATGATAAACCACTTCTCGCAGCTGGATAAATACCCAGACCAACACATAGAAGGCTTACATGCAAAACTGGTAGGGGGGCTGTCCTTCATGAAGCTGGACATAAACAATGTGTACTTTCAATGGCAGTTAGATGAGATATGCTACAATTAATACCCATAAGGTTTTGTACTAAAAGAAGAGACTGCAATTTGTGGTATCATCAGCCTGTGCCATTTTTCAGAGAACAATGGGAGTACATTTTACAAGATCCACCCCAGGTTGTCATTTATCAAGATAATGTGCTCATAAGAGCGAAGACCACTCAAAATAGCAGAGATGAAGTAGGCAACATCTGGGCACCTAAGTCCAGGGCTCACTCATCTGTCTGCTTCTTCTTTGTTTCCTTTTTCTTCCTATCTTTTTTATCTAAGACTATAAAGTCTGGAGGTCCAGAGCAGAGTGGAATGGAGTAGAGTGAGCTGGGGGCCTGGAAGCCCTGAGCAGAGTGAGCAGCTGAGGCCTGGAGAGGAGCATTGAGAGCTGGAGCATAGTGCGTTGGAAGCCCAGAGTGGAGCGAGAACAGTTATTGGACTGGGGACCAACGCATGTGGTCAGCAGGTTGTGAGCCCAGTCTGACTAAGTGTGGGAGGCCCTGCGCTGATCTAATGCAATGCAATGTTTATCTATAATCAGTTTATCTGACTGTAGTGTTTAGCCTTTTAATTTTAGGTCTTAGTTTCTAACTTAGACTATGAATCACTGTGAGGTAATGTCATATCTTGATTTCTCTACTCTGTATCTAAGATTTGTATCAAAGATGGTGTAATGAGGGATGACACTGTAAACTTTTCACAGTACTCCTGTTCTTGCAGACACATGACAATAAACCCAATTCTAATTCTAAAGAGCACTTGGAGAACTTGAACATAGTCCTTAGAAGTTTCTGCAGGCGGGCAAACGCCTTAGAGGGGAAAGATGTATATTCCAGGCACCCCAAATGACCTACTGGGGCTACAGTCAGAGTCAACAACACTGGATTACATCCATTGGAAAATAAAATTAGGATAATCAAAGGTGCTGCAGCTGCCACATCAGTACCAGAGCTTGGGTCTTTCCTTGGGTTGGTGAATTATTACAGAAAGTTCATACATACTGTGCCCGCCATCCTGGCACTCGTGTTATTTGAAAAAGGGGCAGCCTTGGAAATAGTCTCATAGCCAATAGTAGCCTTGAGGGAAGTGAAGAAGCAGCAATCGTCATTTAAGATATTGGCACACTATGTTCCCAAGTAAGATCTGGCCTGACAGATCTATTTAGTATCGGGATAGTGTTGGCTCACAGATTGTCCAATAATGTATGCATCCCAAACTCAGGCTAATGCAGAGACAAATATTTCCAGATAGAGGAAGGAAGGTTTGGCAGTCATCTTTGGTGTGAGAAAGTTCCACCAATACCTTCATGGGCATAAATTTGTAATACCAACAGTCCACAAACCCCTATTAGGTGTACTCAAAGAGGACAAAGCCATGCTACCCAAAGATCCAGTTTGAGTTCAGCAGTGGGCTTTCATGCTAAGTGCATAAAATGATAAGTTATAACACCATCCAGAAGATTAAATAGCAAATGAGAATGCCTTGACCTGCCTCCCACTGGCAGATACAACACCAATGCTACTACCATGGGAAGTGTCCGTTGTGGTTTTAAACTTTCTGGACACCCACCCGGTCACTGTTGACAATATCAGACTGTGGACCGAAAATACCCAGTCCTGGCAAAAGTAAAACAGCTGGTGGTGATGGGGGAGACAAAGCAAGGATTGAAACCTTTCTGGACACAGCAAGATCTTACCATAGTGGACACAATTTAGTCTGGAGAGCAGGAATTATTATCCCAAGCAAAGATTGCTGCTAGACACTGACTGAACTCCACCAGGGTCATCCAGGGCTGTCTAAAATGAAAATATTGGCGAGAAATTATGTCTGGTGGCCAAGACTTGATGCCAATGTAGCTGTGTTGGTATGTCAATGCCCAGAGTGCCAACAAGGCCAAAATTATTGCCAGATGCTCCCTCACACTAATGCAAATGGCCAGGTAAACTCTAGACTCAATTACATATTGGTTATGCCGGCCCTTTCACGGGCTCAACATTCTCAGTCATTATGGACACCCATTCAAAGTGAAAGGGTATGCATAGAGTTCATTCGTCAAACAGGAGGACGATGAGAGAAAAACTGAACATCTTTTGAAATAGATGGGCTCCCAGAAGAGTTGGTCAGAGACAACAGGCCATCATTTACCAGCAAGGAATTTGAGTATTTCCTAAAGTCAAATGGCATTCAACATACAAGCACAGCTCCATATTATCCAACAGTGTGGCAGAAAGAGCAGTCCAAACTTTGAAGGCAGGCTTAAAGAAACAGCCTATGGCATCACTTGATACCAAACTGTCCCAGTTTCTATTTATTTTTTCAGATCACCCCTCATGCAAAAGCAGGGATAGCTCCAGCAGAGTTGCAAATGGGGAGAAGTTTCTACATCTGATTACTGTTGATTTTCCTGGAACATTGTGGTGGTGGTGATGGTTTGGGGTGGGGAGGGAGGGCAATGCCAGAAGATTTTGGACACCCCTGGATTAATCAGGTGGACTTCAGTCAATATCTGGCAGAAACCTTTACTTCGGGCAATCACTCCAAAGCGAGAGATATAGTTTACTTCAGGGGATGAAGCTTAGCCCCAAAACCACAGAAATGTCCCTGCATGGCTACAAGGCATTGTCAAAGTGAGGGCAGTTCACGTGATGTGCACAGTTGAGGTAGGTGAGGCAATGTGAACAAGCACACAGACGACACGAAAGATGCAAACTCAAGTGGGGAAGGATCAAAACATAAACCTAGCCCCTTAGAACAGCCGAAAAGGCTGTTGGAATCCGTGGAGCCTCCCCCACTATCTGCGGGAGATTCAGGGTCAGTAATGACATTGAAGACCAGAGAGATGGTTTATGATTATCCCTTATTGGAGATGGATCATTTCCTGACACACACTGCTTTTATTCCTGATGAAGGTCTTTTGCCCGAAACGTCGATTTCGAAGCTACTTGGATGCTGCCTGAACTGCTGTGCTCTTCCAGCACCACTAATCCAGAATCTGGTTTCCAGCATCTGCAGTCATTGTTTTTAACACACTGCTTTAGTCTCCTTAACACTACACTTGGTCAAAAGCTGTCTTGTTGTTAAATCAGCCACTCTAACCCTACCTCATGTATAAAGTGCCATTGGCAATGGAATGTTTTAGTCCAGAACACTGCATATTTGTGGGGAAAGTGACAACATGAAATAAAGGAATATTCTCTGAGAAAGAAGGGCAGAGGGAATATATCCACAAAATGATTCTGGTGGGTAGCTATCAAGTCCTTAATTATTTGAAGCATTGCTTTGACTAGAGAAATTCACAAATTATTAGATAAAAGTTAGCTACTTTTTCAGTACAAAATTTGAAAAATCAGTAAAAACAACAGTTGGCTGCACTGGCCAGTGAATATATCGCACTAGCAACAAGCTTTTTTTTAGGGAGCTTCAACAATTAAAATCAAATACAGCTATGGGTGTGGCATACCTACATAAAATAATGAGTCTCAAACAGAGTCATAATGGGCCAAAGAGAGCCAACGGCTTTGTTGCCTGGGTAATGATTTGTGATTAATCTTTGCTGCATTTGATCTTGGCTGGGTGCAGACTATTTTCTTGTTGAAATCGAGAGAAACAAATAATCCTTTCCCAATACACTCATCTTTCAACTCAATAGGGAATTTGCTCTGTTGTCTGGATTGATCATTTTCTATTATTTATTTGAAGCTATTCATTTTGACTGTTTGAACGCTTATTCTATTATATTTTAATATAGAAGGATTTGGAGAAAAGCATTTATTTATGCAGTCTAAATCCACTGTTTTGCAATCTATAATATTTATTTCATATTTCAAATTAAAGACATTCTTCACAAACTTATGATATTAATTGAGATCCTGTGGAGGTCTGGGTCTGGGTGGGAGGCTCTTTGGAGGGTCAGTACAGACTCAAATGGGCCAAATGGCCTCTTTCCGCACTGTAGAGATTCAACAATTCTAATTGACAGATCATATTAAGATATTTAACTTCCTCATCAAGATGAAGGCAAGACTGGAAACTTAGCCAATGATCTAATGCATTGACAAGAAAATTGACGGCATCCTTATTGATTTACTCAGCTGTGTGGTGAACTAATAGCATTATCAACTTTAAATTTATTCTTACCAACCATATAAGTAGATAGTTATGTGAAAAATGAACATGGTTCCACAATTTCAGAATTATCAATTCAAACTCAATGCTTTCTTCGTACAATCTAACACTTCAAAATATGTAATCAATGTAGGCGAGATATCAGAACTATTGTCTAACACAATCAAAACTGAGTGATACACAGACAGATGGGCAAGGGCAGGTTGCTTTCATGCCTCACTAAAAACTGGCAGACTGGCAATCCATTGTTAACTAATTGAGTTGTGATCGTTGTAAATTAAGAAAGGAAATATATGGAAATGTGTCAAATAGTTGATTAACAAAGTGGGGCATCATCTCAGTTTGATTTACATTTTTGCTACTAGGCAACAGAAAAAGATAATTACAACATGACAAACAAACTCTTCAGTTATGAGATCTCACACTTCAGTACAACACGTCTGCCATCTATCACTGCAAACCTTCATGCAGTCTAACTTAGAATTGCTGAAGCATAGATTTAAATAATTAGCGACTTTCAGTGACTTCTTTACTTATATTCAAAACAGTTTTAACTTTTACACATCAAAATACACAGAATGGGAATGAACACAAGCTTAAAATTCAAAACAAACTTAACAGACTACCATCCTCTGTGGGTAGGTTTCCTCCAACGGAGGGCAATCACCCTCTTTGTCTTTCAGCTTTGGCCACTGCTGGCGATACTTGGAAATATAGCATCATTCCACCTTCTCCCCACTCACCACCTCATCCCATTGATAAGCAAGCAAGAGAACCATTCTCAGTATATGACCATTCAGTCTCAGCAGCAACAGCAGCCTGAAGGGAGCTTCTTCATATTTACCCTGTTCATACAAAGATATTGACAGCCTCTGTAGAGAATTGATGATCTTCTGAATTCAGTAGAGGCACAACTTGTGCACAAAGTTTTACTGTCGGATATGATGCTTCAAAATAGGATCAATTTGCAATAACTTTTGAACAATCAGATTGATGAAAGAGATATATGTTAACATGGTTCGACTCCACAAACAGGTTTAAAATGGATCATAAAATTTACAAGAATGGTAGAAATAAAAGGACACAAAAACATTGACCTTATGAACATGCCCTTCAACAGGATCATAACTATCCTTCTACCTCAACTCTACCATCCTACAAGATCTTCATTGCTCTTGATTCTTAGTATTTGAAAATCTCTTGTCTCGTCTTTGACTTCAATACTGTTTTTAAATGTATTCACAGTTGCAGAATCTGTCAGTAATCCCAGCATTTATTTCACCAACCCAATTTACAAGAAGGTACTGATAAGCTGTCTTTTTGAACAGGTGCAATCCATCTCGTGTGCAATACATTCGCAAAGATAGTAAGGAAGATATTCTAGGACTTTGTCCCAGTGCCTGTAAAGGAATGGTGATAAGTTTCAGAGTCAAGATAGTATGCAGTTTAGAGTAGAACTTGCACAATGTGTTCCACAGCCTTCTAGGTGGCAAGTGTTATTGGTAATGAAGTATGAGAGCTTGGTTAGAGTACATCAGGAATACTGTGTGTAGTTTTGAACTCTTTATCTCAGGAAATATATTGCTGCCATATAGAGTGCAACAAAAGTCCCACAGAATTGTTCTGGAATGGCAGAACAATCTTTGAGGAGAGATTGGGTAAACTTGGAACTGTACTCTTCAAATATTTTGTGGGTTTAAATGATATCACTTTGTATTCTTTGATACTTTGTAAACTAGCAAACTTTAAGATTTGTAGCTCAGGTTGAGGTTCTGGATGTAGGTTTGCTCACTGAGCTGGAAGGTTAATTTTCAGACGTTTCGTCTCCATCCTCGGTAACATCTTCCATGAGCCTCCGGATGAAGCACTGCTGATGTTTCCTGTTTTCTATTTATGTGTTTGGGTTTCCTTGGGTTGGTGACACCATTTCCTGTGGTGACACCATTTCCTATGATGATGTAATTTCCTGTTCTTTTTCTCAGGGGTGGTAAATGGGGTTCAAGTCAATAGGTTTGTTCCAGTTGGAATGCCATGCTTCTAAGAATTCTCGTGAGTGTCTCTGTTTGGCTTGTCCTAGGATGGATGTGTTGTCCCAGCCGAAGTGGTGTCCTTCCTTAGCTGTACGTCCGGATACTAGTGAGAGAGGGTCATGTTGTTTTGTGGCTAATTGATGTTCATGTATCCTGCTGGCTAGTTTTCTGCCTGTTTGTCGAATGTAGTGTTTGTTACAATTTGCTGTAGGAAAACAACACCTATGGACCAAAGATTGAACTATAGAAGCAATCATCCTAATATCCACAAATGAAGCTGCATCAGAACATTATTTCAACAAGCCTCCACGCACACTGTAGCACAGAGGAACTACACAGAGCAGAGGAAAATCACCTATACCATGTACTCAAAAAGAATGGGTACCCAGTGAACACAGTCTGCCGATTTCTCAGCAACAAACCTAAACAAGCAGACAAAACACGTCCAGAAACCCTAGCCACTCTCTCATACATCAAAGAATGACTGCCAGACTACTCAGGACCCTTGGCATCAAGGTAGCCCACAAAGCCACCAACACACTAAAACAGCAGTTAATGAACTTGAAAGACCCTATACACACAACAAGCAAAACTAATGTAATTTACAAAATACCATGCAAGGACTGTAACAAACACTACATTGGTGAAACAGGCAAAACACTAGCCACCAGGACACATGAACATCAACTAGCAACAAAACAACATGACCCTCTCTCACTAGTATTCTTACGTGCAGATAAGGAAGGACACTGGAGCAACACATCCATCCTCGGACAAGCCAAACAGAGATATGCACGAGAATTCCTAGAAGCATGGCATTCCAACCAGAACTCTATCAACAAACACATTGACTTGGACCCCATTTACCACCCCTTGAGAAAAAGAACAGGAAATGACATCACCATAGGAAATGGCATCACCAACCCAAGGAAACCCAAACATAAAAAGAAAGCAGGAACCATCAGCAGTGCTTCATCTGGAGGCTCACTGAAGATGTTACCTAGTATGGTGATGATGAAACGCCTGAAAATGAACTTTCCAGCTCAGTAAGCAAACCTACATTCAGAACTTTGTAAACTGAAAGAGCATGCGCAATTTGAAGAAATGTGTCTCATAGATGGTGCACACTTGTAACAGTGTTAGGGAGTGAATGCTTAGATAGTGAATAGGGTGTCAATCAAGTGAGCTTCTTTTTCTGAATGATGTTCAAAATGTGTAACCTCAATAGGCCGGTGGCAGAGGCAATGAAACTTTAAAGGTGGTGGATATTAATTTATAGCAATTGAGCATTGCAGGAGTGGTATTATTCAGAGGCAGCATTCCATCATGCATGAGACATGCTTTGAACATAGTGGATAGACTTTGGGATGTTAGGCATGTTATTTGCAACAAAATTTCCTAGCTTTTGCCTTTTGTCAGTCACAGTTTTTTTATGACTGGTCCAGGTCAGTTTCTGATCAATTGTAAGCCGAGGATGTTAATAGCGGGTATTTAGTGATAGTAAAACTGTTGAATGTCCAGAGGAAACAGTCAGCTTCTTGTTGGAGATAATCATTGCCTGGCACTGATATTACTTATATGAAACGACTGAAGATGACTGGACCTAGGAAACTACCAAGCGATTCCTGTGCATGAGACAGTTGGCCTCCAATAAAGAGGTGTGTTTTCCTCTTTATTCCCAACCAATTTTTAATTTTCCTAGGCCTCTACCCTGTCACACTTGGGCAAAAGCTGTGTTACTCATTTCTGAAATGCAAGTCTTTTGGCCATTTTCAGACTAAGGTCTAGAGTTGTTGATGCAACCAGAACCCAAATTCAGGATCGGTGAACAGGTTAGTATTGAGTAAGTGCTGTTTGACTGCACTTCAATGAAACCTTCCATGACTTTGCAGATAATGGAGTAGATTGATGATGCACAATTTGCCCAGGTTAGACAGGTCCTGTATCATGTGGACAAGATATACATGGCTTATTATTCACATTCTCAATCAGATGTAATTGTACTGGTGAAGTTTTTCCAGGGACACAGTAGTTCTGGAGCACACTGCAAGAAAGAGTGCAATGGTATATTCCCCATTTTTCTCAATAAATGTAGTTCAGTACAGTCACATGTCAGAAACCAGCCAAGACAATATAACTCAGAACATAGAACAGTACAGGCTGTGACTGTGTCTTCGGCCCATGATATTGTGTCAAGCATTTATCTTAATCTAAGATCAATCTAACCTACAAACCCTTAATTTACGGGCCATCCATGTGTTTCTCCATTAGATGCTTAAATGTCCCCAATGTGTCTGACTCTACGAGCACCACTGGCAGTGCAGTCCACGCATCCACCACTCTCCACATAAACAACCTACTGCTGATATCTCCCCTAAACCTTCCACCAATCACCTTTAAATTATGACCCTCTTGACAACCATTTCTGCCCTGGGGAAAAGTCTCTGCCTATGTACTGTATCTACGCATCTCATTACCTTGTAGATCTCTATCAAATCACCTCTCTTCCTTCTTCTCTCCAGTGTGAAAAGCCTGAACTCACTCAATCTTTCTTCATAAGACATGCCCTCTAATCCAGGCAGCATCCTCGTTAATCTCCTCTGCATAGTCTCTAAAGCATCTACATCCTTCCTATAATGAGGCAACAAGAACTGGACACATTAGTGTGGTCTAACCATGGTTTTATAGACCTGCAGCAAAACCTTGTAGCTCTTAAACTCAATCCCCCGTTAATGGAAGCCAAAACACCATAGAGGTTTTCTTAACAACCCTATCAACTTGGGTGGCAACTTTGTAGGATCTATGTACATGGACCCCAAGATCGCGCTATTCCTCCACACGACCAAGAATCTGGTCTTTAACCCTGTATTTGACATTTAAATTCGACCTTCCAAATGAATCATTTCACATTTATCAAGGTTGAACTTCAGCTTGATTCACACCTTATCCTGTTTTTTCTTGGTAAGTAAAGATAGATAGAACTGGAGTTTAATCATCAAGCCATAGAGTCCTACAGCACAGAGACAGGTCCTTTGGCCCAAACTGGAGATGCCAATAAAAATGTCTGTCCACGCTAACCCCATTTCCCTGCACTTGGCCCGTATCCTTCCAAACCTTTCCTCTCCATATATTTGTCCAAATGTTTTTACACATTTCTATGAATTTTGTTTTTACACATATTTACATCACAACTATGCATCTCCAAACAAACTTAACTAGTTTTGTTCTGACCACATTACATACCACCGGTGCATCTCCAGTCAATGCCCACCAGTGAACGGTCAATATTTAATGCTACATTTAAACTAAGTAGTGGGGGGGGGGGGGGGGGGGGGGGAGGACAAACTTGATGTTTAAGCAAGAAATTGAAGGGAAAGTTAGAACAAGGGAACCCAAGAAAGACAACTGTATCAATGAGGCAGAAAATTCAAAAAGGGGTCATGCTGTAAGGTTGAGTAAAATAGGAGTTGATGGGAAGGGTGAGGGCAGTAACAAATTAAAAATACTATACATGAATGCACGAAGCATTAGAGATAAGATGGATGAGCTTGAGGCTCTTGTGGAAATTGGCAGATACGATATTGTGGGGATAACTGAGATGTGGCTTCAAGTGGACAGGGCCTGGGAAATGAATATTCAAGGCTACACGTGCTTTTGAAAGGACAGACTGACGGGCAGAGGGGGTGGGGTGGCCATGTTGGGAAGGGATGATATTCAGTCCCTTGCGCGGGGACAGAGAATCAGGGGATGTAGAGTCAGTGCGGATAGAGCTGAGAAATTCTAAGGGTAAAAAGGCCCTCTTAGGAGTTATCTACAGGCCCCCAAATAGTAGTCTGGATGTCAGATGTAAATTGAATCAGGAGCTGAACTTGGCCTGTCGCAAAGATGTTACTGCAGTTGTTATGGGGGATTTCAACATGCAGGTAGACTGGGAGAATCAGGATGGTATTGGACCTCAAGAAAGAGACTTTGTGGAGTGCCTCTGAGATGGATTCTTAGAACAGCTGGTGCTGGAGCAGATCAGGGAGAAGGCAATTCTGGATCTGGTATTGTGCAACGAACTAGAATTGATCAGGGACCTCGAAGTGAAGGAGCCATTGGGAAGTAGTGACCATAATACAATAAGCTTCAATCTGCAATTTGAGGGGGAGAGGGTACAATCGGAAGTGAGAATATTTCTGCTGAATAAAGGGAACTATGGAGCTATGAGGGAGGAGCTGGCCAAACTTCAATGATGCAATATCTTAGCAGGGATGACAGTGGAGGAACAACAGCGGATATTTCTGTGTATAATGCAGAAGATGCAGGATCAGTTCATTCCAAAAAGGAAGAAAGATCCCAGGAGGAGGCATGGGATGCCACGGCTGATGAGGGAAGTTAAGAAAAATATAAAGTTAAAAGAGAAAAAGTATAACAGAGCAAAGATAAGTGGGAAAACTGAGGACTGGGAAACTTTTAAACAACAACAGAGGATTACAAAGAAGGAAGTACGCAAAGAAAAAATGAGGTATGAAGGTAAACTGGCCGAAAATACAAAGGAGGATAGCAAAAGCTTTTTTAGGTATGTGAAATGCAAAAAAATGGTTAAGACTAAAATTGGGCCCTTGAAAACAGAAACAGGGGAATATATTACAAGGAACAAAGAAATGGCAGAAGAATTGAATTGTTACTTCAGATCTGTGTTCACTGGGGAAGACACAAGCAATCTCCCTGAGGTAACAGTGGGTGAAGGACCTGCACTTAAGGGAATTTATATTTGCCAGGGATTGGTGTTGAAGAGACTGTTAGGTCTAAAGGTTGATAAGTCCCCGGGGCCTGATGGTCTACATTCCAAGATACTGAAGGAGGTGGCTCAAGAAATCGTGGATGCGTTGGTGATTATTTTCCAGAGTTCGATAGATTCGGGATCAGTTCCTGAGGATTGGAGGGAGGCTAATGTTATATCACTTTTTAAGAAAGGTGGGAGACAGAAAGCAGGAAATTATAAACCAGTTAGTCTGACCTCAGTGGTGGGAAAGATGCTGGAGTCTATTATAAAAGGATGAAATTACGACACATCTGGATAGTAGTAATAGGATAGGTCAGAGTCAGCATGGATTTATGAAGGGGAAATCATGCTTGACTAATCTTCTTGAATTTTTTGAGGATGTAACTCGGAAGATGGACGAGGGAGATCCAGTAGATGTAGTGTACCTGGACTTTCAGAAAGCTTTTGATAAAGTCCCATATAGGAGGTTAGTGAGCAAAATTAGGGCGGATGGTATTGGGGGCAAAGTACTAACTTGGATTGAAAGTTGGTTGGCTGATAGGAAGCAAAGACTAGTGATAAGCGGCTGCATTTCGGAATGGCAGGCAGTAACCAGTGCTGGGACTGCAGCTTTTTACAATATATGTTAATGATATAGAAGATGGTATTAGTAATAACATTAGCAAATTTGCTGATGATACTAAGCTGGGTGGCAGGGTGAAATGTGAGGAGGATGTTAGGAGATTACAGGGTGACCTGTACAGGTTAGGTAAGTGGTCAGATGCATGGCAGATGCAGATTAATGTGGATAACTGCATGGTTATCCACTTTGGTGGCAAGAACAGGAAGGCAGATTACTACCTCAATGGAATCAATTTAGGTAAGGGTTACAAAAAGATCTGGGTGTTCTTGTACACCAGTCAATGAAGGTAAGAATGCAGGTACAGCAGATAGTGAAGAAGGCTAATAGCATGCTGGCCTTCATAACAAGAGACCCTTACCATTAAGTGTATAAGTCCTGCGAAGATTTGCTTTCCCAAAATGCAGCACCTCGCATTTATCTGAATTAAAATCCATTGCCACTTCTCAGCCCATTGGCCCATCTGGTCCAGATCCTGTTGTAATCTGAGGTAACCCTCTTCGCTGTCCACTACACCTCCAATTTTGGTGTCATCTGCAAACTTACTAACTGTACCTCTTAGGCTCGCATCCAAATCATTTATGTAAATGACAAAAAGTAGAGGACCCAGCACCAATCCTTGTGGCACTCCACTGGTCACAGGCCTCCAGTCTGAAAAACAACCCTCCACCACCACCCTCTGTCTTCTACCTTAGAGCCAGTTCTGTATCCAAATGGCTAGTTCTCCCATGAGATCTAACCTTGCTAATCAGTCTCCCATGGGGAATTTTGTCAAACGCCTTACTGAAGTCCATATAGATCACATCCACTGCTCTGCCCTCATCAATCTTCTTTGTTACTTCTTCAAAGAGCTCAATCAAGTTTGTGAGGCATGATTTCCCACACACAAAACCATGTTGACTATCCCTAATCAGTCCGTGCCTTTCCAAATACATGTACCACCTGTCCCTCAGGATTCCCTCCAACAACTTGCCCACCACTGAGGTCAGGCTCACCGGACTATAGTTCCCTGGCTTGTCTTTACCGCCCTTCTTAAACAGTGGCACCATGTTTGCCAACCTCCAGTCTTCCGGCACCTCACCTGTGACTATCGATGATACAAATATCTCAGCAAGAGGCCCAGCAATCACTTCTCCAGCTTCCCACAGAGTTCTCGGGTACACCTGATCAGGTCCTAGGGATTTATCCACCTTTACCCGTTTCAAGTCATCCAGCACTTCCTCCTCTGTCATCTGGAGATTTTGCAAGATGTCACCATATATTTTCCTACAGTCCATATCTTCCATATCCTTTTCCACAGTAAATACTGATGTAAAATATTCATTTAGTATCTCCCCCATTTTCTGTGGCTCCACACAAAGGCCACCTTGCTGATCTTGGAGGGGCCCTATTCTCTCCCTAGTTACCCTTTTATCCTTAATACATTTGTAAAAACCCTTTGGATTCTCCTTAATTCTGTTTGCCAAAGCTATCTCATGTCCCCTTTTAGCCCTCCTAATTTCCCTCTTAAGCATACTCCTATTTCCTTTATACTCTTCTAAGGATTCACTCTATCTATCCTGTCAGACCTGACATATGCTTCCTTCTTTTTCTTAACCAAACCCTCAAATTCTTTAGTCATCCAGCATTACGTACACCTTCCCTTTCACCCTGACAGGAATATACTTTCTCTGGATTCTCGTTATCTAATTTTCCAGTCATCCCTTTACCTGCGAACATCTGCCTCCAATCAGCTTTTGAAAGTTCTTGCCTAATTCCGTCAAACCGGCCTTTCTCCAATTTAGAACTTCAACTTATACATCTGGTCTTTCCTTTTCCATCATGATTTTAAAACGAATAGAATTATAGTTGCTGGCCCCAAAGTGCTCCCCCACTGACACCTCAGTCACCTGCCCTGCCTTATCTCCAAAGAGTAGGTCAAGTTTTGCATCTTCTCTAGTCGGTACATCCACATACTGAATCAGAAAATTGTCTTGTACATACTTAAGAAATTCCTCTCCATCTAAACCTTTAACACTATGGCAGTCCCAGTCGATGTTTGGAAAGTTAAAATCCCCTACCATAACTACCCTATTATTCTTACAGATAGCTGAGATCTCCTTACAAGTTTGTTTCCCAATTTCCCTCTGACTATTAGGGGGTCTATAATACAATCCCAATAAGGTGATCATCCCTTTCTTATTTCTCAGTTCAACCCAAATAACTTCCCAGGATGTATTTCCAGGAATATCCTCCCTCAGCACAGCTGTAATGGTATCCCTAATCAAAAATGCCACTCCCCCTCCTCTCTTGCCTCCCTTTCTATCCTTCCTGTACCATTTGTATCCTGGAACATCAAGCTGCCAGCCCTGAGCCATGTTTCTGTAATTGCTATGATATCCCAGTCCCATGTTCCTAACCATGTCCTGAGTTCATCAGCCTTCCCCATTAGGCCCCTTGCACTAAAATAAATGCAGTTTAATTTAATTTATCCCTGCTTGCCCTGACTGTTTGACTCATTTCTGTTCTCAACTGTACCAGTCTCAGATTGATCTCTTTCCTCACTATCTCCCTGGGTCCCACCCCCCACCTTACTAGTTTAAATCCTCCCAAGCAGTTCGAGCAAAACGATTCCTTTTTTAATACTCAGCACCCTAACAAAGTTACTTGCCACCACATAATTATTACTATTATTTGTAACCAGCCCTCTACAGATTCTCCCAAACTGAAAATATAAATTTATCATTCCCTTTGCATGATCAAGACAGTGCAAATCCCTCCACCAGAATGTTTTTGTACAAAAGCACAAAACTAACCATTTAGTTTTTCAGTAATTCAAAACATACTTTGCTTAAAGTACACATACCTCCAAGTTCTTTCACGTTGAGGATAGCATTCTGGAATGGAACAGCTTTAATGCTAAAACCTGAAGAGAACAGAAAGAAATAATGAGCCTTAAAACAGGGGAAAGGCATAGCTGACAAAATGTGAAATTCATTTCAAAGATGAGAAAAACATTTTTGCCAAATTTTGTTTTAATGAATAAAGGAATTTACTGTTCAGGAAAGGAATATTTTGAATTTTTAACACCCAACTTCAGCAGCATGTTAATTTTAACCTCAAAGTCAGGAACGGCAATGCCAATCTAAATTTTAGTTGCTCAACACAAAAAAATGTTGCGGTGAATGTTGTTGTCAATTAGTTATACATCGAAGGAATTCTGCAAAATGACTTAAACCTTCCAGCAGCATTTCCAATGAAGTGTATCACTGAAGTGGAAGACTAGGTCAGGATTCAAAGTGACAGCTTGCAAGCTGTGATTGACAATGATCCAATTGGGCATAGGCAGCATGGATTTGCAAATGGGAAATCTTATTTGCTGAATTTGGATTTTTCTGAAGATGTTCAAAGAGAACCTATGGAATTTAATACTTGGATTTTCAGAAGGCTTTTGATAAAAGCTCTCACAGAAGACTGAATAGAAAGGCTGGAGCAAAACTATAGGAGGAAATGTGTTAGCATGGATTAAGAATTAGCTAACACTCAGAAAATGTAAAGTAGGAATAAGACCAGAAGAGACAAGCTGATGTCGGCAATTCAGCGCGAGTCTGCTCCACCATTCAGTGAGATCGTGGGTGATCTCATAACCCTCAACTCTACTTTCATACCTTTTCCCCTTTATCGTTCATTCCTTAATTGATTAAAACATTTCTCAGCCTTGAATACACTGAATGACCCAGCTCAAAAATCAATACTTCTCACATTGGCAGGCTATGACTAATGAAGGATTGGTATGTGGGGGCTTTCAATATCTATCAATAATTTAGATGCAATGACTGAATTTAATATTTTGAGATTCAAATTTGCAGATGATAGAAAGTTAAGTGGAAATATGTTTTGTGAGGAAATTGTAAAGTGGCTTCAGAAAGATTTGGACAAGCTGAGTGAATATGCAAGAACACAGCAAATGGAATATAATGTGTAAAAATGTGAAGTTATCCTCTTTGATCGGAGAAATGAATGAGATGACTAGATGAACATTTGGTGTATGAAGTCCATGCCAACCCGCCAAAGAGTATCCCATCCAGATCCACCCCTTACAACATCCCTGTAATCCTGCATTTCCCATGGTTAAATCATCGTAGCCTGCATATCCCTGGACACTATAGGCAATTTCCTATCCACCTAACCTGCACATCTTTGGACTGTGGAAAGATGCCAGAGCACCCACAGACACTGGGAGAACGTGCAAACTCCATACAGACATTCGGTCAGGGACGAAATCAAACTCGGGTCCCTGGCACTGTGAAGCAACAGTACTAACCAATGAGCCACCATGTTAGCCTTCATTGTAAGAAAATTTGTGTACAGTATGAGTGAAGTCTTGCTTCAACTGAAAAGAACCTTTGTTGGACCACACCTGGAGTACTGCGGGCAGTTTCAATCTCTTTTTTGCAGGAAAGATATGATTGACAGATAGTGTAATAAAGGTCCATCAGACTTGTTCCCCGGATGGTGGACTGTCCTTTGAAAAGAAATTGGGCAAACTGGGCTTGTGCACTTTACAATTTTGAATAATGACAGGTGATCATATTGAAACCTACGAAATATTGAAAAAGATAGATACGGTAGATTTGGGTAAGGGATTTCCCCTGGCTGGTGATTATAAAACCAGGGAGCACACTTAAAAATAAAGAAAATGCCATTTACATCAAAAAAGAGGAGAAATTTTACTCAGAGGGCTTTTTGATTCGATTCCCTACAGTGTGGAAACAGGCCCTTCGACCCAACTCGTCCATACCGACCCTCCGAAGAGTAACCCACCCAGACCCATTTCCCTCTGACCAATGCACCTAACACTATGAGCAATTTAGCATGGCCAATTCACCTAACCTGCACATCTTTGGATTGTGGGAGGAAACTGGAGCACCCGGAGGAAACCCACACAGACACAGGGAGAATGTGCAAACTCCACACAGTTATCGTCAGAGGGTGTAATCGAACCTGGGACCCTGGTGCTGTGAGGCAGCAGTGCTAACCAGTGAACCACTGTGTCGTCCCGCTGTGAACCTTTAGAATTTTCTACCACAAGGGCTGAGGAATCTCTGTCTTTCAGTAAATTTAAAGAGGAGATTTACGGATTTCTCATTACTGTGATGGACAGGGTTAAGGTGCTGGGTAAGTGAAAGATTTTGAAGTGGTTGATCAGCTATGATTGTACTCCTTTGTTCCATCGCCAATTTGCACTTAACATCCAAGGCCTCCTTCTGAATCTTTCATAGTCAATCGATCTGTTCTCAGACAGAGTAAAATGCTTGATATTGTATGGATACTAGTTATAACAACTATGTCCGGCTTAACATTTACGAACATTATGAATTCCGACTAGAAGTTGGTCATTCAGTCCTGAGAGCTTGCCTGCCATTCAATAAGATCGTGGTTGATCTGGCTGCAGCCTCAATTTTTTTCAAAATTCACTCATGCGATGTGAATATCATTGGCTAGTTAGCATTTATTACCTGTCCCGATTGGCCTTGAAAAAGTGGTAGTGAGCGGTCTTCTTGAATTGCTGCAGTCCATGTGCTGTAGGTAGACCCACATTAACCTTAACGAGAGAATTTCAGGATTTTGATCGAGTGGCAATGAGGGATTGGCAGCATATTCCCAAGTAAGGATTAGGAGCGATTCGGAGGAGAACTTGCAGGTGTTGGTGTTCTCAATTATCTGTTGCCTTTGCCCTTCTCGATACAAGTTGTTGTGGGTATAGAGAGTGCTGTCTAAGGATTTTTGGTGAATTTCTGTAGTACAACTTGTAGATAATAAACTGAGTGTTGGTAGTGGAGGGAGTGGATGTGGTGTTTTGTTTTGCACAATATCAAGCTTCTTGAGTGTTGTTGGAGATGCACCCATCCAGGCAAGTGAGATGTGCTTATAGATGATGGGGAGGCTTTGGATAGCCAGGAAGGGAGTTATTTGCTCTAGTATTCCTAGCCCCTGACCTGCTCTTAGCCATTGTATTTGTATGGCGAGTCCAGTTGAGTTTCTGGTCAAAAGTAAACTCTAGTATGTTGATACTGGGGGATTCAGTGATGGTAACAGCATTGAATGTCAAGGGTGATGGTTATATTGTCTCTTATTGGAGATGGTCATTGCCTGGCATTTGAGAGGCATGAATGTTATTTGCGATTTGTCAGCCCAAGCATTGATAATATCCAGATCTTGTTGCGTTTAACATGCACTGCTTCAGTACCTGAGGAGTCACAAATGGTGAACACTGTGCAATCATCAGCAGCCATGCCACTCTGACCTTATCCACAGAATCCCTACAGTGTGGAAACAGGCCCTCCGGCCCAACAGGTCCATACCAACCCTCCGAAGAGTAACTTGCCCAGACCTATTCTCCTATCCTATATTTACCCCTCACTAATGCACAAAACCTAGCCATCCCTGAACACTATAGACAATTTAGTATGACCAACTCACCTAACCTGCACATCTTTGGATTGTGGGAGGGTACCGGAGCACCCAGAGGAAACCCACGCAGACATGGAGAGAATGTGCAAACTCCACACAGACAGTCGCCCAAGGTTAGAGTCAAACCTGGTTCCCTGGCACTAAGGCAGCAGTGCTAACCACTGAGCCACCGTGTCACTTATGATCATGAAGGTCAAGTCATTGATGAAGCAGCTGAAAATGGTCGAGCTTAGGACACCACCCTGAGCAATTCCTGCAGAAATGTCCTTGAGCGGAGATGACTGATTTCTAATAACCACAACCATCTTCCGATGTGCCAAATATAACTTCATCCAGTGGAAAATCTGCCCCCAATATCCACTGATTCCAGTTTTGCTGGGGCTCCTTGATCAAAAGTGGCCTTGATGTCAAGGGTTGTCACTCTCACTTCATGTCTATAACTCAACGCCTTTTGTCCAAATTTATGCATGCCGAGCCATGAGGTTGCAATTATTTTCGAAAATGATTCTGCTGCTGTCAATGGCCCACAGGGCCTCATCCTCAGTCTTCAGTTGCTTGATCTGTTTGAAGCCTGTCCTTTTTAACACAGTGTTAGCACCAAGACAACAACGGAGACATTCTCAATGTGAAGGTGAAACCTCATCTCCACAAAAACTGTGGCAGTCAATCTTACTGATAGTATCATGAACTGATGCATCTGTAACAAGGGTTAATAAGGATAAGGTCAAGTATGTATTTGCCTCTTGTTGTTTCCCTCACTACCTGCTGCAGATCCAGTCTAGCAGCTGTGTCTTTTCGGACCCAACCAGCTTGATCAGTAATGTTGCTGCTGAGTCACTCTTGGTGATAGAAAATCCTCCAGACTTTGCACCCTTACTGCCCTCAGTGCTTCCTCTAAGTGTTGATCAACATGGAGGAAGTACAGATTCATCTATCGAGGAAGGATGGTACATAGTAACAAGCAGAAGGTTTCCTCTTAAGCTGTGAGACTGCATGGGTTCCGGAGTCAAAGTTGAGGACTCCCAGGGAGGTCCCGCCTGAATGTGCCATAACTTCTGTTGTTCTGTCCTGCCCTGACAGTAAATATCCAAGGATGGTGATAGTAGTGATTGAGATGCTATCTGTAACATATGACTCCGTGAATATGTCCATGTCAGGCAGTTGCTTGTCTAGTCTGAGACAGCTCTCCCAGTTTTGGCACGAGTCCCCAGACTAACTTGGAAGAGTCAACAGGGATGTTTTCGCCATAGTCATTTCCAGTGTCAAGGTTGATGGTTTCATTTCTTCATTGACTCTTCATAGCAATTGATACAACTGAGTGGTTGCCAGGTCACTGAGGGCAATTGAAAGTCAATCCCATTGCTGTGGGTCTGGAGCCAAATGTAGGCCAGACCAGCTAAGGATGGCAAATTTCCTTATGTGACTGACATTAGTGAGCCATACGACAGTAAGATGTCAGAGTATAATGAGGACATTCAGCTCATTGTGTCCCTTCTGCCAGCTTTGACAAAGGGTCAGTTAGACTCAAAATGTCAGCTCTTTTCTCTCCTTACAGATGCTGCCAGACTTGCTGAGATTTTCCAGCATTTTCTCTTTTTTGGTGTCCCTTCTGCCATTTGATCATAGTTGATGTTTCTCAACCCCATTCTCCTGCCTTTTCCCTATAACTTTACTAATCAAGAGCCCATCTATTTCTGTCTTAAACACTTGAAATGATTCAGCCTCCACAGCCTTCAGTGGCAACGAGTTACACGATTAGCAATCCTCTAGCTGAAGAAATATTTTCTCATCTGAGTTCTAAAGGGCTGTCCCTTCATCTGAGGCTGTGTCCTCGTATCCTAGTCTCTCTGACTAGTTGAATCATCTTCTCCACATCTAACCTATTCAGGCTTCTCAGTATTCTGTAAGTTTCAATGAGATCCCTGCCTTATCCTTCTAAATTTCATCGAATAAAGATCCAGAGCCTCAACCGCTCCTTATATGACAAGCCCTTCATTCCAGAATCATTATTGTAAAGCTCCTCTCAACCCTCTTCAATGCCAGCACATTCTTCCTTAGATACATGGTCTGAGCAGAACCTTATACAGCCTCAGCAGTACCTCTCTGCTCTTATACTCTAGCCCACTTGAAATAAATGCTGTCTGCAAACTTAGCAACAATCACCTCAGTTCCTTTGTTCAGACCGTTAATATCAACTGCGAATACTTATGGTCCCAACACAGATGCCTGCAGAACTTCATTAATCTCCGACTGCCATCCTGAAAAAGACTGCTTTATCACCATTGCCTTCTGCCAGTCAATGAATCCTCCATCCATGCCCAAACCTTGCCCCTAACACTATAGACTCTTGTCTTATTCTGCAGCCTCCAATGTGGCAAGTTAGTAAAGGTACTTTGGAAATCTGAATAAATCATGTCCACTGGCTCTCCTTTGTTTACGTCACTCAATACCTCTCAGAATTATAGAAACCACACAATGCAAAAAGAGGCTATTCATCCTTCAAATCTACACCAATTCTCTAAAGAATGTCCGATCCTGACACAGCCCATCCCCAAAGAATTCTAACAAATGTCAAGCATGACCTCCCCTTGATGAAGCTGCATTGACTCAGCCCCATTTTGCCACGTACTTCTCAACTTCAACAATCCCAGCCTTAACAATGGACTCTAAAATGTTATCAATGACTGAAGGCATGCTAAGCAGCCTATAGTATTCTGCTTCTCTCCCTTTTTAAACAGGGATGTGCCAGTTCTCTGGCACATTCAATGATCCAGTGATTCCTGAAAGATCACCACCAATATCTCTACAATCTCCTCAGCTATCTCCTTCAGTTTACTCACTTTTAGATCTTTCAGCTTCCCCAGCACCTTCTCCTTAGTGATGGCCATTGCACTCACATCTGCCCCTGACTCTCGAAGTTCTGGAATGCTGCTGGTGTCTTCTACTGTGAAAATGGATGCAAAGTACCTATTCAGTTTCTCCACCATTTCTTTGTACCCAATTACTTTTCATTATTTATATAGATGACTTGGAATGTGAGTATAGAAGCTTGGGTTAATAAATTTGCAGATTACACCAAAATAGGTGGTTAGTGGACAGTGAAGGAGGTTAATCTCAGAGTACAAAGTGCACAGTACCTTGATCAGATGGGCCGAGGAGTGGAAGATGAGGTTAACTTAGATAAATGTGAGGTGGCCCTGGGGAATGTTGCCGAAAAAAGAGACCTAGGGGTTTAGATGCATACTTCCTTGAAGGTGGAGTCATAGACAGGGTGGTGAAGATGGTATTTGGCACACTTGCCTTCATTGGTCAGTACACTGATTATAGGAGTTGGAAGGTCATGTTACAGGACATTGGTTTTTGAATGCTGCGTACAATTCTGGTTGCCTTTCCATAGGAAGGATGTTGTTAAAGTTGAGAGGGTGGGCAGAAAAAATTTACAAGGTTGCAGGCGGTGGAGAGTTTGAATTGTAGAGAGTGGCTGGGGTTTTTATTTCTTAAGCGTCTTAGACTTTGAAGTGAGCTTAGAGGTTTATAAAATCATGAGGGACATGGATACGATGAATAGCTAAGGTCTTTTTCTTAGGGTGGGGGAGTCTGAAATTATACAGCATAGGTTTAAGGTGAGAGGGGAAACCTTTGTAAAGGACCTGATGGATACCTTTCTCATGCAGAAGGTGGTGCATGCATGAATGAGCTGACAGAGGAAGTGGTGAAGGTGGGTACAATGATAACACTTAAAAGGGATATGAACAGGAAGGGTTTAGTGGGATATGGCCAAATGTTGGCAAATGGGACAAGTTCAGATTGGGATGTCTGGTTGGTGCAGATGTCTTAGACCAAACAGTGTGTTTCAGTGCTGTATCACTTTATGACTCTATTGTTACTTCTCCAGCCTTATTTTCCAGCAATCCAATGTCCACTCTTGCCTCGCTCTTACCTTTTAGATATCTAAAAATACTTGCAATCTTCTTTCATATAACAAGTTAGCTTACACAGTACAACAAGAGTGGTTTGGCAGGAGTACTACACTAGGGTCTAAAAGGACTGGGACTGCGGCAGGTGGCGAGGGAACCAACAAGAGGGAAAAACAAACTTGATCTCATCCTTACCAATCTGCTGGCTGCAGAGACATCTGTCCATGACAGTATCAGTAAGAGTGATCCACCACACAGTCCTTGTGGAGCACAAGTACCACCATCACATTGAGAATGATGTCCATCATGTTATGTGGCACTATCAACGTGCTAAATGGGACAGACTTCGATCAGATCTAGCAACTCAAGACTGGGCATTCATGAGCCACTGTGGGCCATCAACAGTAACAGAATTGTACTCCAGCACAATCTGTAATCTCAGGGCCCTGCATATCCCCCACTCAACCATTATCATCAAACCAGGGGATCAACCCTGGTTCAATGGAGGTTCAATGAGAGTGCAGGAGGGCATGCCAGGAGCAGCACCAGGCATACCTGATGAGGAGTCAACCCAGTGAAGCCAACAAACAGGACTACACGCATGCCAAACAGCAGAATGGCAAATGATAGACAGAACTAAGCAATCTCACAATCAATGGATCAGATCTAAGCTCTGCAGTCCTGCATGATGGTGGACAATTAAATAACTCACTGGAGGCGGCGGCTCCACAAATACCCCCTCCTCAATGATGGAAGAGCCCAGCATATCAACACACAAGATAAGGCTGAAACTTTTGCAGTAATCTTCAGCCAGAAGTGTCGAGCGGATGGTTCATCTCAGCTTATTCCAGTGGTCACCAGCATTAGCGTTACCAGTCTTCAGCCAATTCGATTCACTCCACGCGATATCAAGAAATGGTTGGAGACATTGGATACTGCCAAGTCTATGGGACCTGACAACATTCGAGCAATAGAACTGAAGATTTATGCTCCAAACTTTTCACTCCCTTCGCCAAGTTGTTCCAGTATTACAATTGTGCCTACCAGACAATACGGAAAATTGCCCAAGTATTTCCTATACATAAAAAGGAGGACAAATCCAACCCTGATAATTACCACCCCATCATTGTAAAGTGATGGAAGGTGTCATCAACAGTGCTATCAAGCTGCACTTGCTCAGCAACAACCCGATCAGTGATGCCCAGTTTGGGTTCCAGCAGGGTCACTCAGCTAGTGACCATTACAGCCTTGGTGCAAACATGGACAAAAGAGCTGAATGTCAGAGGTGAAGTGAGAGTGACAGCCCTTGACATCAAGGCTGCATTTGATAGAGTGTAGTATCAAGGCGCCCTAGCAAAACTGGAATCAATGGGTATCAGGGGCAAACTCTCCAGTGGCTGGCGTCATACCTGACACAAAGGACCAAGGTCGTGATTGGTGGAGGTCAGTCATTCCAGCTCCAGGACATGTCTGCAGGAGTTCCTCAGCCCAACCGTCTTCAGCTGCTTCATCAATGCCTTTCCCTCCATCATAAGGTCTGAAGTGGGAATGTTCGCTGATGGTTGCAACGTTCTGCATTATTCGCAACTCCTCAGATACTGACACAGTTTATGTTCAAATGCTACAAGTTCTGGACAATATCCTGGCTTGGGCTGACACAAATGCCAGGCTATAACCAACGCCAACAAGAGACAATCTAACCACAGCCCCATGGCATTCAATCACTATTACTTCACTACCAATATTCTGGGGGTTGACATTGGTAACCCATCAACGCAACCTGAGGACTCATGATGCTGGCGACAGTGAACTTTGTCTATTCCCTTGACTATGCTATCCCTGATTCCAACTACATTTCTCTTTTCTCTCCCCTCTTGATTGGATCTCTGTAGCACAGTTTGTTCATCCTCTCTACAGCCCACATTCTCATCCACACAGGAAGTAAGAATTTCAAACCTGTTAGACTAGCTGAAGGACTGAGGCTACTTCAATACTACCTCCTGGATTCCTCTACCTGCCTCGCCTGTGCCTGACGACTGACTGAATCCGAGATGGTTAATCTAAGGAGAGCTCTGCCTCCTGAAACACAGCATCCAGGTAACTCAGCCCTGCTTGATGTGTCAGAGCATTTGAAGCTCAAACTTCAACTCATCAGATAAGAACCAGAATTCCTCAAGCAACCAGTATTTTCTATAGAAGCAATCACTATGAACCACAATGGGATCAACCAGCTCCCACATCATGCAGGAATGACATCACCTGACCCTGCATTCGCTTTGTTTTCTGAATTCGATTTTTAAAAATTTCTCACTGTTTTTTTCGTTGGTAACCAGTAAATATTTCCCTCATTTACCTTCAATCTGAAAGTAACATAATATAGTCAAAATAGTGGCTACTGCCAATGAAGTTACAGTTTACCTGTGATGCCATTCTGTCGTGTTTGGTCCCTGATCCCGGGCTTCAATTTAGCTTGTTAAAAATATCTCACACAATAAGAGCCAAAAAAAAAGCAGCAAAAAGCACCTCTCTCCCACACTACCTCCAAATTTCCTGAACTCACTCCTCATTCAGATTGCATCTGACTCCAGATGTGATGTCTCCTTCCCAACCATGCAAAAACAGATGGGTTCTTACAACAGTCAACATGGTTTCAGTCATCGGTCATAATCATTTGACTATCTTGTCAGTCAAGAACCTATCTGACCCTGTCTTGAATGGCCCTGTCTCCACTGCTCTCTGAACACAAAGGACAACAAATTTACACCTTAATTAGAAGGTGTCTTATATTTAAACTGTGTCCTCTCACACTCATCTTCCCAAGTGAAACCATCCTTTCAATATCAACCTTAACTAAGACATTTAAGATCTTGAGGGATTTGATAAGTCAGTTTTCATTCTCCTAAACTCAAATAGGCCCAAACTACCCAACCTTTCTTCTTCAGGCAACAGGGCTGACCAGGAACCTTTCTCATTGCCATTGGAGTGGGTTAGTATGATGTGCGGGATGATAATCAAATTATTTGTCCAAATTATGAATGCACCTCCTTTGGTCAGCAAGACTCGGTGTGGAACTGGAATCACCGGAGTTTCTGGTTCAGTATCAGGGATGCTACACTCTATGGCATAAGAGATCTCTCATAAAACCTGATCATCATGCAATGGGAGTGAAGATAATTTGATACAGCAAACTTAAAGATGCCATGAAATGAGATCAGTTCTACAAATGGCTCAAAAGGACAGTATTTGCAGCTCTCAAAAGAAACAATAAAGCAGTAATCGCCAGGAAAGGTTTAACAGAGATGATCAACATAATTTAGTTTGCTCTCAATTAATGTGCAAAATTTCTAATACAACATTACCCACAAAATGGATTCTCAGAAGTGACGGATACTCTGCAATGCTGGAACTCTTAACAGGGATCTTTCAAAGATATTGAGCTTTTCACCATGGCCATTTAAGCACTGTCTCTCTCCATGCCTTTAATCACAGATGATACTTACCTGGTCTATGCATCCTCTTTGGGAACATCAAGTATGTTTACATGGAAGTAATGGCTCACCCACTGAAGATGCTGCCTGGTGAATACATATATTTCAGCTTTAGTTCCATTCAGCTTGTATTACCCAATAAACAGTGGGATACATGGTAGCATTTATCATATGTTATTAGCTTCCACTGAAGGTGACAGAGCTGAGTTAACATAGTTTCTGGACATTTGCCCTAGAAGATAGTCAAGGGCATATTAACCATGACAAAATTGAGAAATACGCCCACTACCAAAAACACATTATTGGTTAACAGTTGGGAATGTAACACGTGGAACGAGAAAGGGTAAAGCTAATCCAAGCAGGAAAATCCTGCAACTTCTGCTTTGAGACAAATGCCACAGCTATATACAACCTACAATACACTTTTTGAAGTGTGGTTACTGCTACATTGTTGGCCAAGACTAGCAAATAAGCCATCAAGCTCAAAGGTCCACAGACAGTTCACATGTGTGAGAGTCAACTCTATGGAGATCTAAATAATATTTTTTTTAAGAAAGAATTTGTTCATTAATGTGGACATCTCTGGCCTGGCCAGCATTTGCTGCCCATGTCCATTATATATGATATCAGTAAAGGGGGAGTTCCAGGATTTAGTAGAAGGAATGGCAATATGGTTCCAATGTAGGATGATGCATGGCTTGGAAAGGAACCTGTTGAGGGAGCCTTCGTGGATTTCTAAAGTGCATTTTATAGTTGGGTACACACTGTATGCTACTCCCCATCAGTGAAGGCAATGAATGTGGAAGGTGCCCTGAAACATTAACTCAGTTTCTTTCAATTACTATCAGACCTACATTCAGAGATCTACAACACAAAAAAAGGCCCTATCGTGCCCATTCTGGTCTAAAACAGCCACTTCACCATTCTAATAGCATTTTCCAGCACTTGGTTCATTGTCTTATATGCCTTGGCAGCACAAGTGCACATCTAAATACTTCTTAAATGTTCTGACGGCTTTGCTTCTAACAGCTGTACAGGCAGTGAGATTCCCACCATCCTCTGGATTGAAAAAACATTTTTGTCATCCCCACTAAAATCTTCTGCCTTTCCCTTAAATTATTCCCCTAGTCATGTATTGATCCCTCTGAAGGGAAATGTTTCTTCCAGTCTACCCTATGGCCCTCAATTTTATACATCCCAATCATGACCCCTCCTATCTTCTCTGCTCCAAGATAAACAATATCAGTCTATCCACCCTCTCTTCATACCAAAAACTTTCAGCCCAGGGAACATATTCTGCACATTCGCCAGTGCAATCACTTCCCTCCTGTAATGTGGATTCTAGAACAGCACGTAATACTCTAGCTGTGGTCTAACCAATTATACAGTTCCAGCATAACATCCCTGATCTCAAATTCTACACCTCAGCTAATAAAGAGAAGAACCCAATGTACATTCTTAACCACTTTGTCCAACTGTCCTGAAATTACAGGACTGGTGTACATGCACACCAAGACTTCTCTAGTCCTCTAGTCCAACGATCTGACTGTTCATCATGTATTCCCTTGCCTTGCTAGTCCTGCCCAAGTGCATCACCTCACATTTATCCAGATTAAATTCCCTTTGCCACTGATCAGCTCATCTGAGCAGTCCTGCTAATTAATTCTAGTATTTTCAGCATTTCAAAGTCACAATTTTATGAACCTAGTCTGTAATTTCACAAAATACATCTGCGGATCTTTACATTTAGAACACCTCTCTGCTGTAGAGTTATTATTTTAATAATGTTAATATTAACTAAATGGTCCAATGTTAAAAGGGGTAATGGAATAAAAAGACCAAGGGCCTAATTCAACCAATCTTTGACCGTAGCACAGCAAAAGGCTTCAAAGGGTAACTTCAAAGGGTAAATGAGTTTACACTGAATTATTATGGTAAAGGGAAGAGTCCAACCTAAAGTACGAAAGAGGGGAAACAAAACAGGATAATCAGCAGATAAAAATAAAAGTTAAGAATAAGGTTAAGAATACACCTTTGAAGGAATATAGGATTCAAGAGTCTCAAAGTCAGTACAAATACATCTTCAATAGCAGATTTAGATTATTACCACCAACATTTACAAAAGGTTGTGCTACCTTAAAATACCTCACTTTGACTTTGCAACAGAGGTCAATTTACATGACAGCATTTCACACAGCTACTGCAATTCTGCTTAAATGTTACCTGTTGTGGGTATGATGTTGTCTGTACTCTCACTGCAGAGTTGTGTAAGCAAGCTTGACTTGCCAGATCCTGTAAGGCCTACACAAACAACATCGTATTCAGTTCGTGGTGATGGCGGTCCTTTGCAGCAGAATGCTCGGAAACACTAATGGAAAAGATAAACATTGTTAATCTTTGTTGATTTGGACATCTGGATTGTGACAAGAAAGCTACATTTACTCTAGCTAAGTTTTTTATTCATCTATTTTCCTGATCAACCTGTCCAGAAATGTTATTACACACCTCTGACGCAGGTGAAACTTGATCCAAGGTCTCCCAGTCTGGGATAGGAACACTATGATTGTGCCACAACAGGGCCCTCTCTCAAATTAAGGCATTAAAATAAAAAAAACACATTGCTTACCTGTTCATTCAAATTAGTGCACCACTCATATCACATGTGTATTTTTCCAATATAATGTATACATTTAGAGTACAGGCACCCACATTTATGTTGTAAACTGCTTTACATAAAGTAGCTAAACTGTAATTATATCCATCTACAGGTAACAAGCATTGGAGCACATCAGTTTTCTATCTCGGAACTGTTGAGCCTATAGGAAAACTCCTGTGCTTCAACTCTACTCCTCTGCTTTCCAAATTCCACCCTCCAATCCCACTAAATCAGATCAGCACAATCAGATGACTCCCCAAAGATCAGGTGTGTACAACATTTAGAAACACATTACTCTGTCTACCTTTAAATCAATGCTCCAACATTGGCGCTACTTGGACAGAGTGCCATTAGCTTGGTCAAAGAGTGGGTTTTAGAGAGCATCATAAAGGAGAGAGCAAAGTAATGAGCAGAGAACTTTATGGAGCAAATTTCAGAGCAAAACGTCTAGTCAGCTGAATGCATCGTGGCCCATTGGAACAAAAACCCAGTGACACACAAGATGTACCAACTCAAGGAGCACAGAGATTGGAGGTTTATAGAGCTAGATAAAATGATAGAGATAGGAAGGGGCAAGGCCTTGAAGGTTTGAAAACAAGTGAAGGGAAAATAAACAGGGAGAGGAAAAGCTTTTTCCTGGAGATTCTCTGGCTGCAATTGAACAGGTAAGAATAGAATCAAGTGAATTTATTACCATTCTTCTGGGTAACTAAGGAGAAACATCAAGGATGATGGTATTATGAAAGGCTGCAGACAGGTTGTAAAGAACAAGGAGAGATTGACAATGAGGTGGAGGTCAGTGAGGAAGAACATATTTTCTAACTTTGCAAGAGCAGTTTCAGTGTTGTGGCAAGAACAGAAACAGGATTTGAAGAGGTGACAAAAAATTATTGTTTCAAACTACTCAAGATGCATGGTCTACCAAAATTAGAATTCAGTTGCACTGCTGCAGACACCCCTTCTAAGTAATAGTTGCAGCAAGAGGGGAATAATATGCTAACATGTAATCTCAATTATTTTAAATATCCATGTTTCACTCAAATCACTTGTAGGTAGATGGTGTTACTACATATTTGGATCTGCAAACTTATTCTGTCCAACAAGCTCTTTGCACCCAACACCAGAAAAAAAATCACCTGGTCATCAGAATTCAAAATACATGGGTACAGTGCATAAATTCACTTTTGTAATCTCAAACAGTCCCTGAAAACTCAATGCTGGGGACAAAATTGAGGTATACAAAGATAATGAGAGGCATAGATAGAGTTGATAGCCAGAGACTTTTTCCCAGGGGAGAAATTGTTAACACAAGGGGTCATAGTTTTAAGCTGTTTGGCGGAAAGTATAAAGGGGATGTCAGAGGCAGGTTCTTTACGCAGAGAGTTGAGAGAGCATGTGTTGCTGGCAGCAATTGTGGAAGCAAGGTCATTGGGGATATTTAAGAGACTGTTGGACATGCATATGCTCACAGAAATTTGAGGGTTCGTCCATTAGGTTTACCTTACATGAGGATCAAAGTTTGGCACAACGTCGTGCGCTGAAGGGCCTGTTCTGTGCTGTACTGTTCTATGTTCTAAAATAATCCATATAAGTCACAGCTGTATACTTTGCTTGATGAGAGGATAATACAGAATAAGAGCTTTCCCTCCAGATTCTCCCTCTCCCTTGTTGTAACTCCAGCTGCGCTAACCACAGGTCTCCACCATCCAGCCGTTTTTATCTCACCCATGTTTCGGGCATCATGATCTGTCTGTTGACAGACAGCCACTCTCGGTTATGGTGAATTCTTTAACAGTTCATCAAGGGCATAATCTCAGAATAATGAGATGCCAAATAAGAGATGAAAAGGAATTTTTTTCTCACAGGGTTGAGTATGTTTGGAACTCTTTACCACAGAGAGCTATGGGAGCAGAGTCCTTGTGCATATTTAAGGCGAAGATTGAGAGATTCTTGATCAGTTGGGGAATTAACATTGTAAGGGTTGCAGTGAAATAGCAGGAAAGTGATGTGAGGAATAGTGCACCAGTCATGATCCTATTGAAAGGCGGAGCAGGCTTGAGGGGCTGAATGGTGCAGTCCTGTTCCTATCTCTTGGCCTGGCCTCAGTGCACACAGCATAATGACACTGCTACATTGCTGGGTGGCTGATGGGTTTGATCAACAAAAAACTGAAGTGTACAGAAATAGCCAAAGGCACTAGATACTCCAAAGAGTATGGGCCCTAACAACTTTCTGGCAAGAGTACTGAAGGCGTGTGCTTCAGAACCTGCTGCTCACCTGTCCAAGATGTTCCAGAACAACTACAACACTGACAGCTATCCGGCAAAGTGGAAAGAGGAAAATTTGCTTACAGGTACATCCTGTACACAAAGAGTAGGGCAAATCCAATCAAACCAATCCAATTACTATCCCACCAATTTACACTGAATTGTCAGTAAAGTGATATAAGGGATCATCAACAGCCCAACCATCTTCAGCTGCTTCAATGTCCTTCACTCCATCATAAGTTCAGAAGTGTGGAATCAAAGCAAACATCCACAATGTTCAGCATCATTCATGACACCTCAGATACTGAAGCAGTCCATGTTCAAATCCAACAAGATCTGGACTATATCCAGGGCTGAGATGACAAATGGTAAGTAACATTCATGCCACACAAATGCAGGTTGTGACCATCATTAGCAAGAGACAATCTAACCATTTCCCATTGACATTCAATGGTGTTACCATCACTGAAACTCCTACTGTAAACATTCTGGGGGTTATCACTGACCAGTAACCCAACTGTACTCGCCATACGTTAAAAACAGTGGCTACAAGAGCAGGTCAGAGGCTAGAAATACAACAAGTAACTCACCTCCTGACTCCCCAAAACCTGTCCATCTATTCTCCAAGGCACAAGTTAGAAGTGTAATGGAATACTCCCCATGTGCCTAGATGAGTGCAGCTTCACAACACTAAAGAAGCTTGACACTGTCCAGGACAAAGTAGCCTGCTTGATTGGCACTACATACACAAGCATTCCACTCTCTCAACTCCGAATGCTCAGTTTCAACAAGATGGGCTGCAGAAATTCACCAAAGGTCTTCAGACAGCAAATTCCAAATTCACGATCAATTCCATCTAAAGGACAAGAGCAGCAGATACATGGGAACACGACCACCTGCAAGATCCACCCCCTCCCAACCAAGCCACTCACCACCCTAACTTGTAAACATATTCATTCACTGTCGGTGTGCCAACATCCTGGAATTCTCTCCCCAGTGGTATTGTGGGTCAATCCACAGCAAAGGGATGCAGGAGTTCAAGAAGGCAGCTCACCACCAAAGAGCAACTAGGGTTGGGCGATAAATGCTGGCTAGCCAGTGATGCCCACGTACCACAAATGAATAAATTTTAAGTAGTGCTAACAAGTAGCACTTGCTAAGCAATAACTAACTTGCTGATGTCTATTTTATGTTCCAGAAGGGCCATTCATTTATCTCATTATGGGCTTGGTTCAAATGTGGACAAAAAGCAGAATTCCAGAAGGGGTGAGAGTTATGTCGAGGCAGAGCACGAGCAAAACTGGGGTCAATGGAAAACTTTCCATTAGTGGGTGTCATACCAAAAGCGAAATAAGTTGTTGCGATTCTTTGAGGTCAATCATTCAGTTGTAGGGCATACCTGCAGGAGGTACACATGGTAGACAGTCTAATCAAACTTTTCAGATACCTGTATATTACACATCTCTGGAACAGGTGAAACTTGAAGTCAGGCCTTGGCCAATTACACAAATTAGATATTATCTAGACCAACCCTCTAGACTCCGATGCGCTCATTGGTCGTGTGTGTGTGCGAGATAGTGCGTGAGAGAGAGAGAGAGCGCGTGTGCGTGAGAGAGAGAGAGAGAGAGAGAGAGCGCGCGCGTGTGAGTGAGAGAGAGAGAGAGAGAGCGCGCGCGTGTGTGAGAGAGAGAGAGCGCGCGCGCGTGTGTGTGTGTGAGAGAGAGAGCGTGTGAGTGTGAGAGAGAGAGTTGATGCATCAGTTTGTCTGGAAGAGACAGAAATGACAAAGGCATTCCTAGAGACCATTTGAAATACTGGACACAGTATTGGTCATTTTCTTTAAGGAAAGCTGTAGGTGTGCTGGAAGCAATTCAGAGGTGGTTTATTAGACCTGAATACGCAGCTAATAATCAGAAAAGGTTGAACAGGCTGGGCTTGTATCCTCAGGAACACAGAAGACTAAGAGGTGCTTTGATTGCAAGAGCCTCGTGTGCATTGACCAATTACATGTGGATAGGACGCTTTTCCTTGACAGAGTCCAGAACTAGGGGTTACCCATTTAAAATAGAGATGAGGCTAAATTCTTTTTCTGAGTGTCTTAACTCTTTGCAACAGTCTTCCTGAGAAGGGGATGGAAGCAGTGAAAATTTTATGGCTGAATTAGTTAGATTCTTGTAAAGCAAGTGGAAGAAAGATTATCAGGGGTCCGTAGCAATGTGGATGAGTTACAATGAAATCAGCCATGATTTTATTGAACGGAGGAGCAGACTCAATGAGCTGATTGTTTTACTTCTTTTCTTTTACATATGTTTGACTGGGTATATGAAGTCAGAGGGGAATGATATGGTTCCAGGGATAAGAAGCTTCAGTTATGAGGACATGTTGGAGCAGTTGGGTATGTTTGCTTTGAAGTGAAGGCTAAGAACAAATCTAATAGAACAGAGAACAGTATAGTACAGGAACAGGCCCTTCAACCTACCATTTCTGTGCCAACTACAGTGCCATTCTAAACTAATTCCAGCTGCCTGCATTTGTATTTGTATCCCCGCCGTTTCCTGCCTGTTCATGTCTCTTAATGCCTCTTAAAAGTATTTAAAGTCAAGGAGGATGTATAGAGTAGATAGAGAAACTGGTCCCTCTCTTAAAATGATCAAGAAAAAGGGGACACTGATCGAACTTGATTTGGAAAAGCAGCAAACATGGGACGAGAAAAACTATTTCACACAAGTAGTTCAGATCTGGACTGCACTGCCTGGAGGTGTGGTGGGGCTAGGTTTAATTGAGGCATTCAAATGGACACTGTATCAACTTAGATAATCATCCAATGTGCAAGAATTTGGGGAAGAGACAGGAGAATGGCACAAAATCACAATACACATTTGGAGAGCTGGTGCAGATCTGTTGGCTGAATGGCCTCCTTCTCCATTGTGACACTTGCGATTTTTAAGAAGGGAGTGAGAGAGACCAAGTAAGTAGAAGCAGATGTACAACATTTAGCTCAGTGTACTAGGCCATTCAATGTGATCATGGGTGATTTGATACTCAACTCTACTGCTTACCCCTGTAACATTGATTCCTTTAATGATCTCTCAATCTCAACCCTTAACATGCTTAATTACCCAGCCCTTGGACCATTCCAGGATTTAAAAGATTCTTTGTGGCTGCATTGGTCACAAATATACATTTCTGCAGCTAATTCCTTTAATATCCTAGGAGACAACCTATCAGGGGTCTTATCAGCCATTGGCCTCAATAGTTTCCTTTTTCTCCAGCGCAGTTGTCTTATATTGTGTATTCTGTTGTATTTTCTCCTCCCCTTACTCCTTGATTTTCTAATTTTATTTATTTTTGCAATGCTCAATGTCTTCTACCATGAAGGCTGTGATATAATGTACTTATTCAACTCCTCTGGCACTTTCTACCTCTCCATTATTTCCTCACATTTATTCTCTTAACAGCCTATGTTCACTTTGATTCTGGATTAGTGGTGCTGGAAGAGCACAGCAGTTCAGGTAGCATCCAAGTAGCTTCGAAATTGACGTTTCGGGCAAAAGCTCTTCATCAGGAATAAAGGCAGTGAGCCTGAAGCGTGGAGAGATAAGCTAGAGGAGGGTGGGGGTGGGGAGAAGGTAGCATAGAGTACAATGGGTGAGTGGGGGAAGGGATGAAGGTGATAGGTCAAGGAGGAGAGGGTGGAGTGGATAGGTGGAAAAGAAGATAGGCAGGTAGGACAAGTCCGGATAAGTCATGGAGACAGTTACTGAGCTGGAAGTTTAGAACTAGGGTGAGGTGGGGGAAGGGGAAATGAGGAAACTGTTGAAGTCCACATTGATGCCTTGGGGTTGAAGTTTTCCGAGGCGGAAGATGAGGCATTCTTCCTCCAGGCGTCTGGTGGTGAGGGAGCGGCAGTGAAGGAGGCCCAGGACTTCCATGTCCTCGACCAAGTGGGAGGGGGAATTGAAATGTTAGGCCACGAGGCAGTGTGGTTGATTGGTGCGGGTGTCCCGGAGATGTTCCCTAAAGCGCTCTGCTAGGAGGCGCCCAGTCTCCCCAATGTAGAGGAGACCGCATAGAGAGCAACAGATACAATAAATGATATTAGTGGATGTGCAAGTAAAACTTTGATGGATGTGGAAGGCTCCTTTAGGGCCTTGGATAGAGGTGAGGGAGGAGGAGGTGTGGGCGCAGGTTTTACAGTTCCTGCGGTGGCAGAGGAAAGTGCCAGGATTGGAGGGTGGGTTGTTTGGGGGCGTGGACCTGACCAGGTAGTTGCGGAGGGAACGGTCTTTGCGGAAGGCGGAAAGGGGTAGGGAGGGAAATATATCCCTGGTAGTGGGGTCTGTTTGGAGGTGGCGGAAATGTCGGCGGATGATTTGGTTTATGCGAAGGTTGGTAGGGTGGAAGGTGAGCACCAGGGCGTTCTGTCCTTGTTACGATTGGAGGGGTGGGGCCTGAGGGCGGAGGTGCGGGATGTAGACGAGATGCGTTGGAGGGCATCTTTAACCACGTGGGAAGGGAAATTGCGGTCTCTAAAGAAGGAGGCCATCTGGTGTGTTCTGTGGCTTTGACATCCCTCTTGCTTTTTACACATTTAAAGGAAGTCTCTCCATCCTTTGTAATATTGCTTGCCAGTTTACCTACAAAGTTTACCTTCAACCTCTTTACTATTGTTCTGGTCAGCTTCTGATGACTTTTTTTGTTACACATTTGCAATTCTCTAGTTTCAGACTAATTGTTGCCACATTGTATATGTTTCTTTCAATGTGATATAATCCTTAATTTCTCTGGTTAAACATGGTTGGTTTATTCCCCTTTCCCTCTTGCAATATATTTTTGTTGTTAATCATGAACTATTTCCTTCAACATCTGTCAATGTACATCAACCATCTTTTCTGTTAAACTCTTCTCCCAGTTGGTCTCCGAATAAAATCATGTTAAATGCGTTGGACAACAAAAAGAATATAATAAAGGCACTGAATAAATGCACTTCATTCTTGATTTTTTTTTGTCAAGTAATATATTCAGAGTAAATTGTGTTTTAGATTGTTGAAAATGTTTTTAAAAGTAATGAAAAATCTTGAACTTCATTTTAAAAGTAATTGCCAACTTTTGTTCAATTTGTTGTTTTAATCTAACTTTGGGCACTAAGTTGAAATGCGACACTGTAGTTGCTCCCTGTATAAATCATCCATGAGAAAGTGAGGACTGCAGATGCTGGAGATCAGAGCTGAAAATGTGTTGCTGGAAAAGCGCAGCAGGTCAGGCAGCATCCAAGGAACAGGAGAATCGAGGTTTCGGGCATGATTCAGAAGGGCTGATGCCCGAAACGTCTATTCTCCTGTTCCTTTGATGCTGCCTGACCTGCTGTGCTTTTCCAGCAACACATTTTCAGCCCTGTATAAATCACAAAGGTTCTATATGTAATTTTTTTTCATTCTTCTTCACTAAATAAACTTATTGGAAGTTCAGAATAAACTTATTGGAATGGTTTCATGCAAGACTGCAGAAAGAAATAGCATATACAATTCAGTAAAACATCACCAAATATTCCATTCACAATATCTTAGTGTTCGTTTACTCCATCCTCAACATTCTGTGGCAGTAGTGTGCACTTTCCATAGGACGCAATGTAGCAAGACACAAAGGCTTCCTCCAAACCCATGACCTCTATTACTAAAACAACAAGTTGAGCAGATACACAGTAACACCAGCCACCTTCAATTTCCCAAGGCAAACACCATCCTAATTTGCAACTCTAGTGCTGTTTCTTTATAAGTCAAAATTCTGAAACACCCCTCCTTACAGCAGTAAGGATATACCTCCATCACATGGATGTCATCTCTTCAATGGCAATTAGAGATAGGCTAGAAAGGCTTACCTTACCAGCAACAACCAAATTCTAACATTTCAAAATAACTTCCATTTATTCTGATAGCAAGGGGAGCAAACTAATGTAGCTGTTAATCTTCCATCTATATGTTTCTGTAATCTTTTGTCATTGTCGCCAACTGAAAGAAATTAAATATGAGCTGACTATTATTTGATTTTTACCTGTTGTCCTCGGGAAGGTGGTAATGAGTTGCCTCTTGAACCACTATAGTCTATCTACTGTGGGTAGACCCATAACACCCTAAAGGAAGGAAATCTAGGATTTTGACCCAGCAACGGTGAAAAGAACAATGACAGCATAGTGAGTGGCTTAGAGAGAAGCTTGCAGGTGTGATGTTCCCATGCATCTGCTCCTGTTATGTAAGAGAAGGAAGTGGTTGTGGGTTGAAGGTGCTGTCTAAGGATATTGAACAAATTTTTGCAGTCCATCTTGTAGACACAGTTCTGCTACTGAATATCAGTAGTAAGGGAATGGATGCTTATGGATATGATGTCAATGAAATGGGCTGCTTTGTCTTGGATGGTCAGAAACAAAACAAAACTGCAGACACTGGAATTCAAAGGTAGACAAGCAGGAGGCTGAAAGAACACAGCAAGCCTGGCAGCATCAGGTGGAGGAGAAGTCGGCGTTTTGGGTGTAACCCATCCCCAGTCCTGAAGAAGGGTTACGTCAACTTCTCCACCTCCTGATGCCGCCTGGCTTGCTGTTTCTTCCAGCGTCCTGCTTGTCTACCTATTCTTGGATGGAGATGCTAGGTGGTCAGTCCAATTCCATTTTTTTTTGTCTTGGACTTCATAGTGATTGATACAACTGAATGCTTACTAGTGGTTCTGTATTCACATGTAGGCCAGACCATGCAGATTTCCTTTATTGATGGATATCAGTGACATCCGCTTACCATTATAGGTAAGCGGATGTATTGCTATGACAAACGAGTGTGGAGAGATTCCTAAAATTCAGTGATTTTATCACAGTACTACTGAGAGATTCCTTTAGTTATCAATAGTCCAGGAAGACTTACCCATGAGTCATTGAGATGTTAGCACATGGAAGCAGACCCTTCAGTCCAACTTGTCTATGCTGCCCAGATATCCTAAACTAATCTAGCAGATGGCCCATATCCCTCTAAACCCTCCCTATTCATATACTCCGGATGCCTTTTAAATGTTATAATTTAAGGTTAAGCTAATAAAGACTCATTACAATTTTGGGTAATGGTGACCCTCAGAAAATTGATGGCTGGAGATTCAGTCTGAGGGTGGTGCATCTGTGGAACCCATGGTTTCAGAAGGCTGTAGAAGCCAAGTCACATTTAAGACAGAGATACATAGGTTCTTGGAAGCTACTTGGATGCTACCTGAACTGCTGTGCTCTTCCAGCACCACTAATCCAGAATCTGGTTTCCAGCATCTGCAGTCATTGTTTTTACCTCTATACATAGGTTCTTGATTAGTCAATGAATCAAGGGTTACAGGGAGAAGGAAGGAGAATGGGGTTGAGAAACATATCAGCCATGACACAGATTTAAACGAAAAGGGGAGGAGGTCCCAAAAGTAGAATACAGGGAGTTAGGAAGTGAGTGAAATGTAGGACCTCAAAGTAGTGATCTAAGCATTACCAACAGTTCCATATGCCAGTCAGAGTGGTAACAGCAAATTATGTCAGATGAATGTGTGTCTGAAAACATGGTGCAAGAGGGAGGGTTTTGGATTCCTGGCAAGTTGGCACTGGTTCTGGGAGAGGTGGGAACAGTATAAACTGGACAGGTAACATTTGGACAGGACTGGGGCTTATGGTCTCAGCAGTGTACTTGCTTCAGTGGATGGGAGACTTTAAAATTACAAATGTCATATGGATGGGAACCTATGCCAGAAGTCAGAGAAAGGGAATGCTCTTGCTTTAGAGGGAGTGCAGTGAAAGTTGTGGGTGTTGTTTGGGGGGGGGGGTCCACAACCAGGGGTCATAATCTAAGGAAACAGGGTGAACCATTTAGAACTGAGATAAGTAGAAATGTCTTCACTCAGAGTGGTGAGCCTATGGAATTTGTTACCACAGAAACTAGTCAGAATCAAAATGCTATGGTTTCAAGTAATAGTTGGCTACACTACTTGGGCTAAAGGAAACTAAGGTTGTGAAGCAAAAACAGGAACAGGCAACTGAGAATGATGATCACCTGCAATCATAATAAATAGCAGAATGGCAGAGTCCTGCTTCTATTTTGTAGGTGTCTATATAGGCAATCAGATTTCCTGTTACCACTGTCTCAGCAGACTGATAAAAAATGTAGTGAATCTTGTAGTTTAGGATGATATTTGGTTAAACTTGGTTGTGTGAGAATGGAAAAGAAATAGGTCTTCCAGCACAGATATACTGTTTCCAAAGTTTTATAATACTTTCCAGCCTACAAATAAAAAAAAAACAACTTTGAACATCCAGGCAAATGGCCAAAAAGGATTTTTTGTCAAACTAAAATAGTTAATGGCAGTAAGATAGAACTTGGAATGACAACAGACACTCCAGTTGGTTTAGTAAACATAAGTAGTGTCTCATTTAAAGCATAATGAATAGGTTAATCTTTTTAAGCCTAGGAATCAACTTCAAGCAAAATAGAGGCCATCCCAAAAACTACCTATTGACATGCTACTTCATGATCTTCCACTTGTACTTCTCAACTGCATTGATATTTCTCGATGATTTCTGCAAGGTTGCTCATTATATTCACCATGACCATGCGCAACTTCTGCAAGCCAGATGATATCCATGAACATATGCTTAAGTCACTAGAGATCGACCTCCATATCTTTTCTTCTTTCTTCAGCTATCTTTTGAAGGACAGTGAATATGAAGGAAGGGTGAAGTAGAGTAGAAGCCCGGTCATTCCAAGATGCACAATGTCCATAAACACCAGTTATTAAAATACTAATCTTGCAGATGGTAATCTCCTCGGAAACTTACAAATTTCAGCTTAGCCTGGTCCCCTGCTGTTCCTTTACAAGCTTTACGGAAAGAATGGAAGAAAGCAAATAATAACCTGTATTTATACCAGTCGAGCAAAAATTAGAAAAATCAAAATACAAAGTAGCAAAATTGAAAAGTATGGGAAGAAGGGAAAATATACACAAGAATCAGAGAATGAATGTAGATGGAAAATGGAAAAAAGGAAGAGATAGAGGGACAACGGGAGCAAACCCACACTGGCCTTGACCGAATGTGCAATTTGGACTTGCTGGCCAGTAATTCTCTTTGCTTTTTGGATTGATTACCTGAACAGCAAAGCTGCACTTGCAATTTTGAATACTCAATCAATTCAAGAAGATTGCAGCAACAACATTGCATGCAAAGTTTTAATTGTGACTGAAATGAAATTACAGCTTTGAAAACTGAAGGTAAATTACTGTTTTATTTTTCCCAATGTTCCCACAAAATGCATTTCTCAATATTTGGCTCATTATTCAAGCATAAGTTAAGGTGTTCAACAGATGCCTACAATGGCTTACAGCTGCCAGTGTAATTGGTTGCTAACTATTTATTTGCCAACGTAAGAACTTGTTTAATTTGTTTTTTTGGACAACAGAGGAACATCTTGCACTGAATTAAGCAAGTACTCCAAGAAAAGAAAATGTACACAGACATCATTCCAGCATGTGCCTTGCATAAAACGTGCAATCAATTCAACTAATCAATCCTTCTATTTTCCCACTTTATTACCCTTCTTTCCAGAAGGCAATATCTTGCACATGAGAGTAGAACAGCGTTTTCCCTCCAAAGCTCAACAAATTAGCTACTTTTCATGCACAGAGGCAGAATGCTTGCAAAATATTTGACCAGAGGCAACTGCAGCAGAGAACAATTACATCCTCTTCTAAACTTGACACAGGACATGAACATAAGAAATATCATTAATCTGCACTGCATTAGATGACATCTCAAAAGTATACCTTCCAATATTTCCCCTACCCACCTCAGATTGGGCACATGGGAGACTGATGACTAGAATTGAGAACCTTAACTCAATTATCAGTAAAAACAATTGGGACCAAAACTCTAATTACGCTCACCCATGCAGCTAAAGTATTAACTTTATAATGCAATACCATTATTTCTATTTATTCTGCAGTTTAAAAACAAAACAGCTTTCCTGTGACCGGCCTCTTTTTTTAAAAAAAAGCTGACAAGCCAGGAATGCTGACATGTACAAAAGCCTCGTCAATAAATTTCTTCCCCCTCAATCTCCAGACCTCACTATGAATTCAGGTTAGCAGACACTTTTATTTATCAACCTCAAGACCTTGCAGATTTAAACACTTCTGCTTCTTTTCAAATAACTTGTGATATCTACATAATGATAATGATGCAGGAAGCCAGAAAATTATAATGTAATAACTCAAATTTAGCTATTGTATTTACTTGCTAATGTTCAGCATTATACAACTGTAAAACCAGCAGCAACTTTGGCATTCTCATGTAGTTAAAATGTGGAAATCTAGACATCTCCAATCATTCCTTGCTCTATCAGAGGGTAGGGAACAGACAGACATTCCTGTGATGCGAGACAGACTCCAGGATGTATTTTGCCTCCCTAGTCCCAGGGTCAAGGATGTCTCAGAGCAGGGCATTATGAAGGGGGGAGGGTGAACATAAGGTGGTCATGGTACACATTAGAAATAATGAAAAGCATAAAACAAAAGTATGAGGTCCTATAAGCACGATATAGAGAGAGAGTTAGGATGGAAGGTAGAAGTAATATCTCAAGAGGCAAAAAATCTTAGGATTACAACCAGTACTTCAGAAATTTGATTTATTACTGTCACAAAGTAAGTGTGTGTGTGTGTACACATGCACGTGTTAGGGGTGGGGGAAGAGGTTGGACCTGAGAGTATGTTGGTGCATTTCCGAAACAGCAGGTAGTACAGATTGAGTCAATAGATGGAAGATTGGCTTGCATGACTGGGCTACTTTCACAGCTTTCTGTACTTTATTATGATGCACAGCAATTAATGTACCAAGCTGTGGTCCATCAGGATAGCATAAATTTTGATTGTGCATCCATTAAAAATTGGCAGGAGTCTTTACAGACATGCTGAACTTCCTTAAACTCATGAGGAAGTGTAGGCATGATTGTGCTTTCGTATCAATGTGTCTAACCATCACTCCTATGAACTCTATGCTCTCAACCATCTCCAATGGGGTGTGCCCAACACCTTGCTTCCTGGATTCAAAGACCAGCTCTTTTGCTGACCTCAAGTCAGAAATTATCTGGTCTCGTCATCATTTGAGATATGGCCTACAATGATGGTGGCAGCGAACCTGTAGATAGAGTTAGGATGAAATTTGTCCACAGTCACGAGTGTACAGGGAGTAGAGTAGACTTGCATGGTGCCAGTGTTGAAGATTGTTGTGGAAGAGGTGTTGTTGCCTATTATCACCAAATGATGTAGGAGGGAGGGATTCAGATTTTGGGAAATGGGATTGATATCTAGGGAAAGTGTAACCGATACAAGCAGGATGGGTTGCACCTGGGCAGTATTAGGATCAGTGACCACCTGAGGGGGTGGTGGTTTTTGCTTATGCAGTGGGACAAGGTTTAAATAGAATGTCAGGGGATTGGGAATCTCAGCAGGGACACGGAGGAGGGAGAAACAAGGATAGAAACAAAAGACAAAAAAAAGTAAGAAGCAGAAGACAGCAAATGCAGCCACAGTACAAAATAAAGCTAAAACAACTAACAAGATTAAAAAGTCAAATCTAAAGGCTTTGTGCCTTGTTGCATTGCATTTGTGTTGAAAGATACATTAGCAATGCAAATCAATATAAAAATGATATAGTTGTGATTACATAGATATAATTGCAGGAATATCAGGGTGTTCATTGTTCAAGAAGGACAAAAAGAAAAAGGAAAAGGAAACTAGTTCGTAAAAAAAAAAGTTCAATGCAATGCTGAGAAATTATGCTACCTCAGAGAATCATGATTTAGAAACTGTACAGGTGGATATGAGAAATACCAAGGGGTGGAAGGGTTGTTGGGATCCTCTATAGGTTCCTAATCATAATGTTGGATGTAAGGGAAGTCACTAAACAAGAACTCTGACATGTGTCCAATAAGGGCGTAGATCTAATCAAAGGTTATTTTAATTTACATATACTTGGACAAACCAACCTAGCAATGGTACTGTGGAGGAAAATTTCCTGGAATGTATATCTGATTTCTTTTAGACCATTACTTTGAGGAACCAGAGATCAGGTTTTTCTAGACAGGGTACTGTGCAGTGCAGAAGAACTAATTACCAAAATTGTTACAGAGGTTCCTTGGGGAACAGTGACCATAATATGATTTGATCCTTTATTAAGATACAAAGTGAAGTAGTCAAATCCATAACTAGGGTCCTGAATCTAAATAAAAAGCAACAGAATTTGGGGTGCAAATCACCCTTAGAATGGTTGGCTTGTGGAATTTCCATCTTGGCAACTTCCTTCAAGTTCAATGGTGGTTATTGTCACCACACTGCTTACCACAAAGTCCAGTTCAATGCACATTTCATGGTACTAAATAAAACCTCAAATTAAATGTGACAATTAAGGAAACAAAACTGAAATGAAAATGGAACCAGTTGCTTAAATGTTTAATTAACAGAAATCTTTTGGCTAGATTGCTATTTTGCAAGCGTTTAGGACTATCTCAATTTTCACTTCCTCACCCCTTTAGTTCAATGCCCATTTTCAATATGTGAAGTATGAACATGTAGCTTCATTGGCAGCTTTGTTCACAATTCAGAAAGCAATTTAAAAAGTATCAATTTTAAAATGTGCAGGCTTAACATACTAAAGCAAAATGCTCGAATCGAAAGGATAAAAGACCTAACTTTCGCCCTAATGTGAATAAAGAAATGGCAGAAAATTGCAAGCATATAAAAGAAAACTTAAGAGAACATCTTTTTAACTTCTCAAAATTAACAGCAATATGAATTAAACCATTAAGCGAGAGCTCTCCACAGAGTTGGAGATAGGATACTAACTGATGATCCACTGCCAACAGCTATAATGTCATGGTTGAGCTCTTGACAAGATGCCCCGTGGAGGAGCACTGACCCAAAATAAGTTGAACGCTGTAGCTAATAGTTTGTCCTCCAATGTCAGGATATTTTTTGATAGACTTTAAAGCATGGGCTGGAAGCAGTGGAAACTCCAGAGAATCTCAATGCCTTCCCTTCCCTCAGGTCAATATGGAATATGTTGTAACCAATAGTTCAAACCTGATTCTCTCTCATCAAATCTTTACTATAACATCAATGTATTAGTTCACAAAATGGGTGCTAACTAGGCCATTCAAGCAGAATTTAAAATACAGGTACTTACTTATGTGGAACATCAAAATCAAACTACACACAGCCAATATTTATTTCATGAAATTAAAGTGAAAGTTTAGATAGTAGTTATGTTCTAAAATCAACTATATAGACTTTTCACAAACAAAGCAGAGCATTTTGCACCATCTGCATATGTTAATTGCCTTTCATTTATGTCACTGGGTCAAAAACCTAGAAGCCCCTCCCTAACAGCACTGTAGGTCTACCTACACAAAATGGACTCCAGTAGCTCCACAAAACAGCTCATCACCACCTTCTCAAGGGCATCTAGGAATGGGCAATAAATGCTCCCAGCATCATGCACATCCCATTAATGAAAGTAAAAAACTTCAGTAATACGCTTAGAACTTTGAAATATAATCCACATTGAGGGTAATGAAAAGAGTGAAAGTTATGGGCTCTGACAACAAACCAGACAGATCAGGGTTAACTGCTCTTCTCCCCAAACTGTCCTGCACTTATGGCACTGGGATCTACAATACAGTATGGAAAATTTCCCCAGTTGGTTAGATCCATAAAACACAATGCAATTCATTCAACTAGCATTAATCAAGTGAGTGAAGGAGTCAATAATTCAATTGAGTTTCATCTACTAAATTGTAACTGGTTTACAAAAACTCAGTTCAAATTCTCCCAATGTTGCTTGTTTGTGGACCTCACCATAGTCTCAATTCAGACACATATACAAAAGCTTAAATGACAGAGGTAAGAGGAATTGCCAAACAACATTGAAGAAGGTTCTCTCAGATTACAAAGAGATCATGATCAATTGGATCAATGGGCTGAGGAGTGGAAGATGGAGTTGAATTTGGACAAATGCAAGATATTACATTTTGGTACAACAAACAAGGTTAGGGCTTATACAATTAAAAGTAGGGCCATAGGTAGTGTTGTAGAAGAGAGATCTAGGGGTTCAGGCACCTAATTCTTTGAAGCTTGAGTCACATGTAGATAGGGTGGTTGAAATGTTCAGCACATTTGGCTTCATTTCTCAGACCTTTTTGTATAAGAGTTGGGACGCTAGGTTGAGGTTGTACAGGACATTGGTGAGGCCTCTTCTGGAGTACTGCGTCCAGTTCTCATCGCCCTGTTATAGGAAGGAGATTATTGGAGAGGGTTCAGAAAAGATGTACCAGAACGTTGCTGGGAATGGAAGGTTTGAGTTATAGGAGACTGGATAGGCTGGGACTTTTTTCACTGGAGCGTAGGAGGTTGAGGGGCAGAGATAACGTGAATGGCAGGTGTCTTTTTCCTAGGATTGGGGATTTGAAGAATAGGGAGCATATGTTTAATGAGAGAGAAGATTGGGAAGCTGCAAGATGCAGCATGAGAGTTGCAGTTGGGCAGAAGACATTGGAAGTAGGAGCCTACAATGCAGCAAGAACAGGTTTAAAACCCTTCAGCAAAGCAATACTCTGCTAACTGGAATCAAAGAAAGCTTCAAATCACTGAAGAAATAATTTATTTGTAAACGAATGTGAATGTCGAATTCAGGACCTACTATATATTTGAAGAATAGTGCCGTGGATCCTACTGTATTGAACACCATCAAATTTTTTAATTTAAATCTAGGATTACAATCGGAGATGCACTAAATTGGGTTGTAAGTCCTGCTTATTCTTTCCCAGCTCGGAGCACACATGATGGAAACACAAGATGAATTTTGGGATTCTGACTTTTTGTGTGTCAGTTATTTTGGGAAAAAAATAACTCCGATAACTCTGGCTGTTTTACTTTGTACCAATTTAAATATAGAAGCGTCTTGGAAATTAATTATTTCCTTACATGTTTTGGCTTTAGGTTTAATGAAGGTTTAATCATAACTGAGGCTAATGAATTATTCTAATTTTACTTGTGTTACAGTCCAAATACACTTGTATCTACACAAATTCAGTAAGCATTGTCATTGTTTGTCCTAATATGAGAGTTCGTGAGAATAAAAAAAGTAACCCTCAAATCTCCAAAGGAGCCCACAAAAGAAACAAAAAAAACCCCACTAGTTGTGAATCCAGTAGTTTGCAGCTAGTTTTACAAGAAATGGGAGATTTATTTCATTGAAACTAATTTTAGGCAGCCCTCCTACTAGCTTGGAGGAAATGTTAGTACATATTCAGAACTGAACAAAGATCTCTGGATCAAAGTCCTGGAACTCCCTTCCAAATAGCATTGTGGGTATACCTACACCAAATGGTCTGCAACAATTCAAGGAATGAGCTCAACAGAACAATTAAATTGGTCAGATCATTTGGAAAGATGTCATTAAGTGCTGAGCTTCTAAAATGGCCTAGACTGTGTGCTGCCTTGGTGCCTTAAAAAATGGAGAATAAATGGTTTTGCTGCAAGCGTTATCCCCAACTTAAAACTACTCTACTTCTGTTTCATAATGTAAATAAGTTAAACTGTGGTGTAATTAGTATATAAAATTTATGAATTTAAAATTTCACCTATTCACTCCAGTCTGTTCCCCACTCACTCTTGCGTGTGGGGTTCTCTTTTCCTCCTTATTTCTTGTTTCTCTCCTGCTCTCCCTCACTCAAACTCACTGTTAGATTCATATTCAATCTTATTTTCTGCTTTTTAGCTTCAACCCAGGTTTTATAACTGTGCATGCATCCTTTTGCTTCCTGCATTGGAAAGCTCTGAAAAATCAAGTTCCAAAGTCACATTGAAGACTTCACCAAAACTATGTCCACCATTACAATAATCACCTTACATCTTGAAATGCAAGATCCATAAGTTTTAGACTACTCTACATGAAACCTACTGATGCAAGCTGGGAGCTTCTTTGACCATGTTTTCACAGATTCAAGACTTTTTCCTGAGAATTGTAGGAAATTAGGTTTGCTGGAAACTACGATTGCGAACTCTTCTAATTATTAATTTTGACAGACCATAAATTTAAGACCCAGATCTCAAAAGGAACTGCTCTTTCGTACAGAAAGATTGTTAAAACTCAGAGTTACTATACATGTTTTATGTTCAGCACATTCCCTACCTGTTCAGTGTGATTTCCTGCTGTTCCATACACGAATACGAAACTCGAGATAATTAGCTGCTAGAAATGTGCAAACACAGTATGTGTGGCATGTGAAATGTGAGAGCCAGACTACTGCTGATGGGAACTGAGAGCAGCTGCACAGCACTGAACACACTTTTGGCTATAATGAAATCTGTTTATTTGATTTATTTTGCCATTCCAGTCTGCCATGCATAGCAGTGGAAGGACAGTAACCTAGGGGCCAGAGGTTCAGCTCCAAGAGTTCCAGTGTAGGACAAGGGATTGCGAACACAGGACCCATCTTGTTCAGGGACACATACTGGGGAACATTAGAACCTTAAAGAGTTGCTAACATTGTGAATGCAGCAATTTCAAGACCATCCGTGGGACAGCATGATGGCTCAGTGATCAGCACGGTTACTTAACAATGTCAGGAACCAGCTTTTGATTCTAACCTTGGGTGACTGTCTGGAGTTTGCACATTCTCCCCCTATCTGTGTGGGTTGCATCTGGGTACTCTGTTTCCTCCCACAGTCCAGGAATGTGCAGGTTAGGTGAATTAGCCACAACAAATGCTGGGTTACAGGGAATAAGGTAATGGGATTGGTCTGGGCAGGATGTTCTTTGGAGGGTTGATGCAGACTCAATGGGCCAAATGGCCTGCTTCTACACTATAGGGATTCTATGATCCACAGTTGGATTTCTCCATTACCAAGTACAAATTTCAAGTCAGCTTTTCATTAGCTACGTTCACAACTTGAAATCAGATTGAACAGCAACAGAAGTTAAATGTTTTGCTGTTACTCTGCAGGCTGTCATCGTACTGATCTCCAGGAGTATAATAACTGGAATCATAGAAACAAAGAAAATAGGAGTAGTGGTAGACTGCTCCACCATTATGTTTAAGGCTGATTATCCAACTCAACAGCTTGCGCTCGCATTTCCTTTCATATGCTATGATCCTTTTAGCCACAAATACGATATCCAACTACAACTTGTTTTAGTCTCGACTGCTTTCTGTGGCAGCAAATCCATAAGCTCACCACTCAGGGTGAAGAAATTTCTACTCAGCTCAGTTCTAAACTGTTTTACCCCATATCCTAAGGCTATGACCACCCATTCTGGGCGGCACAATCATCAGGAACACATACCATCGTTGCAGCAAGGCATCTCTGCTCTTGTAACCGAATCTTCTCGTTCTGAATTCCAAAATACTTACTTTACTGCCTACTGCACCTGCGCACTTACCTTTAATAAATAGTGTACACCTTATTCTATTTGTACATTCCATCGCTTTCAATTTTCGGGACTCCGATGATAATCTACCTTCCCAATTTTGCTACCAAAGTGGATAACCGCATAATTATCCACATTATATTGCATCTGCTATTCATTTGCTCACCCACTCAGTTTGTCCAAGCCACACTAAAGCATCCCTGCATCCTCTCACAGCTCACCCTCATTTGTACCATTTACAAATTTGGGCTCTGCTACATTTAATTCCCTCACTGAAATCATTTATACATCTGGTGAATAGCTGGGATCCTAGCACTAATCCCGGTGTTACCCTATTAGGATTTTGGAAAAAGACCTATTTATTACTACTTTGTTTCCTCTGTGCCATCCAGTTTTCTATTCATCTCAATACTTTACCCCCAAGCCCATGCACATTAATTTTACATGTTGATTCCTTTTGTAAGACTTCCTCGAAAGCCTTTGGAAAGTCCAAATAAACTACATCCATTGGCCCCCCCTCAAACTCTACATTCTTGAAGAATTCAGTAATCAAGCATTCTTTTGGCTTCATAAATTCATGCCATTCCAGCCACTGTTTGGGAGGTCATTTTGCAGCTGTACAGGAAATTGGTTAGGCCACTTTTGGAATAGTGTGTGCAATTCTGCCTCCCACCTATGGGAAGAATGTTATGAAACTTGAAAGGGATTGAAAAAGATTAACAAGAATATTGCAGGGTTACAGGGTTTCAGCTTTAGGAAGAGGCTGAATAAGCTGTGGCTGTTTTCCCTGGAGCATCGGAGGCTGGGGGGTGACCTTATAGAAATTTATAAAATCATGAAGTGCATTGATAGGGTAAGGCTTTGCTGCAACAATAGTATATGTTCCCAATGATGGTGGCGCCCAGAACGGATATGGGGTAAAACAGTTTAGAACTGAGCTGAGGAGAAAGTTCTTCACCCTGAGTGGTGAGCTTGTGGAATTTGCTGCCACAGAAAGCAGTCGAGACCAAAACAAGAAGTAGTTGGATATCGTATTTGTGGCTAAAGGGATTATAGCATTTGGAAGGAGATGAGAGAGCAGGCATGAGCAAGGAAGTGATGGAGGCTGATACAAGTACAACATTTAAAAAGGCATCTAGATCAGTATATGAATAGGGAGGGTTAAGAGGGATATATGGGCCAAGTGCTGGCAAATGGGACTAGATTTATTTAGGATATCTGGTCAGCATGGATACGTTGGATCAATGGCTCGGTTTCCATGCTGTACATTTCTGTGACTCGGATTATGAAAATCCAGTTCTCAATAGAATTAATATTTAAAAATTAATTGCATATGTATGCAATATAGAGATAAAGAACTGTGCATATCCTGTCCAAGGCCTGGGTTCAAGTCCCACCTCTTCCAGAGGAGTGTAATAAAAATGAATAGGTTGATTAGGAAAATAGGTGAAATTTAAAAAAAAATACATCCCATCTCAGCAATCAACAAATCTACAGTTCACCAAACCCTCCAGCCACAAATATTTACCAAACACTTGACAGCCATGAACTGGAGAATTAATCATCCAGTTTATATTGTGAACTTAAATTCAAGTTGTTTTCACTTTAGCCACGTGTAAAATATTCTTCAAAAACAAAACTATACACAAAATTATTTGACCAAACTTGACCAACTCAAAGCAAACTTAACACATTTTCATAAATCCCTGTTGGCTTGGACTCACTGGCAAAGTGTTTATAAATATAGCATGTTTAATTTCCAGGATTTGGCCAGATGCAAGTTTGGCCTTATGTGCCCTGCTGGTTGCGTCAGTAATTGGCTAACATGCTCAAAGCTCTTGGTTAATATATTCTTGTACTGGCATTTAAAGTTACATGAAGCATCCAAGTATGAATCATAGAATTCCTACCGTGTGGAAACAGGCCCTTCTGCCCAACAAGTGAAGTGGCAGATGGAGTTTAATTTAAGTAGCTGCAAGGTTGCATTTTGGGAAAGCAAAACTTAACAGAATTTGCTAAGATTTGCTTTCCCAAAATGGTAAGGGAATGTTGCTGAACAAAGAGACTTGGAGTACAGGTTCATAGCTCCTTGAAAGTGGAGTCGCAGGTAGATAGGATAGTGAAGGCGGTGTTTGGTATGCTTTCCTTTATTGGTAAGAGTATTGAGTACAGGAGTTGGGAGATCATATTGAGGCTGTACAGGACACTGGCTTGGCTACTTTTGGAATATTGCGTGCAATTCTGGTCTCCTTCCTATTGGAAGGATGTTGTGTTCTGAACTTTCAAGTTTCAGATTTACAAGGATCTTGCCAGAGTTGGAGGATTTGAGCTCTAGGGAGAGGTTGAATAAGCTGGAGCTGTTTTCCCTGGAGTGTCGGAGACTGAGGGGTGACCTTTACATAATTATGAGGGGCATGGATAGGGTAAATAGACAAAGTCTTTTTCCTGGGGTTGGGGTGTCCAAATCTAGAGGGCATAGGTTTAGGGTGAGAAAGGAAAGATATAAAAGAGACCTAAGGGGCAACTTTTTCACACAGAAAGTGGTGCCTGTATGGAATGAGCTGCCAGAGGATGTGGTGGAGCCTGGTACAATTGCAATATTTAAAAAGGTATCTGGAAGGATATATGAATCGGAAGGATTTAGAGAGATTTGGGCCAAGTGCTGGCAATTGGGACTAGGTTAGGTTGGGATACCTGGTCAGCATGGACGAATTGGACTGAAGGATCTGTTTCCATTCTGAACATCTCTATGACTAAATCCATACCTACCCTCCAAAGAGTAACCCACCCATTCCCCCTACCCTACATTTACTCCAAAATAATGTACTTAACAGACACATCCCTGAACACTATATGCAATATAGCATGGCCAATTCACCAAAACACTTTTGGACTGTGGGAGGAAACTTGAGCACCCACAGCAGACACAGGAATATACAAACTCTACACATACAGTCACCCAAGGCTGGAATCGAACCCGGGTCCCTGGCGCTGTGAGGTAGCAATGCTGACCACTGAGCTCAAGTGCCACCCCAAGCTTTTGTGCCTTTTCCAGTATTAGGAAGAGAAGCAAAAAAAAAATCTCAACTTCAAATTCAAAATAAATTTTACATTTGGTAAATAAATTTACCAGATTAAAATTTTATGGTTTATTTTGAACATCCAGGCTAAACTTTCCAAGGATTGACAGTAAGTGTGATTGTCATTGTGCTCTTTTACTTTCAGCTGAGCTCTGCATTTCGGACAGGAAATTCCGATCTGATTCAGAAATGTAGAGCAGGTCCCTCATTGCACAGGATAGTCAGGCAGAGGACAGAGATGTAAGCAAGTTGAATGCAAGGCAAAGAACTAAAACAACAGGCCACCGGAAGCTGGTGATTACCCCTGCCAACAGAATATTTTGTGGATCAATGCCAGTCACCCAGAGTTTGGTGTCGCCAGTGTAAATGAAACTACATTATTAGCAGGAATAGTAAAGCATAGAAGCACACAGAAATCTCTGCCTCATTTGAAAAAAGTGTGTGCGAGAAGCAGGAAGATAAAAGAGGTGTTACAGCAAGGCTTTGTGGAAAGGGGCTAGGGAAATTTGGGTGAATGTGTTGGGTAGACAAAATAAATGGCCCCTTAAGAATAATGAAAGGAAGATTTGGTTGATTGTGGCCTCACGATCAAAGTGGTGAAAATGGTGGAAAATGATCCTTTGAATATGGAGGAATATCATTGATAGATTCCCTACAGTATGGAAACAGGCCCTTCGGCCCAACACCGACCCTCTGAAGAATAGCCCACCCAGACCCAGGTGAGGATAAAAGGAATACTATCGTGGTTCTGAGATAGGGTTTGGGGTGGAGGCTTGAGAGCAGAAGAATAGAAAATGTAGTGGACTCAGTCAAAAGTCCTGTTAACCATGGTGGTGGATAATTCTCAATTGCCCTATTGAGCAATGTTTTATCATCAGAATAGGATGCGATGCAATAGAATGGAATGGAGCTCTTACATATTATCAGGTGCGAGACAGACATTGTAGTTGAGTGAGCTGTGGAAATGATTGAACCTATAGTGAATATTAGTTGCTAGCTCAGCAGCAGAAATGGAGATAGAGTTGGGGAAGCAAAGAGTCTTTCCAATTCAAAGAGAGATCAGAATATTATACCGAATGAGATGTCAATGGATAGGAAAAAGGAGTGGAGGGAATCTGTCTGCTTCTCCTCCACTCTGTGACACCCTCACACTGATCCAAAGAATGAGTTCAGGTCAGGAGAGGGTGGTGAATGAAAACTGATAAAAGGAGAGACATAAAAACAGGAAGTTAAAAATCAGCTAACTTAACAGCTATCATAGACAAATTGCTAGTAACAATAATTTAACTTTAAAAAAATCATAATGTGGTCATAGAACCATAGAATCCCCTACCGTGCAGATGCAGACCATTCATCCCACTGAGTCCACATTGGCCCTCTGAAGAGCATCTCACCCAGACCCTCTAACCTAACCCTGTAACCCATTTCCCATGGCTAATCCATCTACCCTTCACATCCCTGGTGACATTGGGCGATTTAGCATAGCTGATCTACCTGACCAGCACATCTATGGAGAACTCCGGAGCACCAAGAGGTCACAGACATACACACACGTACACCCAGGTCCCTGGTGCTGTGATACACCAGCGTGACCACTAAGCCACTATGCTGCCCTCATGATCAGACAGATTCAACATGATTCCATTAAAAGGAAAAAAAGTCTCTCACTAATTTTAGTTGTTTTGAGAAAGAAAGAAGTGGATCAAAGGGATCCTGTGAATGTGGGGTAATCGAATTTCTAAAATGCATTTGATAAAGTACATCAAAAAGGTCACTACTCAAATAAGAGTTAATGGTGTAAGGGGTAATAATTGCATGGATAAAAGGTTAGTGAACTACAGGAAGCAGAGTAGGAATGAAGTGTCCTTTTTTTGGGGTTGGCAAGCTGTAATTAGTGGAGTGCCATTGAAGTCAGGGCTGCAGCATCAAGCCTTCACAAACTATGCCCATGACTTGGAAATGGAAACTACATACATGCTAAGTTTGCCAGTGTCAGTCACATAGGTATAAAACAAGTTGCCAAGAGGAGTTAAAGAATCTGCAAAATGACAGGAATAGGTTGAGTGGGCAGATGGTGTATAAAGTTAGGAAATAAAAACTTATGTACCTTTGGTAGGAAGAATTAGAACAAAACATAGCAGCACAGTACAGGCCCTTCGGCCCTCAACGTTGCGCTGACCCGTGAAATCAATCTAAAGCCCATCTAACCTACACTATTCCATTATCATCCATATGTTTATCCAATGACCAGTTAAATGCCCTTAATATTGGTGAGTCCATGACTGTTGAAGGCAGGGCATTCTACGCCCTTACTACTCTGAGTAAAGAAACTATCTCTGATATCTGCCCTACATATCACCCCTCAATTCAAAGCTATATCCCCTCGTGCTAGCCATCACCATCCAAGCAAAAAGGCTTTAACTGTACACCCTGTCTAATCGTCTGATCATCTTGTATACCTCTATTAAGTCACTTTCTTCACCTTCACATTAATATACTTTTAATTTTATTTTATTCATATATAGGTTGCAGCTCACTGGCTAGGACAGCATGTATTGCCCATCCCTAATTGTCCAAAGGGAACGTAGATCAGATCAGGTAAATTTCCTTCTCTAAAGAACATCATCCACCATCTACCTTGGCCTGATTCAAACCCAGTTCCCCAGAACATTACCCAGATTTGTGGATTAACAGTCACGCAATAATACCACTCGGCTATCACCTCTCTGAGAGAGAGTCGGAAACATCTAGGTACAAGGAATGTCCTGGTACATAAATCACAAAACTTTAGTTTACATGTGCAGCAAGAGTTTAGGAAGGTGAGTAGAATGTCATCATTTAGTGCAATGGAACTCATTTCAAGGAAGTCTTACTGGTGTGGTACAGGGCCTTGACGAGACTACATCTGGAGTAAAAGAAGTTACAAATGAAGAGCAACCTCATGGAAACGTGCAAGGTACTGAAGGGACCTGAAAAAACAGATTCTGAGAGGATTCTTCACTTAGCTGGAACTAGAGACACACCTGTTTAATAAAAAGAAGTTTTGCTTTTAAGATAGAGATGGGATTTGTTTTGTCTGACATCAATCTGTGGCATTCTCTGTGGAAAGTAGAAGTCATTGAATTTATTCAGAGTAAGATAGATTTTTGATAGTCATGGTTTTAGGAGCCATGAAAGTGGAAGTGCTTCAAAGAGCCAAAAAGCCTACTCCTGCTCTTGGGTCCAACAGTAAACCCAACTGCACACCCTTGACAGATGCGCACTCCCAACACCACATCATTTTTTTTCTGTCCATTTCTTTTTCAATTATTTTTCTTTAAACAGTAGACCTGCTCTAACCTGTCATTCGATTGCTCTTATCAGAGCCCTTACTTTGTTCAAAACCTATTCCAACTTTCCCCAGGTCTGATGGAACATACCAGAAATGGTAACTCCTACACAGATGCTGCCTACCTTGCTGAGTGCTTTCCAGCAGTCTTTTATTTTAGTAAACGCTGCTCACTTAATAAATTTTCCATCCAAACCTCAACAAATGTTTACTTTGTGTTAATGACTGTTGTATGAATGCTTGGATTTTACAAGAAAACATAACATTCTGATCATCTACTTTAAACATATCAATGTGGTTACAAACATTGTACTTACGATTTGCTCACAATACATTAATGTTTGCTAGCAAAAGCTTTGAAAATGCCACAAACTGCAGCATAAAACTAAGAAAAGGCTGCAACAGTAGAATTTACTTTTCATGGTGTATTTTAAGAGATGCACATGTTACAAAACAATTTAACCAAAGCATTAAAAGCCTTAAGCTTTTTTATGATTTAGTCCAGCTTTTAATTGCAAACAATTATAAAGTTTATTGTTCAACTCTAATGTGTTTTTTTGTTGTCCTTTTTAAAATGGATCACTTCACCCTCTACAATAATGGCATTCAGAAGTCCTAATCAATGTACAAACTACAAACATTATTGAATACTACATGAATGAACATGCATATCTTAATATTAAGCAATATTATGAAAAAATTCTTTGTCAAATACTGTTCCCACCCTTTTCAAAACCAGAGGCTTCACCTCACCCTCAAAATGCCCACTTTGACCCTGCTACTTCCAATACCTTGTCCCATCTTCAAGATCACTTTTCTTTCCACAGTCCTGCACATTTTTGACAACTTTGAAATCATGACCATGTCTCCACAGTTCAATGTATGAACCTCAATCATATTTTCACCCTTTCCACAACAATGAAACAACCCAAACATAAGTTAAAGTTAAAAACAACACCTTATGTTTATTGCCTATTCCAACTTCCCTCTCACTGCCTTCTTATCCTTCTTGTAGCCTCTGACATGGGCTATGACACGATTCACCACTGCCTGGATTTGAGGTTTTGAACTTTTACCTATTTCAGTGACCTATGTTATCTTGGAGATGTATAGAATGTCCAGCAAGGCATTCCCTCCAGAGTCCCCAAGTCAATTGACATTGTCTACTTCCATTTAGTTATCCACACAATTCCACTTAGATCTCACAAGAAATTACATTTCAAAGTTCATCTGAACATTGTCATACCACCTTTGCCATGAAATTATTTGTGCAAAATAGAGTTTTGGGCAGGCCGTAATTTCAAATTAATCAAATACTGGAAAACCAAAACATTTTACGTACAGATATAAATCAAGTGGTTTACAATGTGTTTTTTTAAAAATTCATACACAGGACGAGAGTGTTGCTGGCCAGGCCATCATTTATTACCCATCCCTAACTGCCCAGTTAAGAGTCATCTACATTGCTGTGGTTCTGGAATCACACGTAGGCCAGACCAGATAAGGATGATAGTTTCCTTCACTAAAAGGACATTTGTGAATTGGATGGGTTTTTCCAACAATTGACAATGGATTGATGGTCACAATTAGACTCTTAATTCCATTTTTTTTGTAACGGAGTTCAAATTCCAGAGTCTGCCAAGGTAGGATTCAAACCCACATTCCCAGAATATTCTTGGATCTCTGGAATAACAGTCCAGCAATAATACCACTAGGCTGTCACCTCCCCTAACTAAATCAGAGTAAGGATGCCAAAACAATAAAAATGAAAAATCACAAAGTAACTTAAAATTAATATCCATCTACAATTGGGCTGGCACCCAGATGTAATGTATTCCTTATGTAGCTTATTGGTTATGGCTTCATTAACACATGGACGTGTTTAGACTCTGGGTGAAGTTGTTTAAAATGAGCAAATAAATCTGTAGTTGTGCCAGTAAGTCTGGATAACTGTTCAAATTGTGTTAGATTGGAAATATTTTTATGCTTAGCAATTTTTGAGGTTTGCTGGAATTTATGCCCCAGCTTTGATGTTATTCCTTACTTGAGAATTGAATCACTTACTTTGCTTCATATTTAATCAAAATCAACAGTCAGTGTCATGGCAAACTTAAAATTGTGTTTTAAGAGTTGCAAAATCATTTTGTCTTCACCAAAATCAAATGAAATGACTCAATGTATCTCAATATTCTCAACATTAGTGATATTGAAACTACACAAGGGGCTAAATTGCTAATCTTGACAGAAATATATGGGTTAAAGCATGGGTATGATCTCAGTTTTTACTTACATGGCACACACGAAGTTAAATGGTGGACTAATCTAGATATTAAAAACAGTTTGACTGAACAGACAAAAGAAACGATATCCTTTTGTTCAAAAAAATCTAGAACAAGACGGCACACAATCTTCAAATTAGGTCCTTGAATTTATTCTTATTATTAGAAGGAATCTGGAATCTATTGTCCAAAAGATTATGGCTGCTGGACCAAATGAAAATTTCAAAACAGTGATTGAGAGTTTTTGTTGTCAGTTAAGCATCTTAAAGTATGTAGAGCAAACATTGGTAGATAGATGTTGGTTGATTTGTACCTTGATTCTAAGTGAATGGCAGAAAAGGCAGGAGAGAACAGGTTTTCTCCTGTTTCTATGCCAGGTTTAAGACAATTTCAGAATAAATCAATAGTTTACTGCTGCGCTAGTTTTAAATAGGCCTGGGCTGATTAACCGTTCATGACTACAAGCTGACAATTCAAGCAATATTTATATCAATTGCACAGCAACTTGATTCAGCCTTTGAAAACTGCTCATTATCTTTATTCTATTGTGCATTAACCTGAAATTTCACACTTTTACATCTGTCTGTCTTTCTAAAATGACACTACAGTCAAAAGATAACATTTGTTTCAAATTTCCATGCATATAGACAGTGAAATTTGTCTAAATTATCAGCCTTTGAAGAGTAGTTATCTTATTTTGCAACTCAAATGGACAGAGGTCCCACAAGTGTTGCATTTGGGACAGTCTATTTTGTTGTTTAATAATCACTCATTCTGCCCAGGAACAGCCATCAGCTCCTTGCCTAACTTAGTAGCTCCAACAATAAATTTGAGACCAAAGGATCAAAGAAGATTGGGCAGACTTGGAAAAACATTTCTACTGAGAATGGACGAACTGCCTGTCAAAAGGTGATTCCCACTGTGTAGAGGGAATGGCTCAAATTACTTCAGTATACCAACATGAAAGCACAAAATTCTGCCACAGCCATCCATAAACATGTTTTCTTTCCTAAAAGGGGCAAAATTGAAGATAGTAACACTGCTGGCTCAAACCTGACCCAGTCACCATCACTTTAGGGATTGAAATTCCACATGAAAAATGATTTAGTGAAGTTAATATTCTATTGTTCCTGTTCAAACTACACCTTCAAAAATAATTAAAAGTCAACCAAATAAAAATGATCCTTTAACGGAGACATCATGTTCTCTAGAAAAACTCTGGAACATAAATCTTTGTGTCAGTGACAGGAAGGCTTTTGCCAACCATTACCATAAATCTGACAAACGCTAATTTGATGGGAGCCTATATCTGTCTCCTGTGAGGCCAGTCTAGACAGTCTATTGAGAAATCCTACAACACAACTGTTTGTTTCCAGTAACACCATCTGGATATGGCAATCAGAGGCTACCAGTGTTGTTCACACATGGATCAAAGAATGCACTAATTTCACAGAGCAATACTTGTGAAATATAGTGAAGAATACATTTTTTTTTATCTTTTGCAAGCAAGTTGAACAGAAGAAAGGCATACAAAATGAGGCTGCCCTTTGAGCAGCATTTTGACCACCCATTGTATTGAAAATGCTTATGTCACACTAGTCAAAAAGCTCCATCAAAGTGTTTCTTTATAAACTGATCATGAGGTATGCATGATTAAAATTAGAAAGCCGTACTAGAACAATCTTAGAACATGATACAGGGAAGCACAGCCTATGCAACCTGTATTCATAACAAAAATAGGCTGAACATTGCAAGCTTAAATCCTTAAATTTACACATGACATAAGAAGGATAAATTCTTTCTGCATATGATGTATAAGATCAAAGCCTAGAGGGCCCCCTATTGTGCTTTAATGAAGATTGCAATTGAATGTGAGCATTAACAACAAATTGGTGTGCGATGTAAAATGCTAACCTTGTTTTTATTTTCACTTTCACTTAATTTTCTTCATGAAGTACATTTGAGTTCATTTTTTCTTTAATTACATGGATCATTTAAGCTAAATCTAATGGATACAACCAACTTCAAAATAATTAGCACTGAAGATTTTTCAAATATATTAAATTCACTAATTTTTAGACAAAATTAGCAAGACTAGAAAGGAATTCACGACAGAAAGTTTTCGAACAATCTAATAATTAAAACAAGATAGAAGGCTTGCAAAAGTACAAGAATATGTCAAACTGTTGTACAAGAGTATTCAAACTGTAGGACATTAATTTAAATGTGCTTGAAGATTTTTCTCAAAGGGTAAGAAGTTAAGTTTTAGAGGACAAGAAGTATAATTACCTTGATAATGAGAAACAACATACTTGCTAGAAAGTTGTTACAGTGATCAAAAGCAAAATAAACTTGCATTTTGTTTACCTTCAGAAATTTGAATGAAGTCAACATTCAGTTGCTACTGGATATAAATACAATGAATTGAATACAAGAAATGCAATATACTTTCCACCTGGATGAGTTTACCAACACACCATTTAACTAGAAAAATTTGTTTTTGGTTATGCAGTGGCAAAACACATGAAAGATTACTTTTGTAATTAAGGTGATACATTATTCCAATATGACAGAATAAGGAAAATATGTTACAACACAGTAACCAACTTCTCAAACATTTATTGTAGAATATTTCCCATATTTCAGTGCACCTTTGTCATTTTCCCACTGATTTTTCCCCAACACTCCACAGATCATTAAATGGTTAAGACTAGCTAATGTTATACTGGAATTTTGAACTTTACTGCTTGTATAAATGGGGTCTCATAATAAGCAGTCTTTACCATTGTTTGTGGCAATAAGTGAAGAAGGTAATAGGTCTCAGGGAATGGTGTCAGAGGCCAAAAGAACAATAGCTCTACGGCCACACACAAAGGTCTGTGATCCACTTAAACATTAATGAGTGGAACAGTAACGTATAAACAGAATGATGTGTTTCTTAAATATGAATGATGTAATAGGATGAAAAGTTTTATTTCTAAAATAATTAAATCTGGAGATCTAAAAATTACTCACATTTAATCAGAAACTCATCCGGAACCTGACTATTGCTATACATTTTGAGAGACAAAGTTCATTAATAGCATCAATTTATTTGATTAATTGGATCTTGTCCATAACAATTTCAAAGACCAGTGATCAAAAAATGGCAGTGGCAGTGGTCTGTGCACAAAATAACTATTGAAAAAGGTGTGCCAGTGCAGTCAGCAAAAAAATTTAAAAACTCACGATTGAAGACAGAATAAATGTCTAAAGGGTCACAGACTCCAGACAAAGAAATACATTTTTGAACTTAGTCGCGAAACATACAGAAGCCCGACAAATGATTAGAAATGCCAGTCAAAAAATTGCAACCACTTCAAACAAGTCTCTAGGAAAGCTGCAATCACGGAAAAAAAATCTCATGCTGCAAAAGTTCCTGCGCGACAATGCTTAAAAATACATCAATAATGGTGTATGCTGCAAGATAATAGGTGAATGCGCTTGCGCTTACTTTGAACAGTGAAAGATTTTCTGCCAGCAATTGATGGCTTGAGAGTTTTTTTTCATAAAACACACAATGTGCTTTTCAGAGCAGTGTCTGGAATGTCTGCCACAATTGATCTTGAATACGTAAATAACTGGGGAGACAAACTGAATTTTGTGACTTAGCATCGAAGATTGCTCAGACTTTTATCACATAGGGCAATTTCTAATTAAATAGTATGGAAAAAGGACAGTCGCATCAAGGTGAAGGGGAAAAAAGTTACAAAGAACAGTTATATGCTGTGTCTAATGTAGTGGTGTAAATAACACCTTGGCTGCACTAAAAAACAAAACTGAAGAAAGAAATAAACTGCTTATAAATTATCAAAGAAAACAAACCACCTGTGAAATTTGAAGATTGAAAACAATGGACAACATCTTAATTTTTAAATGAAGAAATATGAAGATTCCCCACACTTCGCTAAGCAAAGTTGTAAATGTGGCATAAGTATGAGCACTGCTTAGTTCTAAAGTAAACAAGGCAATTCCTTCTCAAATTTAATGAACATGAAGGATCCTTAAATCACAGAAGTAATTCTGGGGGTATGAAAACCTAGAAAGAATTTTTTTAAAAATGGGTGCTCTGTGAAGTTCAAAGATGACATCAATTCAGGGTTGCAAATTTCTGCTATGGGCAGAATGTCCCATAGCGGAGGAGGATCCGAGTTCAGAATTTGTATCCTTTTCTTTCCTTCTCTGCTGCACCATTGAAAAGTTGTGACACAAAGCATGATGTGATTCAACAGACAAGTCATTGCCATTTTTAATAATTACTAGTTAATAACTTTCTGGTTATTAACTTCAGCACTGTCCTAAGGACAGATTCAGAGTCTATGTAGTGTGCGCTTGGCTTTCCCCCAGATAATGGCTGTTTGAGAACAGTGGGAAAAATAGACCTGGTGTCAAGATGCATTTTGGGTATCCAGACTCCATATCAAGTGGCTGATTTTGCAGAAGTTTTACTTGAATTTTGGTGGAGCTGATTTCATAAAGTATCACTAACATGTGTTCAATCGTCCTTCCATTGAACCTGGAGGATACTATGGAGGCATCAATGGTGGAAGTTCCCCACAGATCTTTCGTGTTGCTGGTACACAGTCAAGGTCTCAAGGCCGAGCAGGAACGTGACGACACCTGATCTGTACAGGAGGACATTTGTTGATTTGCAGAGGACTTTGTTGCCAACACTTGCTGTCGTAACTTATGGTAGGTACAGCTGATCTAGTGTTTTATCTTCTCATCAATGGTGGCCATTTGAAAGAGATGCCTGACAATGTCCATGAAGTACTCAAAATATTCCACAGTCTCTTCTTCAGCATTGTTTGAAGATTGAATATTGGCTAATTAGGTATGGGATTTTTCCTGTTATGGCTACGGTCAATGACAGCCAAGTAGTGATTGAGGAGAGGGACTTGAAAGATGGGTAAAGAATAGGCAATGACGCTGCAGCAATCTGCAAACCACAGGGCACATACATTCATGGTGATCAAATTAGATCTGACAGAGATGACTTAAGTTAAACAGTTTTCCATTTCGGCAACATTTTGCAATGACTGCAGAAAGCAGTTGATTTCTGTTGAACTGCCAGTCATGCTGATTGCAAATTATTACAATTGGGGAGAGGAATGAATGAGAAGTAGCAGACTAGGGAATAATTGATATCTTCTAAATTGATATCTTCTAAATTGGGGTCCAGCAGTTAAAGAGGGAGAAATCATGAGAAACCGTGGATCAATCGTGTGCCAGGTTTGAAATCAAAAGAAGGAAAAATAAGTGATAAGCAGAAGAGTCTTCAGTTAATTGGCTGGTGAGTATTATTGCAGTGTTTCTCTTTTTCTAAAGTTAGGGATTGCATCTACAAGACTTGGTTGGCACAGTAGCTCAGAGGTTAGCACTGCTGCCTCTCAGCATCTGGGTCCCAGGTTCAATTCCAGCCCTGGGTGACCATATGGAGTTTTCAAGTGTCTGCTTGGAATTCGCAGGGTGCTCAGATTCCTGCTACAGTCTATGGACATACAGGTTAAGTGGGTTGGCCATGGTAGATTGTCTGTAGTGTCCAGGGATGTGCAAGCTGGATGGATTAGTCATAGTATATGCAGGGATTGGGGGGGGAGGGAGAAGAGGAGATTGAACAGCATCCCACCCAGAGCCAGAGTGTCAGTGCAGACTCAAATGCGTCAAATGGTTTCTTTCTACATTGCAGGGATTCTTTGATTCCATGATTCTAACTGGGGAAATTTAAAAATCTAAAGTAAAACATCGTGTGAGCTTCCCTGAATTTAAGCGATACCAACAGAACATTGGTGAGTATTAACTCTAATTTTCAAGTAAGGCTCATTAGCAGTAACTTTATGAATTAACAGGTAGAGGATTGGTAGAGCTGTTTCCAGCTCTACAGTGTATGTCTTATCTGGGAATTCCAGCATATTTCATGTCTTCTGGATAGCCAGTTGAATGAGGGGGGGGGGGGGGGGTGTCAAAAAAAGTCCTGCTTTCAGAGCTTGAATATCAGCTGGCAAAACGATAGTGCATCGGTCACATTGAGTGCTTTGTGATTGGTACAATTATTGATGTGGTCATCCTGCAGGTGAAAAGCAAAAAAGGAGAATGGGCAAGCAGCAGACTGTCAAGAAGAACAGAAAAACTGCAGAAGTCCCCCAGGTGAATCCCACTTGCCAACCAGTATTCAGTTCTGAATACTGATGAGAGTGATGGTTCACCTGAGGGGTGCAACCGGAGTCAAATTGGGAGGGACACAAAGATGACTAAAAAACGCAATAATGATAGAAGATTTGATGGCTACTGGATTAGACGCAAGCTTCAAATGTGAACCCAGGATGATGCATTGCCTCCCAGGATTCCAGATGTCATGGAGCGGCTGCAAGGGAAAGGTGACAAACAATCCAATGAACTCAGGCCACATTAGTACTAACTGAATAATTGGGGACATGTAGAACTGCAATCATAATTTCAAGATTCAAGTGGAAAATTACCAAGCAATGATATCTGATCCTTGCATGAGGGAAACAACATATTTTTCTGTATTGGAAGGTTGACAGGGAAAATGCTAACTGCTCAATGGATTATCTTTCAAAAGTGAGATAATTTAGGCTCAGTCAAGGTAAATTTTCACAAAGGGGAAATGTAGAACAGACAAACAGAGCTCCCTGGATGACAACTGAAATAAAGTGTGCTTAGCATAGTTGTTAGCAATTTTTGAAAAACAAGATAAAGGAATATGGCTGATGAGGAACCAAGAAGGGCATTTACAAATAATATGTATTAAGTGAATCGTTGGCACCAGTCTATGTTGCAGCAAAATTTCTACTTATCATATAAAAGGGACAATAGTAATGTGGTTACAAAATTGGTTGAGTGACAGGAAACAGATGGCAGTGTTTAATGAATGTTTTCGGACAGGAGGAAGGTTTGTACTGGTGTTCCCCAGGGATCGTTGTGGGCTCCTTGCTGTTAGTCTTCTATGTTGAATGACCTAAATCATGTACAGGGCACGATTTCAAAATTTGCAAATAATACAAAACGTTCAGCCATTAATAATACAAGGACGGCACAGCACAGAATCTCAAAAGGACATGGACAAGTTGTCAGAATGAACAGATAAGGAGCACATCAAGTTCAATGCATTCAAGAGTAAAGAAGTGACTCATTTTGCAAGAACATGAAGGCATAAAATAAGCTAAAAAGTATTTCGAAAGGATGTGCAGGCAGAAGAGGAAACTGGATGTATTTGCACAGGAATCATTGAAGAACACAGTGCAGGATGAGAGAACATCTGAGGAAATTATATTTTTACTCATTTTAATAAGAATATGACATACAAGGCAGTTATGCTGAACTTGTATAGAATTCTGGATCAGTTTTATTTCAGAGGATTGCATTCAGTTCTGCACATTCTACTTTAAGGATGTAAATGCATTAGAGTGAGAGTAAAAAGGATTTGCCCAAATGGTAATGAACTTAAATTACATGATAAAATTAAACAATTTGTTAAGTTTTTCTCAGAGAACAAAAAAGGTTAAAAATTTTACAATCATCTTCGCAATCTTGAGGCATCCAGGCACAACAGATAGGGAAAAAACAGCACCCATAGGAGGGAAGCATCAAACATAAGAGCACAGATTTAAGGGAACTGGCAAAAGATATGAGAGAAATACAAGAAGAAATCTTTTCAAATGGTGAGACATCAAGATATGGAATGGGATGCCTGAGTATGTGGTGCAAGCAGGTTCAAATCAAAGCATTCAAGTGGGAACAGGATTACTAACTGACAAAAAAAAATTGGTTTGGGAGAGAAGGTAAGGGGCTAGCTGTATTGCTTGCTCTGGACAGCAAGCACAGAGATGATGAGCCAAATGGCCTCCATTCTATGCAGTAACAATAACAATATTCTGGATAATGTGGACCATCATTAATTAACATTGAACTTCTAACAAAATACCTGATAGCCTTTTTCTTACTTCACAATTAAACATTGTAAAAGCGTCTATCAGCTACCAGGGATCTTTAACACTTGATTCACTGCAACAGAGATGAGCAAGATAAACAATCACAGCATAGTTACAAAAAAATGCATGTAATTTCCCATTTAAGGTATAACTGAAGCCTATTGTTTGAAAGCAACTCTGCTCATCTGGATTTATAGCAATGTGGTTTATAACAGGATAAGCAATTTGCTAGATGCCTGACACTACAAAGACAAATGAAACTCATTCCTAACTGTAGAGATTTCATTTGCAGCTGGGAACTAGTAAGGAAAATGCCTGGCATACGCAGAGCTAAAAATGAATGCTTAGAGCTTTGTATTCTACTTCAGAGGAAAGAAATATGATCAAGGTATTAGTAGGCAGTGCTTTTTAACAACCTTGCATACCTGAATCAAACAAGATTAAAGCACAAATGAATCACTGGACGCTTAATTCAGCTGATAATTTGTTGCTTTGTTTGAAAGAGGGAACCTGCCCACTTATGCCAACTAAATGCAATTTCAGAAAAAATTGGACAAAATCTCTTAAAAGATTTCCTGGACCATACGAGTGCCACTGTTCTAATGTCATTACAAGTTCAACTATGCACTACAGTGGAGAAACATTGCCACCTGTTGGTGTCATTCAATTATGACAGAGCTATCATGAACTCATTACCAACAAAAAACAGAATTGCTGGTAAAGCTCAGCTGGTCTGGTAGCATCTGTGAGGAGAAATCAAAATTAACCTTTGGTCTGGTAACCCTCTGAAGAGTTCTGAGGAAGGGTCACCAGACTCTAAATGTTAACACTGATTTCTCTTACAGATGTTGCCAGACCTGCTAAGCTTTTCCTGCAACTTCTATTTTTAGTTTCTCATTCACAGCATCTGCAGTTCTTTCAGTTTTCATTGAATTAAATTTATAAAGTATTATGCTACCCCATATCTGAAAATTTACATCGAAAAATCCCTGCAGCCCATATGATTATGCTGTTTTAGGGAGCTTCACACGGATGAACATTTTTTTCAGTTGCCTGTCACAAATGTCAAGATTAGCAATTAGCCAATCAACAATGCAAATAAGGTATTGTAAAACAATTAAAAATGTAATTGTGCACTGGACAGCGTAAGAATTAGTTTGTGCTACTTGAAATAAACATTTGCATGTTTACAGAATCTAGAAATTACTGCGCAGTGATATTCATTTGATTTATTGCAAGCATCTTGTTGCTGGTGTCCCTACCTGTAGCTCAAGTCCCACCCGTCAGAGAGGTGTTTTCAAACAGTTGGTGCCAATTTTCAACCGGAGCGGAAACTGTAACATGCAACTTCTTTCCCTTCCTTGATTTTAATGTCCTTATTTCAGAAATAAGAGTCCAAACCTTTTTGAAATGATGCTAAAATCTCAACTTCAACAGCCAACTATCATGAAAATTACCACACTTCACAGGCCTGTTGTACAAAAAGATAGTTTTTAAAACTTTCCTTTAACAGTGACTATTTTTAAAGTTCATTAGATGTAAAGCATCGAGACTACCAACTGTACCTAAAAGCACCGTATATTGTAAATGCAAATTGTTCTTATTATTTTCCTTGTACAAATCTTCAACTGATTTAGCAATGGGATTTTTGAAGCAGCAACAACTTTTCACTCTTAACTTTGTTTACATTTTTATTCACTTTTTTAAAAAATTCCTTTCTGGGTTGTGGGTATCACTATCTATGCCAGCATTTATTTCCAATCAAGGCTAGACTAGTGAAAGAAATCTGCCTTCCTTCCCTAAAGGATATTAGTGACCCAGATGAAAGTTTTACAATAAGCAATAGTGGTTACATCACCACCATTAGGGCTCCTTTTCATTCCAGATTTTAATGAATTTTATATTTCACCATCTGCCATAATGAGATTATACAGAAACATACAAACAAGAATAGGCCATTCAGCTCATCGAGCTTACCCCAGAATTCAATATGATCATGGCTGATGAATATTTCAATGCCTTTTACTACAACCGCGCACGTCACTGGTAACAAAAACCCAATGTTGACCTTAAGCATTTTCAAAGACAGCTTCCATAGCCATCTGTGATGAAGAATTCCAAAGGTTCACAACTCTCTGAGAAAAAAAATTCTCAGCTTAGACATTAGTGGCACCCGCCTGGTTTGTGCATTGCTCCCCAACGAGGAGAAAACATTTTATCTGTAGTTATCTCATATATCCCTTCAGTATTTTGTAGATTTCAATGAGATCATCTCTCATTTTTCGAAGCTCCAAAGAGAACACAGGCCCGGTTTGTGCCATCTTTCTTCACAGGGCAGTCATACCATCCTGGGAACATGTCCAGTGAACTTGCATTGCACTCCACTGTGATGTAATAAAGAGACCAACACTACACATAGTACTCCATGTACATGCTAACCAAGCCTCTAAACAATCAAAGTCTTCACTACTCCTGCACATAAAACCACTTGCAATAAAAGGTTAACACTAACCTTCCTCATGGCTTGCTGCACTTGCATGTTAGCCTTCAGGAACTTTATTGACAAGGACACTTCATTTGCTTTGCACATCTACTCTGCCTTTGTGTTTCTCCTACAAACATGCATGACCTCACATTTTTTTGCAATTATATTCCATCTGCCATACTCTTGCCCTAAACATGTTCAAATCCTCCTAAAGCTGCTCAAGATCTTCCTCACAAGACAAAATTCTTACTTTAGCTCAATTTCATCTGAAAATTTGGAAATAAACTTCATCTCCATGTCCAAATCATTTATCTTATACTGATTCTTGAGGTACCCTACCAGTTGCAGCCTGTCAATGCTAGCATTTTATCCATTTACTCCTCCTCTATTTTATGTCAGTTAACCAGTACATTACCTCCTATCCAAGGTGCTTTAATTTTTCTAATCAGCCATTATAGGAAAGCTTTACCAGAAGCCTTTTGAAACCTAAGTATACTATATCTGTCTGCTCTCTATTAATTTAGCTCATAATAGTTTCAAAAACATCCATGCACCCAGGACATTAGTCTAGTATCTGGATTATTAATATAGTGACATTAGCACTATGCTGCTGCCTCCCTAATTAATTTCAATTCCAGTGAAAACACCCTCCCATCCTGGTAATGTGCTCTTCCAACCTCTTCAGTCAGGCAGAAGATACAGAACCTTGAACCCACTCATCAACAGGTTGAAGAACAGCTTCTTCCATGCTGTTATTGGAATGCCAAATGGACCCCCTCTAATTTCAAATAATGTTGATCTCACTTTATGCACCTTCTATGCAGCCATAACTTTATTTGTCTCACTCTGTCTAAGCACCATGTGATCTGTACGTCCTTGTTTGCTATGATTTGCTTGTACTGCTCACAAAATAAAACTTTTCAATGTACTTCGATATATGTAACTACAATAAATCAAATCAAAGACAGGAAGTGCTGGAGAAAAACAGCAAGTCTGGCAGCTATCAGTTCTGAAGAAAGGTCAGTTAATTTGATATGTTAATTCTGCTTTCTCTCCACAGATGGTGCCAGACCTGCTCAGTTTCTCCAGCAATTGATTCAGATTTCCAGCATGCACAGTTATTTTATTTTTGTTTTTAAAAAGATTTTCTTCACAATAATAATGCATTTTGACTGTTGTGCTCTTTTGAGAAGACCACAATGATTGTAATTTGTTTTTGAATACAGTACCTGGAACTGCAAATTGTTGCTCAACTCGTACTTTATTCATATTTTTCAACATACCCTTTACTTAAGTATTCAATGCCCTTGTGCATAAAATCAAAATTCCATTCGTTATCTACAATCTATCCTCAAACTACCTTCACCTCAAAATTTCTTTCCTCCTCACTCTTCTCATTTAACGTATATGTTTTCCGCAGTACCCCACAACAATAAACAAATCATTCTCCCATGCAATGCTTTATACCTGCCACCTGTCTAATCCATTTATGAAGGCCACAAACATAGGAAAACCACCTTAATCTGCCATTTCCCTACTCTGATACCAGTACTAAACTTTCACATCCATCTCCCAACTTGTCCTCCATAAACAAAAGCTGCGAGTATTTTTGCTTTACTCCTCTTTATTAACTAGAGATAGTTTGTCCACATAAGTTGATAATTCCTGCATTATCCCTTGTCCAGTTCTTGAACGCAGCTACAACACTTGCCTTCCTCTTTTCAAAGAATCACAATTTCGCCCAAATTTGAGAAACTATGGTTAATGATAATGTTCTCTTCAGCACAAACATTTTGGTTTATTTCTCAAATACCTCATCCCCAACCAACTGCAGGATTCACCTACAATTAAGAGCATCATATCAAAAGCAATGCAGAGTGACAATAACAGTGTGGGTTCAGTTCCTACATCGGCTGAGATTATCACAAAGGAACCTTCTTCTCAACCTGTCCCTCACTTGTCTGCGGCATGATGAATCTCAAGTTAAACCACCACCAGTCATCACTCCCCAGTGAGAGCAGTCTATGGTCCAGTATGACTATGGTGGTAAAAACAATGACTGCAGATGCTGGAAACCAGATTCTGGATTAGTGGTGCTGGAAGAGCACAGCAGTTCAGGCAGCATCCAAGGAGCAGCGAAATCGACATTTCGGGCAAAAGCCCTTCATCAGGAAAAGCTTTTGCCCGAAACGTCAATTTCGCTGTTCCTTGGATGCTGCCTGAACTGCTGTGCTCTTCCAAAACCACTAATCCAGAATCCAGTATGACTATGGCAACTTTACCTTTCAAATTTAAAGTGCATTCCTCTTATTATAAGCCAAATGACAATCATGCACAGAGACCATCTCTCTTCGAGAAATGAGCTTTCTAAGGGAGCAGGAGAAAGTGAGGACTGCAGATGCTGGAGCAGCCAATATACAAAATGACATTTTGCCCAATTTTAAAGTGTGCTGTCTATACCTCCAGTTGCATTCATAACTTCTATGATGCCATAAACAAGCATCTTAATATCCCAGTACATGCAAAGTGAAATACAACAGATTAAATGGAGAACATAAAATTTAGAATCCGGAAGCTGTCAGATTTTTCCACAAACTAGTCTATTTTTACTTGCCATTTTGCTATTATTATTCTACTGTATTTGTTCTGACCTCTTTACTGATGATACTTCCAAAAATAGCCATAAGTTCTTGCTGTCCCAGCCGTAATGGTTAGGGTCATGCAAGCTTTATTCATTCACTTTGCAGTCACGTGATTCATAGTCTAGTAGTAGTATAGATGTCAGTGACATCTGTTCTAACAGCTGCTTACTGTTTATACTTCCAACATCACCACCAATTCCATTTAGAGGGCAGTCACAAGAGAATCCAAATGCAGCAGGACAACAAGACTACAGGCTATGCCAACAGACTGAAGTGCAGAATATATAACCATTACAGTTTTGTCTGATTAGAAATTTGCATTCCATCACATTTTCAACCACAGCTTTGAAACAAGTACTGTGTCCAAAAGAACTAAAATGGTAATAATGCAATTTAACAGAAATATAAAGTGCAAGTGCTTCATCTCATTCCTAGAAGATTAAAACAAAATAAGAAAGTTTTTAATTAAAAACCTGTATTAAATCTTGGTTAGACCACACTTGTGTATTGGCTTCATATTACACTGAAGTAATTGCTCTCCTGTTCTGTAATTAGTTGAGATTAAGGTTGACCTCTATCCGAACTTCATGTGTCTACCTTAGCTCCAAACACTTTGATTTTTGTACAATAAAAATCTAGCCATATTGGATATAGAATTAATAACTGAGCTGCCATGTTCTACTTTTTAATGGGAGAGTGTTCCACATGACTACAATTGGTTCCGAACTACTCTCCTGCATGGTTTAGTCTTGGCTCTAAGCTAATGTCCCTAGGTCCAAGATTTCACAACAGAAATATTTTCTCCATCTACTTGTTCAATTCCTTACAAATTCCTAAAAAGCTGGATTATGGAACCCTTATTCTCCTTTTCCATATACTTCAGGTGTGGTCTCGCCAGGGCCCTGTACAGCTGCAGAAGGACTTCTTTGCTCCTGCACTCAATTCCTCTTATTATGAAGGCCAGCATGCCATTAGCTTTCTTCACTGCCTGCTGTACCTGCATGCTTGCTTTCATTGACTGATGTACAAGCACACCTAGATCTGATTGTACTGCCCCTTTACCTAGCTTGACTCCATTTAGGTAATAATCTGCCTTCCTGTTCTTGCCACCAAAGTGGATAACCACACATTTATCCACATTAAACTGTGTCTGCCATGCATCCGTCCACTCACCTGACCTGTCCAAGTCACTCTGTATTCTCATAACATCCTCCTCACACTTCACCCTGCCACCCAGCTTTATTTCATCAGCAAATTTGCTTATATTACTTTTAATACCTTCATCTATATCATTGATGTATATTGTAAACAGCTGCGGTCCCAGCACCGAACCTTGTGGTACCCCACTGGTCACTGCCTGCCATTCCGAAAGGGACCTGTTTATCACTACTTTTTGCTTCCTGTCAGTCAGCCAATTTTCAATCCAAGTCAGTACCTTGCCCCCAATACCACGTGACCTAATTTTGCTTACTAATCTCCTATGTTGGACCTTATCAAAGGCTTTCTGAAAGTCCAGGTATACTACATCCACTGGCTCTCCCTTGTCCATCTTCATAGTCACATCCTCAAAAAATTCCAGAAGATTAGTCAAGCACGATTTCCCCTTCGTAAATCCATGCTGACTCTGATCTATCCTATTACTGCTATCCAAACGAGTCGTAATTTCATCTTTTATAATTGACTCCAGCATCTTTCCAACCACTGACGTCAGGCTAACCGGTATATAATTCTGTTTTCTCTCTTCCCCCTTTCTTGAAAAGTAGGGCAACATTAGCCACCCTCCAATCCGCAGGAACTGATCTTGAATCTATAGAACATTGGAAAATGATCACCAATGCATCCACGATTTCTAGAGCCACCTCCTTAAGTACCCTGGGATGCAGAGACCATCAGGTCCCGGGGACTTATCAGCCTTCAGACCTAACAGTCTATCCAACACCATTTCCTGCCTAATATAAATCCTCTTCAGTTCATCCATTACCCTCGGTCCTTCAGAGCTGAAAATGTGTTTCTGGAAAAGCGCAGCAGGTCAGGCAGCATCCAAGGAGCAGGAGAATCGACGTTTTTGGGCATGAGCCCTTCTTCAGGAATTCAGGTCCTTCAGCCACTATTACATCTGGGAGATTGCTTGTGTCTTCCCCAGTGAAAACAGATCCAAAGTACCTATTCAACTCTTGTTGCCATTTCCTTGCTCCCCATAATAAATTCACCCATTTCTGTATTCAAGGGCCCAATTTTAGTGGAAACCACTTTTTTTCTTTTCACATACCTAAAAACGCTTTTATTATCCTCCTTTGTATTTTTGGCCAGTTTGCCTTTGCACCTCATTTTTCTCTCCGCATATTGACTTTTTAGTTATCCTCTGTTGCTCTTTAAAAGTTTCCAAGCCCTCCGGCTCCCTGCTCCTCTTTGCTATGTTATACTTCTTTGCTATGTTATACATCTTTGCTTTTATCTTTATACAGTCCTTAACTTCCCTCATCAGCCAAGCCACCCCCGCCTCCCCTTAGAATCTTTCTTCCTCTTTGGAATGAACCAAATCTGCACCTTCTGCATTATATCCTGCCATTGTTGTTCCACTGCCATCCCTGCTAGGGTAATGAACCATTGAATTTTGACCAGTTCGTCCCTCATAGCTCCATAGTTCCCTTTGTTCAACTGCAATACTGACACACCCAATTCTCCCTTCTCCCTTTCAAATTGAACAATCTTGGAAAAAACGGGGCACAAAACATACTCTGGGTGGAGGATTTTAAATGTCCATCACCAAGTCTAACTCAGTACAAACACTGCTGGCTGAGACCTAATGAACATAGCCAGTAGGCTGGGTTTAGAGTAGGTTGAGAGGGAACCAAGTTGAAAAAACTAAGTCACCACTGCCAACCTAATAGTTACAAATGCATCTGTCTGTGAACCTCTGGAGGAGCACCCACCACACCGACCTTGAGAAGGTAAAGTCGCAACTTCACACTGAAGAGATCCTCCATTGTTTTGTATTGTACCATCACTGCACTAAAAGGGACGGATTTCGAACAGATGTAGCAACACAAAGCCAGGCGTGAAAGAAGCACTAAAGGACATCAGCAGCAGAATTGTATTCAACCACATGTATCAACTCATGCCCACGATAGCTGCCCTCAAGCCAAATAATGCATGAGGATGTGCCAGGGCAGCATCAGACATACCTATGGATAAGGGATCAAGCAAATTAAACTGAACACTTTCATGCTAAGTAAAATGCAGTAGAAAGAGAGCCAAGCAATCCAACAACCAGGTTTGTGGTCCTGCCATATCCAGTCCTGAGTGAGGTGGACAATTAAACAAATGGAAAAGCTGCCTCCAGAAATGTAGAAATATCCTTAAAATGAAGTTTGGGGGCAAAGGGGGGCACGGTCAGCAAATCAGAGCTAAAATAAGGCAAAGCTGAAGCATGTCTAACCATCTTTAGCCAGAAGTGCTAAAGATACCGGATGCCACGAAAACCGACAATATTTCAACAATAGATTCTTAAGTTTTATGCTCCAGAACTGGCTACATATCTTGCCAAGCTGTTAAGAGTACAGCTACAATATATAGAACCAAAACCAGGAGAAGACAACAATTTAGCCACACAAGCCAGCTCCACCGTTTAATTAAGTCAAAGCTGACCACCATCACAGCCTCAACTCCACTTCCCTGCCAATTTCCCATAACCTTTTAACCCACAGTAATTAAAAGTCTATCTCCCCTCTGAAAATTTATTCAGGATCCCAGGGTCTGCAGGTGGTGGTGAGGGAACAGAGAGAGAAAACCATACTTGTTTTTTCATTCTCATGAATGTGCATGTTATCACTGCATCTGTCCTGACTGTATTGTAAGAGTTACCACGACATAGGCCTTATAGAGACAAAGTCACACCTTCACAATAAAATCCCTTCCATCACATTGAGTGTATTATCTATTAGTGCTAAAGGGGACAATTTCAAACAGATCTAACTCCTCAAGACTGAACATCCATGAAGTTAAAAATCACAACACCAGGTTATAGTCCAACAGGTTTAATTGGAAGCACTAGCTTTCGGAGCGACACTCCTTCATCAGGTGATTGAAATCAGATGATCACCTGATGAAGGAGCGTCGCTCCGAAAGTTAGTGTGCTTCCAATTAAACCTGTTGGACTATAACCTGGTGTTGTGTGACTTTTAACTTTGTACACCCCAGTCCAACACCGACATCTCCAAATCAGAACATCCATGAGACACTGTGAGATCAGCAGCAGCAGAATCATACTCTAACACAATCTTCAAACTCATGGCCCAGCACATCCCTCATTCAGCCATTACCATCAAGCCAGGGAGTCAAGCCTGGTTCAATGGTGAGTGCAGGAGAGCATGCCAGAAGCAGCACCAGTCATGCCTAACAATGAGGTGCCAACCTAGTGAAGCTACCAAATAGGACTATTTGCATATCAAGCAGCATAAGCAGCAAATGATAGAGATAGCAAAGTGATCCTACATCAGATCAGATACAAGCTCGGCAATGCTGCTGTATCCAGTTGTGAAAGGTGGTGGACAATTACATAATTCACTGGAGGAAGTATCTCCATCCTCAATGATGGAGTAACCCAGCACATCAGTGTAAGATAAAGCTGAAGCATTCACAACAACCTTCAGCCAGAGGCGGTAAGTGGATGATCCATTTTGGCCCTCCACGTGTCCCCAGCATTACAGATACCAGACTTCAGCCAATTTAATTCATTCCAAGAAATGACTGGGAGCACTGGATATGGCCCAGGCTCATTCTGAAACCAGCGCAAAAGACTTGCGCTCCAGAATGTGCTGCACACGTAGCCAGTACAGATACAACACTGGCATCTACCTGAATGTCGAAACTTGCCTATGTCCAGTACACAAAACATAGAAACAATCCAATGCAGCCAACTATCTGCCACCCTCCCTCACACCACTTCCGGGTGCACACATTCATAGCTGCACCAATCAGGACCCTAAACATTAAAACAACCAAATAGCATTTGGCAATATCATCTTCTCATCGCTCTTCCCAAAGATCTTTTCATTCCATCCTCTGTAAATCTAGGCACTGAATGTTGGTTTCTCATTCAATTACATCCATTACTGAACTCAGCTTATGACTTCTTCTTACTATGTCTCAGCCTTTCTCTGACCAAGTCATTTATCTGACTTCATTGCTCCTTTGGAATTCAATTTCTTTATCTACTTTTTGTTTTTTGTTTCTGTTGCTTACATAACCCACTTTAAGCTTTTTTACTTCTCATTCACTTTTCTATCTTCTCGGTTTCTATTATTCTTTTCATTCTGTTCTCGTAAAGTTTCGGTTTCAGGTATTTCCCTCGTAAATGAATCTTAGATCATTCTCATAAGATGATCTCAATTTCATGTTTCCTTTTTTTTAAATCTAAATGCTGGATAATCACTTGACACACTTGATCATTATGGGTTCCTGCTTTTATTTCTACTTTCAATTTACAGATTATATGGACAGTTAGCCAAAGTTAAATATTTCAAATACTCACATGTTACATTTTCTCCTCACAGAAACATTTTAATAGCAAAACCATTATGAAATTTTGATCAACATATTCTACTTCACAACAATGATCTGCCTTTACATCCACTACCTCATTTCTTTAAAACAAGTCAAGTTCCCTCTTAAATTCAACAGATTTGTATCACCCATAAAACCCCACTTCGTAATGATCCTAGCTGATGGGAACACTGAACAGGTCAGATGTCCAACTGAAACCTGGCATGATAGATCATTAGTTTTGTTTTTGTAATTTTGCCACTGTGGTGATCAGCAACCAAACATGCTGACACAAATATACCTGCAACCAAACATGCTGACACAAATATACCTGCAACAAAAGAATACAAGTTTACTGCAAAAACAGAAAGGAGAAAAATGTTTATATATATAAAGTTTATATAAAGAATAACATTTTGAAAATTCTTTAACCACAGACAGCAAAAATACAGATTGAACCCTCTTCCTAGTAAAATGTTTCAAACACACTTAACCTTGGTGAAGTATCACTCCTGTTTGTACTTCAAAATTTAATTCTGAATAGACAGGTTGCAAACATTTCTTTTTGACAATTGTCTGCATGTTCACCAAATGTGATTGTATTACCGTCTCTCCAGAAACATAGCTGCCCAAGGTAATTCACTGACTTTTCTGAATGAACTTAAGATTTTGGTAAGCAACATAACTGCTGATATGGATCTATTAATGTGAACCAGCAACATCAGCTTCAGTCCCTTGGCCTGAAGAAAGCGGAATATACCATCAGCACTGCAAACAGAGGCTCATTGATGATGTCACCTAGTATGGTGACAAAACGTCTGAAAACAAACCTTCCAGCTCAGCGAGCAAACCTACAGCCATAGCCTCTCCTTTCATGGCTCATAAACTTCAAGTCAACTATAATATGTAATTATCTCACCAGGTAATTTTTTTTGAGTCATTTAGTTTAAGTTGTATGACTTATTTTGGAAATACTTTCTTGAAGCCACTGTTGTAAAATGATTGACTCTTTCTCATTAAAAGCCAGATTTTTGACAGTACTGAAAACCAAACACCTATTTACCTCAACTTTATATACCAAGTTCCCAAAATGTTACCTTAACAATTGAAATCAAGACCTTTACTAAGCACGTTTTGAGATGAAGCAGTCTTAATAAAAACCCCAAAATATACAATATCAGGGACAGAGTCTGGAGCATCCTTCGATATGTAAATACTAAAATGGAGTAGTCATAGAGATATACAGCATGGAAGCAACTCGTCCATGCCGACCAGATATCCCAACCCAATCTAGTCCCACCTGCCAGCACCCGGCCCATATCCCTCCAAAATCCTTCCTATTCATATACCCATCCAAAAGCCTCTTAAATGTTGCAATTGTACCAGCCTCCACCACTTCCTCTGGCAGCTCATTCCATACACGCACTGCCCTCTGCGTGAAAAAGTTGCCCTATTGGTCTGTTTTATATCTTTCCCCTCTCACCCTAAACCTATGCCCTCTAGTTCTGGACTCCCCCACCCCAGGGAAAAGACTTTGTCTATTTATCCTATCCATGCCCCTCATGATTTTGGAAACCTGTATAAGGTCACCCCTCAGCCTCCGACGCTCCAGGGAAAACAGTCCCAGCCTGTTCAGCTTCTCCCTATAGCTCAAATCCTCCAAACCTGGCAACATCCTTGCAAATCTTTTCTGAACCCTTTCAAGTTTCACAACATCTTTCCGATAGGAAGGAGACCAGAACTGCACACAATATTCCAACAGTGGCCTAACCAATGTCCTGTACAGCTGCAACATGACCTCCCAACTCCTGTACTCAATACTCTGACCAATAAAGGAAAGCATACCAAACACCTTCTTCACTATCCTATCTACCTGCGACTCCACTTTCAAGAAGCTATGAACCTCCAAGGTCTCTTTGTTCAGCAACACTCCTTAGGACCTTACCATTAAGGTGTATAAGTCCTGCTAAGATTTGCTTTCCCAAAATGCAGCGCCTCGCATTTATTGGAAATAAACTCCATCTGCCGCTTCATCAATCACTGCATTGAATCTCATTTGATATATCATGTTAGAATTACTGAGCCAATTGTATATTTCATGAAGACAGGATCAATGTTGCAAATCGAAAGCATTCAGGACAACCTTTTTGCATTGGATAAAATAGCATTCCTCCAATCCCTCACCTATATGCAGTGATGAAACCAGTCTGCACATTGTTGGTTCAACTGAATCTCAGCAACAGATTCATATAAAAGATCCCTCAAATATTTTTAGATTTCACTTTATCACTTGTGATAATTCCCGCAGAAGATCACTAGATTTCTGAGAAACACACACACACACACACACACACACACACACACACACACACAGGCACACAGATCCTTTTTTTCCAATGTCTAGATAATAACTAAATGTCAGGACCTTGCAAAATCCTGGAAGGCTCCAAGGGAATTGTCTGGAAATTTGAGGATTCCAATGGGCAACAGTGTCTCAGGAAAAAGTTAAGATTATTAAATACATAGTATAAATCCTGTGTAACTATTAAATTGACACAATTTACCAAACACATTCCCATGTACACCACCCTCAGCCAAAGGGCACTGACCTCCCACCACAAGAACCTTCCTGCTCCCACATGCTGAGCACAACAACCTTTACACAACAAAACTCCCCAAAGTAGAGGTCACCTTTGGTATCTTCATAGTACGTTGACAGAACTGTTTTATTCAGTATTCAAAATAAATCAATGTTCCCTTACTAGGTGAAACTTTTAAATATTTAAGTAAGAGCACAAATTGACAGATACATACATTTTTGGAACTGTTATACTGAGTGGAGGATTGCAAAGTACAAACTAATATAGCTAAATCCAACACACTATAGCAAAAATATAAATAACAATCTCAAGAATTAACTCTACCTTAAAACACGTCAATCTAGTAGCACAACTATTGCAACATGTATCTTTAGTTTGTGTCACAATTATAACTTTAAAAAGATAGTAAGTTATCAAGTATTTAAACTACATTTTAGAATGCACATGAATTCCGACAATACATCTTTTAGCTACAACAGCAAATACTCAACATGGAATACAAATTAGGTGTATCAATTTTATTAACCCATAATGATTGCCAAATACTAAATTCCTTCTGTAAATCTGAAAAAATATAAAATGACACCCAAAAAAAAGGAGATATTTAAAATGTTAGAATTGTACTCAAATTATACATCTTTTGGCCTTCTGACTTCTGCACTTTATTCTTCAGGGACTGGATTTTTAAAAAATAGGAGAAAACCACCACCAGCAGTATAAATTCTCTAAGCTCATAACTAAAACAAAATTCCTAATCAAGTATAACACAAGGTTGATGCATGTTATCGTCTTAACCAAGTATCATGTTTCAAACAGAATTTTGTTCAATGATTGTGTGTGTAAATCACTTCAATGCACAACTCATTGCCACTTTTTACAATGAACTATGGCATCAATGGCAAAAATCAGCAAGTGCACTATAATCCATATTCTGTTGAGCACCAAGATAGAGGTTATGGGTACCACTGTAGCAGATTTCTGAAAGAACTTGCATTTTGAATTTTAGAACTGTTTTCAGAAACAGAATGCTGAGAGGACACCTAGGGTTGTTATACAGAAATAGGTGTCAGTAATAGCGCAGTAAAATAGAACATTCAAATCTTACGGGAAAACTCAGCATGTTGTTAACAAGTATTAACTAGTTCAAATCCTGCCTTTAGAAAAATTGAAAGAATGAGTGTGAAAGGTACATCCAATTCCATTTGGATCATAAAAGAGGTGAGTATTATTATACCTTTCTTAGATGATTGCCTCATTAAACATATAGCAGTGTAAAAAAAGCAAGATGCAAAGACCAGTTGAGGGATCAACTGACAAAACGAATTGTTGGCAATATCTATAGCTCATTTGAATTTGTAAAATCTAATTTCTCAGTCTTGTCTGTCTGAATTCTGGTGACAAACAGCAATAATAGATACTCAAACAACTTAATTGAGATTACAGGTCAAACTATATACCATGTAAAACAGTTTATTCAGTTTATAATCAATTCTAAAAAATTCAGATCTAAAAACATTGAGCACTTGGAAAGAAAAGTTAATGCAGGAAGCAGGAAAATAATATTCAATTGTGCATTGTCCAATGGGGTGCAGTTTACTTTCTGAAAGGAGATTTTTGCAATAGCCATAATCTATCACAGGGTGACGCTATAGATCACAAGGTGACGCTATAGATCACAAACCTCAAAAACCTGAGTAAAAGTAGCCACATGTTCTAACACTGCACTGGAAACAGTTTAGGCATTGAGATTGGAATTTAAAAGATGGATTAACATTTCAGGCAGACCCTTTCCTTCAGAGAAATAAAAAAACTGCATATCATAACAGTGTTGAGTAGAAAGTCACTGGCTCACAGAATCCATCCAAAGTGGAAACAGGCCATTTGGCCCAACAATTTGGATAGTCAAGGACTGATTAGGGATAGTCAACATGGCTTTATGCATTGGAAGTCATGTCTCACAAGCTTGGTTGAGTTTTTGAAGTAGTAAGAAAAAGGATTGATGAAGGCAGAGCAGTAGATGTGATCTATATGGACTTCAGTAAGGTGTTCGACAAGGTTCCCCATGGGAGACTGGTTAGCAAGGTTAGATCTCATGGAATACAGGGAGAACTAGCCATTTGGATACAGAACTGGTTCAAAGGAACAAGACAGAGGGTGGTAGTGGAGGGTAGTTTTTCAGACTGGAGGCCTGTAACCAGTGGAGTGTCACAAGGATCGGTGCTGGGTCTTCTACTTTTCATCATTTATAGAAACGATTTGAATGTGAACATAGGAGGTATAGTTAGTAAGTTTGCAGAAGACACCAAAATTGAAGGTGCAGTGGACAGCGAAGAGGGTTACCTCAGATTACAACTGGATCTTGATCAGATGGGCCAATGGGCTGAAAAGTGGCAGATGGAGTTTAATTCAGATAAATGTAAGGTGCTGCATTTTGGGAAAGCAAATCTTAGCAGGACTTATACACTTAATGGTAGGGTCCTAGGGAGTGTTGCTGAACAAAGAGACCTTGGAGTGCAGATTCATAGCTCCTTGAAAGTGGAGTCGCAGGTAGATAGGATAGAGAAGTTGGTGTTTGGTATGCTTTCCGTTATTAGTCAGAGTATTGAGTACAGGAGTTGGGAGGTATTGTTGAGGCTGTACAGGACATTGACAATAGACAATAGGTGCAGGAGTAGGCCATTCAGCCCTTCGAGCCTGCACCGCCATTCAATATGATCATGGCTGATCATTCCTAATCAGTATCCTCTTCCTGCCTTATCTCCATAACCCTTGATTCCACCATCTTTGAGAGCTCTATCCAACTCTTTCTTAAATGAATCCAGAGACTGGGCCTCCACTGCCCTCTGGGGCAGAGCATTCCACACAGCCACCACTCGGTGAAGAAGTTTCTCCTCATCTCTGTCCTAAATGGTCTACCCCGTATTTTTAAGCTGTGTCCTCTGGTTCGGCACTCACCCATCAGCAGAAACATGTTTCCTGCTGCCGGAGTGTCCAATCCTTTCATAATCTTATATGTCTCAATCAGATCCCCTCTCAGTCTTCTAAACTCAAGGGTATACAAGCCCAGTCGCTCCAGTCTTTCAATGTAAGGTAATCCCGTCATTCCAGGAATTGACCTCGTGAACTCCCTCAATAGCCAGAATGTCTTTCCTCAAATTCAGAGACCAGAACTGCACACAATACTCCAGGTGTGGTCTCACCAGGGCCCTGTACAGCTGCAGAAGCACCTCTTTGCTTCTATCCTCAATCCCTCTTGTTATGAAGGCCAGCATGCTCTTAGCTTTCTTCACTACCTGCTGTACCTGCATGTTTGCCTTCATTGACTGGTGTACAAGAACACCCAGATCTCTCTGTACTGCCCCTTTACCTAAACTGATTCCATTGAGGTAGTAATCTGCCTTCCTGTTCTTGCCACCAAAGTGGATAACCACACATTTATCCACATTAAACTGCATCTGCCATGCATCTGCCCACTCACCTAACTTGTCCAGGTCACCCTGTAATCTCCTAACATCCTCGTCACCTGCCACCCAGCTTTGTATCGTCAGCAAATTTGCTAATGTTATTGCTGATACCATCTTCTATATCATTAACATAAATTGTAAAAAGCTGCGGTCCCAGCACAGATCCCTGCGGTACCCCATTGGTCACTGCCTGCCATTCCGAAACGGAGCCGTTTATCACTACCCTTTGTTTCCTATCAGCCAACCACTTTTCAATCCAATCTAGTACTTTGTTCCCAATACCATGCACCCTAATTGGTTAGGCCACTGTTGGAATATTGCGTGCAATTCTGGTCTCCTTCCTATCGGAAAGATATCGTGAAACTTGAAAGGGTTCAGAAAAGATTTACAAGGATGTTGCCAGGTTTGGAGGACTTGAGCTACAGGGAGAGGCTGAACAAGCTGGGGCTGTTTCCCTGGGTGACCTTATAAAATCATGAGGGGCATGGATAGGATAAATAGCCAAAGTCTTTTCACTGGGGTGGGGGAGTCCAGAACTAGAGGACATAGGTTTAGGGTGAGAGGGGAAAGATATAAAAGAGACCTAAGGGGCAACCTTTTCCACGCAGAGGGTGGTAGTGTATGGAATGAGCTGCCAGAGGAAGTGGTGGAGGCCAGTACAATTGCAATATTTAAAAGGCATTTGGATGGGTATATGAATAGGTAGGGTTTGGAGTGATATGAGCCAGGTGCTGGCAGGTGGGACTAGATTGGGTTAGGATATCTGGTTGGCATGGACCGAAGGGTCTGTTTCCATGCTGTACATCTCTATGACACAAAGCTCACACAGTCTCTCTGAAGACTCTCAGAGACTATCCCAACCAAACCTATTCCCCTACACTTCCCTGGGCTAGTGCACTTAACGTACACACTATGGGCAAGTTAGCAAGGCCAATTAACCTAATTGGACAGTGGGAAGAAACTGGTGCACCCAGAGGAAACCCATGCAGACACGGGGATAATGTGCAAACTACAGACAGACAGTTGCCCAAGGCTGGAATCGAACCTGGGTCCCTGGCACTGTGAGGCAGCAGTGCTAACCAGGTCATCATACCACTCGTATGATATGGGTCCGGAATCTCAATGTAGTTAACACTTAACTGCCTTCTGAAATAGACTAGCAACTTCCATGGTTGCATCAAACAGCTACAAACTCTCAAAACCATATAGACCACCTAGCATTGACCTAAGCACTAGAAACAACAACAGCAAACACAGCCCTGCTGCATGTGCAAAATCCTCCTCACTAACACAGAGGGCAAGTACCAAAATTGGGAAAGGTGTCTCACAGGCTAGTCAAGCAATAGACACCAGACACCACCAAACCATCCCTGAGTAGGTTCTGTCCCCTAGCAACACAGGAGGCATTATGGTTTGCTGCTAGGGTAGAGGGTGGGGTTGACTTGGGGAATCCTCAGCACTAAAAAGTCATATAGCATCAGGTAAAAACATGGACAAAGAAACGTCCAGATGACCACATAGTACCTCTTTCAGCTGATGGAACCAGTACTCCTCCACATTGAACACCACTTGGTAGAAGCACTGAGTGTGGCAAGGGGGCAGAATGTACTTTGGGTAGGGAATGTCAATGTCCCGTAACAAGAATGGCTTGTAGCTCAATAGCAGCACTACTGATCACACCCCAAAGGGCTAACTGGTAGACTGGGTCTGTGGCAGGTGGTGAGGGAACAAGAGGGAAAAACATACTTGACCTCATCATCACCACTATGACAGTAAGACTAAAGTGACCACTGCATAGTCCTTGTGAAAATGATATCAGCCTTCATATTGAGAATATCCTCGATCATGTTGTTATCTGGCACTGTGCTAAATAGGACAGACTTTGATCAGATCTAGTAACTCTTGACATGGCATCCTTGAGATGCTGTGGGTCATCAACAGCAGAATTGTATGCCAGCACAACCTGTAACCTCATAGCCCAACATATCTGCCACTCAACTATTATCAAGTCAGAGGTCCATCCTGATTCAATGGAGAATGCAGGAAGGCAAGCAGCACCAGGCATATCAGGTGTCAACATGGTGAAGCTATCAATCAGGACTACTTGTGTGCCAAACAGCAAGTGATACACAGAGTTAAGCAACTCATCAACCAACCAATGAGATCTCAGTTCTACCACATCCAGTTGTGAATGGTGGTACTCAATTAAACAACTCACAGGAGGAGGAAGCTTTACAAGCATCCCCACCTGCAATGATGGGGGAGCACAGAATGCAGGAGGCCAGCCAGTCAGTAAACCTTTATCATAAGGGCTTATTGCATCATGTTACTCTCATAAGGTTTTAGCAAAACCACTCCTGAAACATTGTAGGTATTTTTGGCCTCCTTACCAAAAGGATACATCTGCCGAAGAGCCAGATGAGCAAAGGTTCACTGAATTGATTCAGGGCTTCATGAGGAGAGATAGAGTAGAATGGACCTACATTCTGGCAGTTACAATAATGTTAACAATGATCCCACTGAAAGTATTACACGCTCAATGAGTTTGACAGGGTCAGTGCTGAGAAGCTTTTACACGTTGGCTATAAAGCACCAAATCTAGACCTAATTGTCTCAGGAGAAGGTTCTCAACATTTGAAAGGGAGATAAGGCAGTAACCCTTAACTCAAATGTTTCAAATCTTTGATACTTAGCCACCTCGAGCAACACTTCTTTCCCAAAATAATTAAGTTGACATTAAAGATCAACAGAAAAGTAATCAAGGAGAAACAGCGTGCGAGACTATTGAAAAAAAAATGAGAGAACCAAATTAGCACCAAATTGTTTTTGAATTCAAGTAGCTCCTAATTCAAAAGTAAAATTTTCCATATCTGAAAAGAAAAAATAAAAATATTAAAAAGGATATCACTTTTGTTTTTTTTAAAAAAGCATACTTTAGGACTCTTTATAAAAAAAAGTCATGAACTTGTCACTATATCCGTTGGCTGACTGCAACATTTATAGTTTTGTATTTAAATGCAGTGAACCAAAGTAACAAGGAATTCATTCACGGATACATAAAGGGAGTTTACTTCCATTCACATCCTGTAATTCACATAATATGACCTGCAGGTTAACTAGGAGATACATACACATACACATACACATACATGTAAAGCTAACTAACAATAACGATAGCCAGTCATCTCCAGAAAAACAAATATTTCTCATAATACTTTTTGACCCTCTTCCCAATATCCCTGAAATCCAATTTCCTTCATGCATATATGCGACATCATGAATCAACCAACTCTTAAAGTGAAGTCCCTAACCAAAAAGTTCTAAATCTCATACATATGGCCAGTTGTTCTTGACCCCTCAACTACTGGAAACTGCTTATAAGTATCCTGCCCACTCTTCAGTACTTTCAAAAATATATCACATTTTCCTATCGAAAGGCAGCTTCTAAAGTAAGTTTTCATGCTAGAATTTCCAAATATTTGGCAATATCCCAGTAAATCAGTACTGCAAAGCTTACCCCACAGTGTGAAACAACAGGTATCATTGCATGAAGATTAGACTAAAAGGTTGTTGTAATGATGTAAGGAAAATAGCACAGTAAAGCTTCAAACATTTGCAGTCTACTCTTGAATGTTTATTGTAACCAAATAAGGGAAAAAAGACCATACATTTGTTGAAGATGTAAAATTGTCTACTTAATCAGTTGCTATTTGGGACTTAATGAAGCGACAGCCTGGATAGTTCAATTCTACACTTTTAAAAATTCTTTCATGGGATGTGTGTCACTGACTAAATCAGCAGTTAGTGCCCATTCCTAATTGTTCTGCAGGTGGTAATGAGCCATTTCCTTTAACTGCTGCAGTGCATGCTGCTTTGGATGGGGTCAGGCTTCTTGAGTATTCTTAGAGAACTGTACTCTTCCAGGCAACTGGGGGATATTTCATAACTAATGCTGGCACATGCCTTTTTTGGTGGTGGACAGGCTTTGGGAAGTCAGGCAGGTTACTTCACTAGAGAATTCCCAGCCTCTGACCTGCTGTTTGTAGCCACAGTACTTACGTGACTAGCCCAGCCAGTGGTGGTGCCCCAGGTTGTTAATGGATGCCTTATTAATATTAATTTTTAAAAATTACATTTGAAATCAACTCAGGCTAGTTAACAACTGCTAGAAGATAGCCTGCACAGTGAACATTGTCTAGTTGAATACTAAAATGGTATCAGGATGCTATCAGCCTTAGTTAGCTCCAGCTTAAACACCTCTACCAGTTGTTTGCTTGTTTTTGAAGCTTGATTGAGCTCATTTCAAAGACCTCCCTAAAATGGAGACAATCACAGCCACGGTGCAACAAAAAAGGAAAGCAATTTCTTCCAAAGGTCAAATACTGGAATTCCAACCATTAAATGATTTACAGCCTTTCAGCAACTGTGTATTTCACCCTTGAGGAAAATGATGGGAGATGCTGCTTTTAGAAAAAAAAAGGTGGAATAGTTGAAGATCTCTTAAAAACACTCACACCTCCTCAGGAACATCGATTACAGGTGTAAACCATTATACTCAGTGACCTGCCAATAGGAGGCACACAACAGGAGTGCAGGGTAACACTTGTCTTTAAAATAATAGTACCCTACAGGTCCTTCTCTCCTTCTGCTTCGCCAGCCCGTCTCTCATAAGATGTATTGAAAATGTCAGCTTAAAAATTCAAGTCCCTCCACTGGCCACAAAGACTATTTACTTTTTCTAGCAAATTGAATTATACAATGTACATTATAGTTCAGTAATTATTGATCATATTTGATTGTTATTTGGAAGAAACACAGCTTACACAGGAATAGTTTTCCTCCACCTTTACATGAACTAATTACTAGTTTTTTGCGCCAACCCACTGCAGAATCTGTTTCTAAAAAAGTGATCTCAAATTCATCAAGTACATGCAACAGATTGGCTGGATTAACAATACAGATAAAACAAATAAGAGCTATCAAAAAGTGATTAGGATACCATTAAATCAGGCAAAAGGAGCTGGGATCTTTCTTCACAGGCCGAGATGTTCCAAAGTACGCAAATGAACGCGGATTTGCAGCCCAAACAAAAGCTACACAAACCAGCCATCGAGCCACTCTGGAGATGATGACAGCCTCACTTATATTCACCCATTGTTAAAGTCAATGCAGAATTACTGCTTTGTATTGAGCTTTATAAAAAAATGGTCACTGAGCAACTTCAATTTGGCCCAGTTCAATTCTGGCATATGATTAATCAAACTATTTCTCCATTTCAAGGAGCTGAATGATCAAATGATATCTAAATACAGTCACAGAGTCATAGAGATATACAGCATGGAAGCAGACCCTTCGGTCCAACGCGTCCATACCGACCAGATATCCCAACCCAATCTAGTCCCACCTGCCAGCACCCGGCCCATATCCCTCCAAACCCTTCCTATTCATATACCCATCCAAATGCCTCGTAAATGTTGCAATTGTACCAGCCTCCACCACATCCTCTGGCAGCTCATTCCAAACATGCACCACCCTCTGTGTGAAAATGTTGCCCCTTAGGTCTCTTTTATATCTTTCCCCTCTCACCCTAAACCTATGCCCTCTAGAATATGGACTCCCCCACCCCAGGGAAAAGATTTTGTCTATCTATCCTATCCATGTCCCTCATGATTTTATAAACCTCTATAAGGTCACCCCTCAGCCTCCAACGCTCCTGTTCCCCTGGTTCATTTTCCCCTATTTTATAGAACATGCACTACTTCAACACAACTTACCCTTTTAAAGCTGCATATCCTACCATTAAACTGCCACAAAAATAATACATTGCTTTTTGTAACATATCTTGCCCATCTGCAGAATCATATGAACTCAAACTACTGAGACCATAAGACGAGATGATGTTGGAACAGAAGTAGGTCAGTTAGCTCTAATTGTTTTAATCCTTTCCCTCCCAGGGAGTTCCAGGATTTTGACCCTGATCCTGAAGGAATGGCAGCATATTTTGAAGTGAGTATGGTAGGTGGTTTGCAGCGAATGATACTCCTATGTATCCGCTACTCTTGCCCTTCTTGATGGAAGTGGTCATGGGCTTGGAAGGTGCTGTCCAAGGTGCCATGGTGAATTTCTGCAGTGCATCTTGCAGATAATATACGCCAATTCATGCTGTGTATCAGTGATGGAAGATGAATTTTTGTCAAACTTGAAAGGGTTCAGAAAAGATTTACAAGGATGTTGCCAGGGTTGGAACATTTGAGCTATAGGGAGAGGCTGAACAGGCTGGGGCTGCTTTCCCTGGAGTGTCGGAGGCTGAGGAACCACCTTATAGAGGTTTACAAAATTATGAGGGGCATGGATAGAGTAAATAGGCAAACTCTTTTCCCTGGGGTCAGGGAGTACAGAACTAGAGGGCATAAGTTTAGGGTGAGAGGGGAAAGATATAAAAGAGACCTACGGGGGAACTTTTTCTCACAGAATGGACTGAGCTGCCAGAGGAAGTGGTGGAGGCTGGTACAATTGCAACATTTAAGAGGCATTTGGATGGGTATATGAATAGGAAGGGATGGAGGGATATGGGCCGGGTGCTGGCAGGTGGGACTAGATTGGGTTGGGATATCTGGTCGGCATGGACGGGTTTGACCGAAGAGTCTATGACTGTACGTGTCTATGACTTTATGGTGCCAATCAAGAAGACTACTTTGTATGGTTCAGTTTCAGGTCAATCAAAAGCACCAAGATGTTGATAGGGGGATTCAGCAATGGTAAAGCCATTGAATGACAAAAGGCAATGGTTTGATTCTCTCTTCCATGTCTTGCTTCAATATCTGAGGAGGGTGCTGAACTTTGCACAAAGGTCCCCACTTCTGGTCTTATGATGGAGAGAAGCAACTAAAGATGGTTGAGCCAAGGACACTATCCGGAAAAACTCCTGTAGAGATGTCCTGGAGCAAAGATGACTAACCTCCAACAATCATACCCATGTGCCAGTTATGGCTCCAACCGCAGGAGAGTTTTCCTCCTGACTCCCATTGGCTCTGATTTGCTGGGACTCCTTGATTCTACATCAGTCAAATGTGGCATTGATTTTAAAAAGGAGTCACTCTCACCTCAACTCTAGAATTCAGTTCCTTTGCCAGTTCTGAATCAAGACTGGAATGAAGTTAGGAGCCGATGGATCCTGATAGACTCAAAGTGGGCATCAGTGATTAGGTTGCAGCTCCTGATAGCACTATTAATGACAGCTCCAATCATTTTACTGAGTGTAGACTGATGGGGCAATATTTCGTTGGGTTGAATTTGTCCTGTTTCTTGGCTCTAGATTAGAGTGGTGCTGGAAAAGCACAGCAGTTCAGGCAGCATCCGAGGAGTAGTTTTGGGAAAAAGCCCTTCATCAGGAATACAGGCAGAGAGCCTGAAGGGTGGAGAGATGCACAAGACACACCTGAGCAATGTTTCACATTGTTAGATAGAGGCAGGTTGAGTCAGTAGTTAGGAAGGCAAATGCAATGATGGCATTTATTTTGAGAGGACTTCAATATAAAAGCAGGGATGTACTTCTCAGGCTCGACAAGGCTTTAGTCAGACCACATTTGGAGTATTGTGTGCAATTTTGAGCCCCTCCATGTCTCAGGGGGCGACATACTGGCTCTGAGATTCATGAGAATTGTCCCAGGAATGAAAAACTTAAAAGATATGAGAAACGTTTGAGGACTCTGGCTCTATACTTGGTGGGAGATTAGAAGGATGAAGGGTGATCTAATTGAAACTTATAGAATACTGAATTACCTGAACAGAGCAAAAGTTGGGAAGATGTTTTCATTGGTAGGAGAGACCAGGAGCAGAGGGCACAGCCTTCGAGTAAAGTAAAGGGAAGACCTTTTAGAACAGAGATAAGGAGAAACTTCTTCAGCCAGAGTGGTGAATCTATGGAATTCATTACTACAAAAGGCTGTGGAGGCCAGGTCATTAAAGATGGAGATAGATAGGTTCTTGATTATCAAAGGGATCAAGGGTAACATGGAGAAAGTGGGAGAATGGAGTTGAGAAATGTATCAGCTACAACTGGTGAAGCACACAAGATGAGCTGAATGGCCAAACTTCTGTTCCTATGTCTTATGGTCTAACATAACCACCTGTAAATTCCCCTCCACACCACTCCTCATCTTGACTTGGAAACAGATCACCATTCCTTCACTGTCACTAGGCCAAATTCCTGGAATACCCTCCTTAATGGCATTGTGGGTCAACCCACAGCAGAAGAACTGCAGTGATTCAAAAAGGCAGCTCACCACCACCTTCTCAATGGCAATGAGGGATGGACAATAAATGGTCAGCCAGCCATGCCCAAATCCCACAACAGATATTTAAAACCTTCAATAGCTCCCGAGTACTTCTGCTCTTATAACAGTTTTTGTACATATTTATTCTTCCTTTTTGCCTTTGATTAAATACGTTTGGAACACCAATGGTGTATTCTGCCATACAGACTGATACAAAGTATTCATTCAACTCTTTCCCAACTTCCTTTTCACTCATTATTTTCCCAACCTCATTGTTTAAAGAGAGTATGTTCTCGTTGGCCTCTTTCCCTTTTCATAGCTTAAATAAGCTCTTACTGTATGTTTTGGTATTACTTGACAGCTTACCCTCAAAAGTTTATTTTCTTCTTCTATTTCAATGATCTTCTGAGTTTTCAAACATGCCCAATCTTAAGTCTTATCACGATTCTTGGCCACATTGTATTTTTTCTTTAAATTTGACACCATCCTCAACTCCCTTGCTTCACCACAGTTGGCTTCTACCCTTCGTCAAATCTTAGAAAAAGCACCACAATTCAGGAGGGTCATTAGGACAGGGAATACAATTGTAAGTGCCTGCTAGGTCACATCATGTGTGGTAACTGAGCCACAGAAAATACGGGAGATATGAAACAAGTATTTTGCATCAGCATTTACTGTGGAAAAGGCTATGGAAGATATAGAATGTAGGGAAATAGATGGTGACACCTTGCAAAATGTCCATATTACAGAGAAGGAAATGTCTTGAAACGCATAAATATGGGTAAATGCCCAGGACCTGATCAGGTGTACCCGAGAACTCTGTGGTAAGCTAGAGAAGTGATTGCTGCGCCTCTTGCTGAGATATTTGTATCATCAATAGTCACAGGTGAGGTGCTGGAAGGCTGGAGGTTGGCAAATGTGGTGCCACTGTTTAAGAAGGGCGGTAAGGACAAGCCAGGGAACTATAGACCAGTGAGCCTGACCTCGGTGGTAGGCAAGTTGTTGGAGGGAATCCTGAGGGACAGGATGTACATGTATTTGGAAAGGCAAGGACTAATTAGGGATAGTCAACATGGCTTTGTGCGTGGGAAATCATGTCTCACAAACTTGACTGAGTTTTTTGAAGAAGTAACAAAGAGGATTGATGAGGACACAGTAGAAGATGTGATGTATATGAACTTCAGTAAGGCGTTCGACAAGGTTCCCCATGGGAGACTGATTAGCAAGGTTAGATCTCACAGAATGTAGGGAGAACTAGCATTTGGATACAGAACTGGTTCAAAAGGTAGAAGACAGAGGGTGGTGGTGGAGGGTTTTTTTTCAGACTGGAGGCCTGTGACTAGTGGAGTGCCATAAAGGATCGGTGCTGGGCCCTCTACTTTTTGTTATTTACATAAATGATTTGGATGCGAGCATAAGAGGTACAGTTAGTAAATTTGCAGATGACACCAAAATTGGAGGTGTAGTGGACAGCAAAGAGGGTTACCTCAGATTACAACAGGATCTGGACCAGATGGGCCAATGGGCTGAGAAGTGGCAGATGGAGTTTAATTCAGATAAATGCGAGGTGCTGCATTTTGGGAAAGCAAATCTTAGCAGGACTTATACACTTAATGGTAAGGTCCTAGGGAGTGTTCCTGAACAAAGACCTTGGAGGGCAGGTTCATAGCTCCTTGAAAGTGGAGTCGCAGGTAGATAGGATAGTGAAGAAGGTGTTCGGTATGCTTTCTTTTATTGGTCAGTGTATTGAGTACAGGAGTTGGGAGGTCATGTTGCGGCTGTACAGGACTGTTGGAATACTGCGTGCAATTCTGGTCTCCTTCCTCTCGGAAAGATGTTGTGAAACTTGAAAGGGTTCAGAAGAGATTTATAAGGATGTTGCCAGAGTTGGAAGATTTGAGCTATAGGGAGAGGCTGAACAGGGTTGGGGCTGTTTTCCCTGGAGCGTTGGAGGCTGAGGGGTGACCTTATAGGGGTTTACAAAATTATGAGGGGCATGGGTAGGGTAAATAGACAAAATCTTTTGCCAGGGGTCAGGGAGTCCCGAACTAGAGAGCATAGGTTTAGGGTGAGAGGGGAGATTATAAAAGAGGGTGGTGCATGTATGGAATGAGCTGCCAGAGGAAGTGGTGGAGATTGGTACGCTTGCAACATTTACGAGGCATTTGGATAGGTATATGAATAGGAAGGGTTTGGAGGGACATGGACCGGGTGCTGGCAGGTGGGACTAGATTGGGTTGGGATATCTGGTCGGCATGGACGGGTTGGAACAAAGGGTCTGTTTCCATGCTGTACATCTCGATGACTCTATAACTATGTGTATGGATGGGTAATCTTCATACTACCTCTGCTAAATCCAGCAAATGTGATATCTAGCAACAAACTGAAGAGAGTCTTCGGATAAGATAATTTTCTGGTCACAGTTCAGACAATTTTAATTTTCTGATCTCATGCAAAAATTGTTTTTAGCAAAGCTACCATGATTTGTAAAGAATCAAGTTAGTTTGAAAACGGAGTTCATCCTGAGTCACCAGTTCCATGCATTATAACAAGCAACACTGTATAATAACAGGAAATGTGCATCTGCCAGGAAATTTCTAAAAGTGGAACAATTCTAAAAATATAGGACTGTACTTATAGTAAGCAGAACAGTAATTGCTATGGAGATGCAAGTACTTTTGAGTTGCTATTTGAATGCACAGTTAAATTCAACATAAGAATTTCTTCACGTAAGAATTTCTTCACAAGATGTTGGAGTGGGGGAGAAAGAAAGGTACGGGGAGATAACAAGATATAGATCCAAGTCAGGATGATGTATGGCTTGGAGGGAAGGTTACAGGTAGTGGTGCTCCTGTACATCAGTTGCATTCATCCTTCTAGATGGAGGTAGTCAGGGGTGAAGAAGCCTAGGTGAATTTTGACAGAGCATTTTATAGATGGTACACACTTACCACTTGTCAGGAGGTGAAGGGAGTATGTGTTGAAGATTGAAACATATGAACAAGGAACGAGAGGAGGCCACTCAGTCTTTTGAGTCTGCTCCACCATTCAATAAGATCATGGTTCACCTAATTTTAACCTCAACTCCACATTCCTGCATACACTTTGCAACCCCTTGATAATCAAGTCACAATCTACTTGTGCCTGACAAGTGTTTGAAGATTCTGAATTAACTGACAAACAGAGTTCCAAAGACTCAAATCCCTCAGAAAAAAATGTTGAAGGAACACTCATCAATTGGACTGCCTCACCAAGAATGGTGCCAAGTTTAGAACTTAACAAAAATTCTTTTGTAGGACATGAGTGTCACTAGTTGACCAGTATTTGACAGAGTTCTAGTTGCCCTTGAGAAGGTAACAGTGAGCTGCCGTGCACTTGCTGTGGGTTGACCCACAATGCTTTTAGGGAGAGAATTCCAGGCTTTTGATGCAGCGACAAGAAACAGCGATATACTTCCAGATCAGGATGGGGAGTGGTTTGCAGGTGGTAGCGTTCCCATGTCTCTGTAGCCCTCGACTTTCTAGATGGAAATGGTTGTAGGTTTGGTGAATTTCTGTAGTGCATCTTGGAGGTAACACACTACAGCTACTGAGCATCAGTGTGGAGAGATCAGATGCTTGTGGATATAGTGCCAAACAAGTGGGCTGCTTTGTCATGGATAGTGTCAAGCTTCCTGAAGAAGGGCCGAAACATCGATTCTCCTTCTCCTTTGATGCTGCCTGACCTGCTGCGCTTTTCCAGCAACACATTTTTAAGCTTTTTGAGTGTTGCCTGGATGAGTACAGCTCCAACCAGTGGAGGGTATTCTATCACACCTGTGCCCTGTAGATGGTGAACAGGCTTTGGGGAGTCAGGTGGTGAGTTATTCATTGTAGCTCTTGCAGCCAGTGTATGCGTGGTGAGTCCAATTCAGTTTCTGGTCAATGGTAAACTCCAGGATGTTGATTGAATTCCTCCACTATGATGGTAACAACATTTAAAGTCAACTAGCAGTAGTTAGATGTGCCAGACAAATACTAGGCAAAATGTTACTTGCTAGTTGTCAGCCTAAGCTTGGATATTGCTCAAATACAGGAAGACCTGGACGTGGACTATTTTGCTCTCTGCAAAGTCGCAAATGGTGCTGAATCATTGGTGACGATCCCATTTCTGACCTTATGATGGACAGGTCATTGATAAAGTCGCTGAAGATGGTCAGGCTTAAGACACTACCCTGAGGAACCTCTTGCAGAGATGTCCTGGAGCTGGGAAGTTTGACCTCCATACCCATCTTTCTATGTTCCTGTATGACTCCAATCAGCAGAGAGTTTACAAACCAATATCCACTGATTCCAGTTTGCTAGGGCTCCTTGTAGTTTCCTGATGAAGGGCTTTTGCCTGAACTGTTGATTTTCCTGCTCCTTGGATGCTGCCTGACCTACTGTGCTTTTCCAGCACCACTCTAACCTTGACTCTGATCTCCAGCATCTGCAATACCACTTCCACCTCCTCGTAGCCACACTCAGTCAAGCTTGGCTTTGATGTCAAGGGCTGTCGCTCTCACCTCCCCTCTGGAATTAGGCTCTTTTGTCCATACTTGAACCAAGGCTGTAATGAGGCTGAATGGCCCCAGAAAAACCCAAACTGGACATCAGTGAGCAGGTCATTGCTGAGCAGATACTGCTTGACAGCACTGTTGATGACACCTTCCATCTGATGATGGGGAGTGCAGACTGATGGGGTGGTAATTGGCCTGTTTGGATTCTCCTGTTCCTTGGAGGCTGCCTGACCTGCTGCGCTTTTCCAGCAACACATTTTCAGCTGTTTGGATTTGGCCTTATTTTTGCCTTCAGGATATACTTGCTCTATTTTCAACATTGTCAAGTAGATGCCAGTGTTGCGACTTTCCTAGAAGTGCTTGGCTAGGTGAGGTACAGGTTTGAAGCATGAATCTTCAATGCTATTGTTGTAACATTGTCAGTACCCATAGCCTTTGCAATATCCAGTCCCTCAACTGTTGCTTGATATTACTTCGAGTGAATCGAATTGGCTCAAGACTGGAATCTGTAATGTTAGGGACCAATGGAGAAGGCAGAGATGGATCATCCACTGGGCACTTCTAACTGAAGACTGCTGCGAAAGCTTCAGCCTCATCTTTTGCACTCTTCTATCATCAAGGATGGAGATATTCATGGAGCTTCCTTTTCCAATGAGCTGTTTACTTATCCCTCACCATTCACAGCTAGATGTAGCAGGACTGGTGCACTTAGATCTGATCTGTTGATTGTGGGATTGCTCCTGCTACTGTTGGAGCTACACTAATCAGACACATAATTTGATTTATCTATCACATGTATTTTGTTACAAAATAACAAAAAGTATTGCATAGTGTTGCCACTCACCAGTGCCATCTTAAGACAAACATAAAGGCAGAAAAATGAAGGAAGTCTCCAACTTTTCAGTCCTTCTTGTTAAGTGCTCTATCATGGGCCATCTACCTGGCAGTCAGGCACATGTCCCCTTTGCCAAACCGCCACAACTGGAACAAATGTCCACTCTTCAATACTATTTTGTCTATACTGACAACACGGCACTGAGTCTTCGGTGGATCTTGCAAATTCAGATGCTGCTGGGAACCACACTAGCCGAAACTCAACTGCCATGAGTCCACTTCTTGCCTGCCTCAGCTACTGTGATGCCTCCGGATCTCTTACGGGGCCCAAACTCACCTCCGCCTCCATGCATCTGCACTGTCAGGAACCCAAACTCGCCTCCACTGCAGCAGCCAAGAGTCAAGTGAACAGTATTCCATTATACTCCTTTCAGGTCATTCTGCTATAACATACATTTCATTAATGTGAATTCACTATAACATGGTTGACAAATTGGGGACTCTGTTGCTAAAGCGCGAACTTTTAAAACATGTATTGATTACAACCCAATTCTGGCCCCATTAGTTGAAATGGTGATGCTATTATGCAATTTTCTTAGTGCACAGGGTTGCATGAGAATGGAACTGCCACATTATAGCAGAACCGACTGTACTTATGCCTTACAGATGGCACGCATCAGGGAGACAAGAGGTGAGTTGTTTGATGCAGCATTCCCAGCCCTTAACCTGCACTTGTAGCCACAATATTGATATGGCTGATCTAGTACAATTTTGGGTCAATGATAACCCTTGGAGATAAAGGGGGGATTCTATAATGGTAATGACGTTGAATTTCAAAAAGGCGGGGGGGGGGGGGGGGGGGGGGGGGCGGGAGGCTTGATTCTCCCTTGTTGGAAGTGACTGAAGCTTGGCAGTTATGTTGTGAATGTTACTTACAACTTGCCAGCTAAGCCTAAACTTTGTCTTAGGCTAGCTGCATCTGGAAATGAACTAGTGCAGTATGAGCAGTTATGAACATGGTACCATTAGCAGCATACACGCCCGCATGATGAATGGACAATGTGATGAAGCATCTGAAAGCAGTCAGATATAAAGGTTACAACAGTGAGGAGCTCCTGCAATGTCCCAAGGCTGAGAAAATTAACCTCCAAAAATCAATCATCTTGCTTTGGGATAGATATGGCAAGTCAGTGATGAGTTTTCCCCCTTAAATTTCTTTGGTCTCCAGTTTTTCAAAGACTCCTTGATGCCACAATTGATCAAATACTGTCTTGATTTCAAGACGGTCAACTCCTGGGAGTTCAGTCCTCCTGTTAGCATTTGGACTGGGGACTACAGCATCACTAGCACAATCCAAACAGTGTTGGTGAGAAGGTTACTATACCACACAAGTGCTGCTTGATGGCACTGTCACTGACACTTTCGATTACAGTGCTCATGCTAGCTGGGTTCCTGCTTTTTGTGGAAAGAACATACAGTAAATTCTTTGCATCCACAAAAATCATAAATTTGTCTACCCACATCACAAAGTAAGTAAAAAAACACAAACACCCACAGGCAAAAATCGCATGACCACAATATTTTTAACTGTTTTGACCTATTCTTAAATGAGCTCCACACTCCCAAATTTCATCATTCACGGGTGTTATCAGGAGCAGAAGGCTTGTGGATATGGAGGAATAGTTATAGCTCTGCAAGTTTTCGCATTTCTCTGTAAAAGCCAGTGTTACAACTGTACTGCAACAGATGGGTTGGAGGCGCAGCTACTTCTGGAACACAAGTCTTCAGTATCATTGCTAATGTGTTGTCAGGACCCATAGTGCAAGTTAATCCCACATCTTCAACCATTTGTGGATCTCTCATGGTGCAAAGCAAATTGGAAGAACCAGCCACCTGTAACATCGAGCTTTGTTTTATTTGTTCATGGTAATTGGCCATCACTGGCTAAGTCAGCATTTGCCACCATCCAGGATTGCCCTCAAGATGATGGTGAACAGCCTCAAAAAAGACCCATCATGTGGTACGTTTTTTTAAAAAAGATGCTTAAAAATGCTTCAGTCTTGTTTTTTTGTACCCTGATGAGCTGGATATTAAGGATGATGAAGATATTTGTGGATTCTTCCCCTCCAGTTAGATGTTCAACCGTCTACCAAATTCACAACTTGGACCTAATCTGTTGATGGAGAGATTTCTTGGCTGATTATCGCATTCTTCACCCATTGTCTAGCCTTTGTTGTAGCATTATCAGTGCGACACTTCATGTTTAGGTGTGTTTGGAGCTTTTACTGAAGCCCTGTTGGCTTCATTGAATCAGAGTAGATCCCTTAGCTGGATGGTAATATAGAGTGAAGGAAATGACAGACCATGAGGTTGAATACAATTCTGCTGGTGGCACACAAATGCCCAGATCTGATATTCAGCTTTGGGTTCAATTGGAACATTTCAAGGAGGCTGAAAAACCCAATAACAAAATGAACAACATATGAAGGTTTGAATTTGTGGCATACAAGTGCTCTCTTATATTTAAGATAAAAAGGGAAGCAGTCAAGATTAAAAAATAAACTATTTTCACCCCCAGATGTTCTCATAGCTTTTGTGATTTAATTGAAGAGCTGTGTGTCAAAGTAATGGTCTCTTGACAGAAGAATATATGAAGACATTGGTTTTCCTGAAATATACACAGCATGCTTAAATGCTCACAACATACAACGCACACTATATTTAAGGTGTACTAATGTGTGCAAACTTCAAATTTGAAATGCACACACATTGATTGCACTGAACTAGGTTAAGGAGCTTTGAGAATGGAAATCAAATTGAGATCAGCATGCTGGAGTTTTAATGAGCATATCTAAAGCAAAATATCTTCAGGTCAGAATTATTCCAGTGACAATGTAGCATTAAAAAGGGCTTGGGGGAAAAAATGCAAGCGAACTTCAGGCATAATTTGAGATTTGCAGCTAATAAAATTCACAGGCGATCCAGAATTCTCCTTTTCAGAATCTCAAACTGTATGTGAACATAAATCATGGGCAGATTAGACTTAATGGGGTCTTCAGAACTCACCACAACTTAAACATCTACCTGAACAAAGATCAAAATCACACAACACCAGGTTATATAACTTCTAACCTGGTGTGTGATTTTTAACTTGGTCCACCCCAGTCCAACACCAGCACCTTCACATCATGAACAAAGATGCACATTTCCCTTCAAACATGCTTGGGCACTTTTCATGTAAACAACCATTCACTTATTGAAAAAGAGATCCTCAACAACCAGGTTCATGTAGAAAACTGGTTGGATGACTTGAAATGGGGTGGAGTCAGTGGTATACTGATAATATCACTGGGCTAGTAACCCAGAACCCCAAGCTCTCATGTTCTGGGGTCAAGCTCAAATCTAAAAGAAGCTGGTGAAATTTGAAATCAATTTTTTTTAAAACATCTGGAATGAGAAGCAAGAGTTATGGCAATCACACAACTTTGCTGGGCCTTAAGGATGAATAAAAACCAGTCTGGTTAACTAATGAGTGGAAGGGAAGGAAATCTGCTGACCTTACCTGGTATGGCCTACGTACAACTCATCTGCCCTCTCAAGTGACTCTAAAATGCAATGCTCACATTCCACAAGTGATTTTTTTAAAAAAGCAATTAAATGAGATCTGCACATGAAAAGTTTCTAAGCTGCCTAAGGTGTAGCAGCTTGGTTTGATACTGGGGTTACTTGGCACTTAAAATTCAGGCCAAGGCCTTTGAGCACACTTGGCAAAACTTTTTACGTTAGATTAGATTAGATTAGTGTGGAAACAGGCGCTATGGCCCAACAAGTCCATACTGACCCTCCGAAGAACAACCCACCCAGACCAGTTTCTCTCTCTCTCTCTCTCTCTAATGCACCTAATACTATGGGCAATTTAACATGGCCAATTCACCTAACCTGCATATCTTTGGTCTGTGGGAGGAAATCAGAACATCTCAAGGAAGATTGTCATTGCACGGTGTTTGTGTGGCACAAACTCTATTTGCAATCTTCAGCCAGAAGTAGCACTACACTACCCTAGCACTACAAATGTCCAGTTTGGTTTTGCCAGGGTCAATCAGCTCCTGACCTCATCCAAGTTTGAATCAAGGTTGTAATAAGAGGAAATTAATGTCAGCAGCAAGGCAAGAGTGACAGTCCTTGACATCAGACCACACTTGACTTAACATGGCATCAAGGAACAAGCCAGAGTAAATCTGGAGTCAATAGGAATGGGGAGGGGAGGGAGGGTGGAGTTATCTGCTGATTATGTGCAAGGTATGACTCCAAACTGGTAGTTGTGATTGTTGGAGGTTAGGCATCTTGGTTCCAGCATATTTCTCTTGGGGTTAATCAGAGAATGGTGTGTTTGTATCAATCACTTTCATCAATGAATTTCTCTCAGTCATAAGGACTGGCAGTTAAAGGAGGAACTGGAACCACGATGCAACTGAAAGGCCAAACAAGACAGGCTGAACAAGATACTGCAATTATACTCTTAGGCATCAGCATGCTGGCCTTAGCTCTGGAAATCTCACAAAACCTTCCACCCCTCTCCATGCACTTAAAGGCATTTGGAAGTAAAATACAGAAGATAAAGTAACCAGCTCAGGATGATAGCTTACCATTTCAAGAAAACAGTCCAGCACAGCAACATGCTCTTCAGCCCACCAAAGCTGTGCTGACATGATGCCTTTCTAAACTAAAAATCTTTTGCCTCTATGCTGCCCATATCCCTCTGCTCCCTGCCTATTCATGGATCTGTCAAGATACCTCAAACACTGTTACTGTAACCACCTCCTCTGGCAGCTTTTCCCAGACAGTTCCTACTGTGTAAAAACATGCCTCTCATCTCGTTTAAACTTTCTAGCTTTCACTTTAAACCTACATCTGCTAGTAACTGGCATTCCTACCTTCTGAAAAAGACTCTGACTATCCATCTATCAATGCCTCTCGATTTTCATATTGCTTTTAATATTGTTTCATCATTCTGCAGTACTACAGATATGGGTATACTGTACTCACTGTGCACCCATGACTGCATCACCAAATACCAGGCTAATGCCATTTACAAGTTCGCCAGTGACACCACCATAGTCAGTCGACGAAACATATGGCAATGAAACAGACTACAGACAGGAGGTGGAAGACCTGGAAAAATGGTGCAGAGAACAACCCAGCTCTCAATCAAGGAACTCATTATTGACTTTAAGCGGAATGTTACTCGTGCGCCCACCCCACCCTCCAGCTATTTACTGTACATTTCCCTTCTGCATTAGATCTCTCAAAATGCATCACTTTGCATTTGTCTGGATTAAACTCCACCCAAGTCTCAAGCCTATCCACATGCTGCCGTATCAGGATACAAATTCCTCTACCAGGGAGCAAGTATCTTTTATATAGATACTAGCAATAAGAATAAGCGAAAAAGAAATAGACACTGAAATAAAGTCAAATCTGGCACGAGGTAGTAAGACAATAACACAAAAAAGTTGTGGGTGGACTTCTTGGTGTTCCTATCAGCCAAGCTGTGAATGAGTAATGATGTTACATAAATCCTCTCAAGATTGAAGAGTCTGATGCAGGATAGGCATTCAAGTGACTGATTGCTCAAAGTTTTTGTTTGTGCTTGGTTCTCAAGGTATTTTTATATCATTTGACTAAACATGAGAGCCTGAGAGGAGACATGGACAAAAACCACAAATATCTTTCAAAACATTCATGCGGCTCAATTTAAAAGGAAGACTTAGTGGGTCAAACTAGACAGAATTGTTCCAAATCCATCACAGGGAAGGTGAACAGGAAGATATTATTAACAGAATAAACCTCAAGCTACAGAAAGTCACTAACCTTTTGATGCAGTTATGCTTCTTTTCCAGCCTCTATCTTTTTTTTTCAGTTCTATAAACTTTACAAGATCTCAACTCCTCCAATTCTGACCATTCTTGTTTTGATTCTTGTAAATCCTCAATTTTTATCTCTTTTCCATTGTGTGCTGTAAGTAACATTGGCTTTAGGCTCTGAACTTCTCTCCCAAACAATGATCATTTCTCTCTGATTCAACCAGATGCTTCTGAAGACTTAATTCCTCAACCAAGATAGAGTCCAATTAGATTAGATTAGATTAGATTACTTACAGTGTGGAAACAGGCCCTTTGGCCCAACAAGTCCACACCGCCCCGCCGAAGCGTAACCCACCCATACCTCTACATTTACCCCTTACCTAACACTACGGGCAATTTAGCATGGCCAATTCACCTGACCTGCACATCTTTGGACTGTGGGAGGACACCGGAGCACCCAGAGGAAACCCAGGCAGACACGGGGAGAATGTGCAAACTCCACACAGAGAGTCACCTGAGGCGGGAATTGAACCCAGGTCTCTGGCGCTGTGAGGCAGCAGTGCTAACCACTGTGCCACCGTGCCGCCCAATATAGAATATAACAGCGCAAGGCAGGTCCTTCGGCCCTTGATGCTGGGCCAACCTGTGGAATCTATGTGAAACCCATCTAACCTAAACAATTCCATTCTTGCCAAATGCCTATCCAATGACCATTTAAATTCCCTTAAAAAGTTGGTGAGTCTATTATTGCAGGCATTGCGTTCCACGCCCCTACTACTCTCCGAGTAAAGAAACTATCGTATCTAACATCTGTCACCCCTCAATTTAAAGGGTCTACGGCCCCTCATGCTAGCCATCAACATCCGAGGAAAAAGGCTCTTCCTGATGAAGGGCTTTTGCCCGAAATGTCGATTTCACTGCTCCTTGGATGCTGCCTCAACTGCTGTGTTCTTTCAGCACCACTAATCCAGGCTCTCACTGTGCACTTTATCTAACCTCCTGATTATCTTATATGTCTCAATTAAGTCACCTCTCAACCTTCTCTCTATGAAAACATCCTCAAGCCTCAACATCCACAAGATCTTCCTTCCATACCAGGCAATATCAGAGTAAATCTCCTCTGAACCCTTTCCAAAGCTGCCACATCCTTCTTATAATGCAGTGACCAGAACCGTACACAATACTCCAAGTGCGGCCACACCAAAGCTTTGTACAGCTACAGCATGACCTCGTGGCTCGAAAATTCAATCCCTCTACCAATAAAAGCTAACACACCATATGCCTTCTTAACACCCTATCAACTTGGGTGGCAACTTTCAATCTATGTACCTGGATACCGAAATCTCTCTGCTCAGCTACACTACCAAGACTCTTACCATTAGCCCAGTATACTCTGTATTCCTATTACTCCTTCCAAAGTGAATCACCTCACACTTCTCCTTATTAAACTCCATTTGCCACCTCTCAGCCCAGCACTGCAGCTTATCTATGTCTGTCTGTAACCTACAAATCTTTGTCACTATCTCCAACTCTACCGACCTTAGTGTCATCCGCAAATTGACTTACCCATCCTTCTATGCCCTCATCCAAGTAATTTATAAAAATGATAAACAGCAGTGGACCCAAAACAGATCCTTGCGGTACACCACTAGTAACTAAACTCCAGGATGTATATTTCCCAACAACCACTACCCTCTGTCTTCTTTCAGCTAGCCAACTTCTAATCCAAACCACTAAATCAGCCTCAATCCCATGCCTCTGTATTTTGTGCAATAGTCTACCGCGGGGAACCTTACCAAATGCCATATCCATACACATCACATCAACCGCTTTACCCTCATTCACCTGTTTGGTCACCTTCTCTAAGAACGCCATAAGGTTTGTCAGGCACAGCCTACCCTTCACAAAACCGTGCTGACTAACCTTAATCAACTTATTCTTTTCTAGATGATTATAAATCTTACCTCTTATAACCTTTTCCAACACTTTACCCACAACCGAAGTAAGGCTCACCAATCTATAATTACCAGGGTGGTCTCTACTCCCCTTTTTAAGGGGGAACAACAATTGCTATCCTCCAGTCTTCTGGCACTATTCCTGTGGACAATGATGACAAATATCAAAGCCAAAGGCTCTGGAATCTCCTCCCCAGCTTCCCAGAGAATCCTAGGATAAATCCCATCCGGCACAGGGGACTTATCTATTTTTTACACTTTCCAGAAACCACCTCCTTGTGAACCTCAATCCCGTCTAATCTAGTAGCTTGTATCTCAGTATTCTCCTCGACAACATTGTCTTTTTCTAGTGTGAATACTGACGAAAACTATTCATTTAGTGCTTCTCCTGTCTCCTCTGACTCCACGCACAACTTCCCACTACTATGTTGGATTGGCCCTAATCTTAACTAACAGATATAATAGAATACCATCACGTACAGGTTCCCCTCCAAACCACTTAACATCCAGAGTCGGAAATATATCACCATTTCTTCAGCATCACTCAGTAAAAATCCTGGAACTCCCTCCCTTAAGGTATCCTGGGTCAATCTACACCAAAATGAACTGCAGTGACTCAGGAAAGCAACTTATCACCACGTTCACAATGGCAAATAGGACTTGGCAACAATAATCAGCTCAGCCACTGAACCTTACATCCACTCACCAATGATGCCATGGGCTAGCACTTCTTGTGCCCCTGTGAGGAACATTAGCCCTCGCCAACATAGAAAATGGAAAACAGATTCTTGTAAAGGACCTCAGGGGACTCTTACCCATTTCTCTTGGATTATCTGGTGGTCACCCATTCTGAACGTCTATATACCCCTAGCTCGCAGTGTAACCATCTCACTGAAAATGCCTCAGGATGTTTCATTATATTATTAGAAGCAAGTGTCAATGCAAATTACATGAAGTGTCACCAGCTGTAGAAACTTGAGCTCCGGGTTTTGGAACTCTCAGTGGTTCCATGAAGCTACGACTTATGTGGGTCACACATTCCTGGAGCTGGTCACATTGCAACGCTGTATCTGCAAAGATAAGTTGGGTGGCACAGTGGTTCAGTGGTTAGCACTACTGCCTCACAGCACCAGGGTCCCAGGTTTGATTCCAGCCTCGGGGTGGCTGTCTGTGTGGAGTTTGCACATTCTCCCTAGGTCTGCGTGGGTTTCCTCCAGGTGCTCCAGTTTCTTCCCACACTCCAAAGATGTGCAGGTCAGGTGAATTGGCCATGCTAAACTGCCCATAGTGTTAGGTGCATTAGTCAGAGGGAAATGGGTCCGTGTGGGTTACTGCTTGGAGGGTTGGTGTGTTCTGGTTGGGCCAAAGGGCCTGTTTCCACACTGTAAGGAATAGAACATTGTCTCCACAAGAGACACGCAATGGCCACTCCTACCAATTCAGGCATGGTAGTTGCATCTCTAACATGTACATTAGTAAACATGAGGTGAGGTATGTAATTCCACCTTGTTGGTATCTTCACCATCTGCCGTAGACCCAGCATAATGCCTTGCTCCTTCAAGGCTCCACCATTTAGTAATAGCTCATTTAATAGTGATCCTGTCAAGCCACTCAATGACTGACATTCCGTGCCATTGACGTTCTTTGTATTTCTTCCAAGTTCCATATTCAAGGCTTTATTAATCGGAAATTGAAGTACAAAAGCAGGGAGGTTATGCTGAACCTGTGTAACATACTAATTAGATTTTGGCTGGAGGACTATGTACCGCTCCGAAAGCCACATCTTCAGAACAATGTGAGTACAAAGAGATTTTTAAAAGTGGTCCCAGGGATAAGAGCCTCAGTTATGAAAGCAGACTGGAAAAGGTGGGACAATTTTCCTTGAAAAGGAGAATGCCCAGAGGACATTTGAATAACATTTTCAAAATCACAAAAGAACAGGGTGAAGTACAAATGAAGAAACTGTTTCCAGTTGTAAAAGTCAAGAACAAAAGGGCATAATTTAAAGCAGTTTGCAAAAGTACTAAGTGCAACTTAAGTATTTACTTTATGCAAGTGGCTCAGCTTTGGAACATAATACCCAGGAGGTGTGGTGAAGGGAGATTCAATCAAGGCATTCAAGATGCCATTAGAATTACATTTTATTGCCACGTGTACTCAAGTACACGAACACACATGTGCAGGAGTACAGTGAAGCTTGTACAAAGTCACCCAATGCCATTTTAGGTATAAAAGGTACCCAAGTACAAAATCTTAGCTACAAAGCAGAAAATAAAGAAATAAAGTTAAAAGTTCAGCATTACAGCCCTTCTTTAGCCAAGAGGATTATTTAAATAGAAATAACATGCAGGAATACAGAGCAGGGGCTTGAGAATGGCACTAAGTTATGATGCCCATTTGCAGAACCAGTGCAGACATGATGGACCAATTGTTTTTTTTTATTGCACCATAACAATTCTGTGATTTTATGAAGTTACTGTTGAAGTTCCCAAGTATATTGCCGACTAAGACAAAATCAACTTCATGATTTTGGACATTTTCCAAATGGTCATCTTAAACAAGAGCTAGCAAAATGAACAGATATATATTTTTAAACATAGCATAACAGGAAATAAATTGGAAGGCAAACTGGTTTGTGGAGAATTGCAGTCCATTTGTCGTCACCAATTGAATTTCTAGCTGAGGCAACAACACAAACTCAGATCATAAAATGAAAGGATCTCTATTAAAATCAGCCCTCAAGCAAATTTCAGGATTCAGATGACATTCTGTAAATAATGTGTGCAAAAGCTAAATCATCTGCCATGACCATTATAGAAAGAAAAATGCCTTTTAAAAAGTAAAAATATGCTTTTCTAAAAGCAACAAAAACTTTATAGAAATGAATTTTGGAATCTCACAGCACAGAAGACCCTGACCACTGAATCTGCACCAGCTCTTGTGAATACCTATCCTACTTAAATGCACATGTTTTGTTCATTTATAAGTTCAGAACCAGTAGATTTTTGACCATACATGCCAATACATTTGTTTTTAAACTGGCATTTTCCACAACCTCTATCCAGTGCTGGCTAAAGTAAAACAGTGGAAATGTGAGTATTGCTTGCAAAGAAATTCCATAGGAACTTTTCATCTGGCACTGAACGGGACAATTTGCAAGAACGAGTAAAGGAAACAACATTTTGCCCTGTATGAAAAGATTTGTCTCTATCATTAGTATGCCTACACAAAGACTTACTCATGGAAAGATATTTCATTTCATATAATGAAAATTGCTGGTCCACTTTACAAAGCTATTCTTGCAAACTGTCCTAATGAGTGCAGGATGTCCAGTAATATGGCAGCGGAGTAAGACTTCTGAGCCATCTGCTCCACCTGCTTTCCTTTTAGATTTTTTTGCACATCCCTTTTCTCGTTATCTTACTTAACGCTTGTTGAAGAGCTCGATTGGGGCAAGTAGGCTCAGTGCAGACTCATGGTAGTTGGCATCTCTGCAACATGGCAGCGTAAAACAGAGTCCCTGCCCACTTTTCCTTTTCCTAACTTTAATTCTTTTACAGTTTTTTTTACTATTGTACCTTCTGGAGAGAGGTGGCAGCAGAGGTATTGGGTCTGTTAAATTTGGCAGTCAGCCACATGTCCAATGTGAGACAGTGGCTGAGGCCTGACCCAGGAGTTACAGTGAGAGTTCCCAATGTCAGGCCAGCAGGCCAAAGGCAAGGCCGAAGTCTGTTGTCTGGTTCAGAGCTTTGGCGGTTTCAGATCCAACACAGCGATGGAAGTTCCCTTGATATTTACAACCATGACAAGAGCAGAGGTGACCGAGTCAGGATGGAGAAAGCATGCCAAAGCGTAGAAGATTGAACCCTTGCTGGGAGTGTGGTCCCAGCATGGCTAAGGACTTAAATACTGCAATGGTTGAACTTCTAGCTTTAATGCCCGTAGTGTTAGGTAAAAGGGGTAAATGTAGGGGAATGGGTGGGTTGCGCTTCGGCGGGTCGGTGTGGACTTGTTGGGCCAAAGGGCCTGTTTCCACGCTGTAAGTAATCTAATCTAATCAAAACTTGCTGTGGGTCTGGAGTCACATGTAGGTCAGACTAAGTAAAGATGGCAGATATCTCTTCCTGAATGAAGAGATGGATTTTTGACAGTAATTGATGATAATTCCATGATCCCCATTACCATGATTAGCTTTCATCCTCCAGATTTGTTAATTAAATTTAAGTTACATTAATTGACATGATGGGATTTGAACAAATCACTCCCAGAATAATAGGCTGGATCTCTGGATTTAGTAACATTACCTCACATCTTGAAGGATGGTTTAAAGCCACAACCCAATGACATAAAAGCAAGAACACTACCAACTAAGTCAATTATAATAAATATTAGGACACCATCATATTTAACAGCTACAGATGTTCAGTAATTTTATTATCAAACTAATCCAGCATATCCTGGCAAAGCAGTGTGACCCACACAGTAGTCCAATCTCACACTGGCCTTCCCAGCATATACACTCTGCTCATAAGCTGGCTGGGCCATGTCCACCACGTGGAGTTTGGCTGCATCCCAAAGGATATCCTCTATGGAGAGTTCCATCTGGGAAGAGACCCACTGGGCGACCCTAGCCGTGCTGCAAGGACGTCTGCATGAGGAACTTGAAGGTGCTTGATATCATTATAGAGTCCTGGGAAAGACTTGCAGCTGACCACATGAGATGGAGAAACACCCTGGACCAACAGCTCAAAACAGAGGAAAAGAAGCTGATGAGCGCTACAGCAGACAAGTCGGCACCTCTAAGAGACCCAACTAAAAATCAGTTCCAATGAAATACATCTCTAGTTTCTTTCAAAATTAACTGCAAATCACCTGGCCAAGTTGTCCAAATGGATTCACACCTGTCAAATGTTTTTTCTCATAAGATAAGTTTTTTCTCATAAAATCCTCTTAAGATTTGAGAGCTATTGTTTTCCATTCTCACCAACTTATGTATTAGGACATCTGTATTTGTGTGGATATAAAGGGGTATTTGAAGTCTAACACTGCACGGAAATCCCCTTCTACCTTCCTAATACTACTTGGAACTGCCCCTTCCTCCCACCCCAGCCGTCCTGTGGCTGATAATACCACTCACCCCAGAGATTCAGGATCCAGCAAAAGCTGGGGGGGATTTCTGACCACGGCAAAAGCCTATCCAGTCAGAAAGTCCCCAAAGCCAGGCAATGATGGCTGGCATTATCATGTCCCCACCTTCCTACTGGACCCCCTCCCCAGCAACCCTATCTCTATACCTCCCTAAACCTCGGTTCCTGGCAGTCTGCTGACAATTCCTTCAGTGCCAATACTAACTTTTCTAATTGCTCAATGTTCCTCAATCACAGACTGCTTCTCTCTCAGGTTTGCAATAGCAAGCTTATGAGGAATTAAGCACAGGAGAGAAAAGTTCTTCAACTGGAGGAACAAGTCTTCACCATTTTGTTCCATCCTGTATACAGAGAGGGTCCTTTCTCAAACTAGCCACCCTGTAAAATCTGAGCTGAGAACTTTTGGGGTGAATCCATTTGTGTACCTTGAGTGTTGGTTCACACATGAATGACCACTTGAAATGCAGCTACTAAAATACAGTCTAGATGAAAAAATAAGCATTACAGTATTCAGCTCAAGGATTGGATTGGAGTAGGCCACAGCTTTGATTGGAATACTGAATTATTGTAGGAAAAAGGTAGATAGAGTGGGAGAGTCATGAGATTTTTCAGACATCACAACAATAATTTAGATAAATGTGAGAAGTTGCATTCTTGTAAGGCAAACCAGGACAGGATTGTATACTTAATGGTAAGGTCCTGAGGAGTGTTGCTGAACAAAGAGACTGAGAAGTGCAGGTACATAGTTTCTTGAAAGTGGAGTTGTAAGTCGATAGGCTGATGAAAAAAAGTGAATGGCATACTTGCCTTTATTGGTCAGTGCATTGAGTATAGGAGTTGAGGTCATGTTGGAACTGTACAGGACATTGGTTAAGCTACTTTTGGAATACTGCATTCAGATCCGGTCTCCCTACTGTGGGAAAGATATTGCTAAACTTGAAATGGTTCAGAAAAGATTTAAAAGGATGTTGCCAGGATTGGATGGTTTGAGCTATACAAAGAGGCTGATTAAGTTGAGGCTATTTTCCCTGGAGCATCAGAGTCTGAGGGGTGATCTTATAGAGGTTTATAAAATCATGAAGGGCATGAATAGGGTGAATAGCAAAGATCTTTTCTCCAGGGTAGAGGAATCCAGAACTAGAGGGTATAGGTTTAAGGTGAGAGGGAAAAGGTTTAAAAAGGGACCTGAGGGGCAATTTTTTTCACACAGAGGGTAGTGCTTGTATGGAATGAACTGCCAGAAGTGGTGGAGTCAGGTACAATTACAACATTTAAAAGGCTTCTGGATGGGTATATTAATAGGAAGGGTTTAAAGGAATATGGGCCAAATGCTGGCCAATGGAACTAGTACAGTTTAGGATATCTGGTCAGCACAGATGAATTGGACTGAAGGGTCTGTTTCTGTGCTGTATAACTATGACTCTAGGTTACCAGTAACATGGTACCTCAGTGGTTAGCATTGTTGCCTCACAGCACCAGGGACCTGGGCTTGCTTCCAGCCTCGGATAACTGTCTGTGTGGAGTTTGCGCATTCTCCCCTTGTCTGTGTGGGTTTCCTCCAGGTGCTCCAGTTTCCTCCCACAATCCAAAGATGTGCAGGTTAGGTAAATTGGCCAAGCTAAATTGCCCATAGGGTTCAAGGATGTGTAGGTTAGGTGCATTAGTCAGAAGCAAATACAGGATAGGGGAATGGGTCAGTGTTGGGCCGAAGGGCGTCTTTCCACACTCTACAGATTCTATGATAACCACAATAATATTTTTTTAAAATGAGTCATGCCAGAAGGGACAAAAGACATTCAGGAATAGAAAAAACAAATCAGATGAGAAAAGAAAAAGCAAGGAAGTGAACAAATGTAGAAGAGAGGGGGGATTAAGCCTTACAAGTGAAAGACTATCATTTTGGCACATGACATCTGTCTGGAATCTGGAGTGTTATTTAATTAGTCATACCCTCCTGCTTTTCCCTATAGCTCTAAAATATCTAAGTTTCAAGTCTAATTCCTGCTTACAATTAAGACTGAAATTGCTCCTGCCATCTTTGCAGGCAGCATCTTCCACATCATAACTTGTTAAATAAAGTTCTAGTCCTTCCTTTTGCCAATCTTTAATCGCCAATGAAAATAGCTTCTCTCTTAATTAATGAAAGTTGCTCATTTTCAAACATCGTTTTACTGCTGTTTACCTTCTCTGCTCGAAAGTGAACGATTTCAACTTCTCCTTTCTCTGTACATAATGGTACAGGAACAAATGACAAGCTTCTCTGTACCAGATAAGTGATCCTGACATCTGAAGTGTAGTATTTAGGATTGGACATATTACTCTGGCTGAGACCCCAAATTAAGTTACCTGGTCCATTATACCTCTTCTTTAAAGCCAATGACCTGTATGATTTTAATTTCTTCAACCTACCCTGTCACCTTCAAAGATTTGTATATGAGATAGTCTGGTGGCTATCTGGATTCACTAATAGTTATTTTTTTCTCAATTCCGCAGTCACTTAATTGACTTTAAATGTCCAAGTTTCATGGTGGTATTTAAATTCAGCTCTCCAATTGTTTGTCAAGACCTCTAGATTACCAATCTTTAAAATCAATGTTACCATTTCCAAAATGCATCATGTAATATAATTCAACATTGCCTGCTTTTTGTAAAACAAGTTGACTCCAAAGGTTGTTCAGCAAGAAATGCTACTTTTGTCCCTTACATTCTGATCTAAGATCGTCAACATGAACTGTTTTTCTTACTCTCCCCACAGATACCACCTGATCAACTGAGTATTTCTAGTATTTTATTTTTTCAGAGATCAAACATAATTCAAAGTATTTTCCTTTTGTATTATTCTCAATCATGTGGAATTGCCATCTATTTGATTGTTGCTATTCAAGCATCACCACCATAATAATGCTGCCACCAACTAGACGCATATATACATAAAATGCAAAGGTTACCAAATTTCAGGACAATGACTAATTGGGATCACAGTTCTATGATAGAATGGTGACTATGCATGGAGCTGAAAATGTTTTGCTGGAAACGCGCAGCAGGTCAGGCAGCATCCAAGGAGAAGGAGAATCGACGTTTCGGGCATGAGCCCTTCTTCAGGAATGAGGGAAGTGTGTCCAGCAGGCTAAGATAAAAGGTAGGGAGGAGGGACTTGGGGGAGGGGCGTTGGAAATGCGATAGGTGGAAGGAGGTTAAGGTGAGGGTGATAGGCCAGAGTGGGGTGGGAGCGGAGAGGTCAGGAAGAAGATTGCAGGTTAGGAAGGTAGTGCTGAGTTCGAGAGTTTTGACTGAGACAAGGTGGCGGGGGGGGTGGTGGGGGGGAAAATGAGGAAACTGGAGAAATCTGAGTTCATCCCTTGTGGTTGGAGGGTTCCCAGACGGAAGATGAGGCGCTCTTCCTCCAACCGTCGTGTTGCTATGGTCTGGCGATGGAGGAGTCCAAGGAACTGCATGTCCTAGGGGGAGTGGGAGGGGGAGTTGAAGTGTTGAGCCAGGGTTGGTTGGGTTGGTTGATCCGGGTGTCCCAGAGGTGTTCTCTGAAACGTTCCGCAAGTAGGCGGCCTGTCTGCCCAATATAAAGGAGGCCACATCGGGTGCAGCGGATGCAATAGATGAGGTGTGTGGAGGTGCAGGTGAATTTGTGGCGGATATGGAAGTGTCCCTTGGGGCCTTGGAGGGAAGTAAGGGGGGAGGTGTGGGCGCAAGTTTTGCATTTCTTGCGGTTGCAGGGGAAGGTGCCAGGAGTGGAGGTTTGGACCTGACGAGGAGTCACGGAGGGAGTGGTCTTTTTGGAACGCTGATAGGGGAGGGGAGGAAAATATTTCCCTGGTGGTGGGGTCCGTTTGGAGGTGGCGGAAATGACGAAGGATGATACAATGTATATGGAAGTTGGTGGGGTGGTAGGTGAGGACCAGTGGGATTCTGTCCTGGTGGTGATTGGAAGGGCAGGGCTCAAGGGCAAAGGAGTGTGAAGTGGAAGAGATGCGGTGGAGGGCATCGTCGATCACGTCTGGGGGAAATTGCGGTCTTTGAAGAAGGAGGCCATCTGGGTTGTACGGTTTTGGAACTGGTCCTCCTGGGAGCAGATGCGGCGGAGACGAAGGAATTGGGAATATGGGATGGCGTTTTTATAGGGGGTATGGTGGGAGGAGGTGTAGTCTAGGTAGCTGTGGGAGTCGGTCGGTTTATAGTAAAACATGGAGGCAAAGATTTAAAACTCCTGGGGATTAGCTGCGAGACTCCTTTAAGTTTTGTTTTGCCCAAGGATGGTCTAATCCAATATGTTTGAGGTTTGTTTACTAATACCAAGAGAGCCTGCAAAATAGTTATTGTAGTTTGTGTAACTTGCTTTTTGTGCCTATACCCTTGCTACTTGAACTCAATAAATCTCTCTCCCCCTCTCTCTAATTCTCACTCTGGCATCACAGCAATTGGGAAGCATGAAAATGGCATAACAGCATCAAATGGTTTGGGAAACACGGATACAATTCTTTCACAACAAGAGGAGTTCCCAGGACTTCTCAGAGACTGTAACAAAGATATCAAAAAAAAAATTCAGAGGGATGATGAAATTCCCCAGAATATGAAGAGGAGACCATTGGAGGAATGGACCACCAACAGCACGAAGTAGAAAGGTGATGCTCAAGAAGCCACAGTCAAAACAGACAAAAAGAGATAGAAACAATTCCCCTCTCTTCTCACTGTCTCTGTGAATGAAATGACAACTGATGAAAGAGGAAGTGATTAGATTACTTACAGTGTGGAAACAGGCCCTTCGGCCCAACAAGTCCACACCGCCCCGAAGCGTAACCCACCCATACCCCTACATCTACATTTACCCCTTACCTAACACTATGGGCAATTTAGCATGGCCAATTCACCTGCCCTGCACATCTTTGGACTGTGGGAGGAAACCGGAGCACCCGGAGGAAACCCACGCAGACACGGGGAGAACGTGCAAACTCCACACAGTCAGTCGCCTGAGGCAGGAATTGAACCCGGGTCTCAGGCGCTGTGAGGCAGCAGTGCTAACCACTGTGCCACCGTGCCGCCCACATAATGTACATAATTAAATGAATACTAGGACAAAGAAAAATATCTGAACAAAGCAGTGGAACGTGCTGTATTTGTAATATGGCATTCAAGTGATCCTATTAACGTTTAAGAACTAGCATGAAGTTTGGTTATCGTAATCAAAGTTGAAGTGATCTTTAACTACCAAGATCTGGTGATCTTGATTCCGGGACTGTAACATGATTATTGTGGTTGAACTGTGCAATTGTTAAAGGAATTGAATGGATGTAAACCTGCAAGATGGTGCTCCAGATGAGACTAAACATTAAATTAATAAGTAATTGACAATTAATTTTTTTTAAAGCAAACTCAAAATATCGACTGCTTCGAAACCAAGAATTTAGTGGAGGTGTGATTGTTGTTTCAATAGTTGTGTGATGCCTGGAGACCTGAATTAGCTAACTAAGACAATCAAAGAAAAACTGGAGGTGGTATCAAGAATCAACTGGCCAATCACAGTCTTGAGATGACATAAACACAAGCTAGCAAAGGACTAAGTAGGCCGATCAACTACTCAGAGACTGGAAGGAGAGAACTGATCACACCCAGTTTCAACTCTTGTACTCATGTGTCTAGATGAGCAAGGTTGCCTGGGTTTGTACAAGTCTTACTAAGTGCAAGTTTCTTTTTGAGTACTGAATAAAGAATAATTTAGAAGTCAAGTTGTTGATACCCAGTGTAGATCCTCCAAAAGAAGAAAAGGAAATATTAACTTACTAAATTATTACTGCAAGTTGCAGGTTACAGAGAGTGCTTGCTAATCAGCAACAGCCCAGATTTCTTTGCTACTTTTGGTTAAATGCATTGAACCCTTAACATTATCTTCACCAAGAAATGCATGCTAACTTTGGGAAGTCCTTGTACACAACATCAACAAATTTGACCTCATCAACCCTCTGCCTCAACAAAAATCTTGCTCAAATTTGTTAAACACAAGTTGCACTTAAAGCTATGCCAGCTTTCCTCTATTAAATAGTCCAAGTGACTATTAACCTTGTCCTAGATTATGATTTCTATAAGCTTTCGCAACATTGTGGTTAAACTGACTAGCCTACAGTTACTAGGGTCACCTTGATATCTTTTTGAACAAAGAGTGTAGTATTTTCAGTTATCAGCATGAAGGCACAATTCCTGTATCTAAAGGAGGATTGGAAGATTACAGACAATGCCTCTAACTCTTCTTCAGTGTCCTGAGATGCATCTAACCCAGTCTTGGTGACGTACCAACCATAATATATAGACAATCTTTGTTATACTTCTGCTATGTCACTGTATTATCGTATTCTTTTGTGGGAGGTAGCTCTCCCGACAATTTTCGATGCCCATCAGTATCTGCCCTTTGATAAGATAAGGAAGTCACTCATTTTCTGCCATAGGTCTGGAGGCCCAAACTAGGTGAAGATAGCAGAGTTCCTTCTCTAAACAACAGTGTTGTAAAATACTGTTTGACCAGCAACAGTTACACAGTTTCCATTTCCAAACTTGAATTTCAGATGTTTTTTTATTAATTTAAAATCACTAAAATTAATCTCCATTAGTGACCATGGTGGGATTTGAAACCATGCCCCCAGAACATTAAACTGAGCCTGTGCTTTACTCATACAGCAAAGAAGCCATGATGTCAACATCTCCCTAATGTTTTGGCCATCATCTCAACTACCTCACCTTTCAGCATCTTCCTTAATAAATCTAAGTACCTCTTCAACGCCTCTGCTATGCCCTCTGTTTCCTTGTATGAATCTTTTCTTGATGCCTAAAATCGATCCTACTCCCCTTTAACTAGTTACATGCCTAAAGACAATTTTGGATTCACTTTTATATTGAACGTCAGTCTCTTCTTCGATTTCTCTTGTCACTTACTCTAGATTCCTGAATCACTGACAAAAAGAGGAATACGTGAAATAACACAAGAATGCAAGAGAAATTTAAAAGATTATGCATCAGAACATTTACGAATTCTAGACCAGTGGTCTATAAAAATTAAGTCTCTCTCACTAACACAATATGCAGTGGTCTGTTGGATCAGTCAGGAAGCAAGGTGCCTTTAAAAACAGAATACTACATCAACTTGTAGGCAAGCCGTGTAGGCTATTCAGCCCCTTACAGCTTGTTTCACAATTCAGATAGATAATGGTTCATTTTCATCTCTTGGAAATGCCAGTGTGGGACTGGAATGTACAAAGTTAAAATTCACACAACACCAGGTTATTAGTCCAACAGGTTTACTGGAAGCACTAGCTTTTGGAGTGCCACTCCTTCATCAGGTAGGAGCAGCGCTTCGAAAGCTAGCGCTTCCAAATAAACCTGTTGGACTAGAACCTGGTGCTGTGTGCATTTTAACCATTTTCATTTCAGCTTTATTTAACAATCTTTCAACTACAGCCTCACTTTTCAAACATTAAGATGCCAATTGCCCAGCAGGCATTGTCTTGTGGCTAAAGGTGTGAAAACATCCTGAAATTTTACCAAAAAAACCCATCTCACATTATGACCCCCATTTCATCACCAGAACGTCCATATTAATCTTCAGAGATAAGAACAAAGTATAAATTTTGAACTGTATCATGTCATTATGTGCAAATGGATAGTATTTTTTGTGGGGTGGGGCGATGTGGGGGGGGGGGGGTGGGGCGATGTGGGGGGGGGTGGGGCGATGGGGGGGGGGTGGGGCGATGGGGGGGGTGGGGCGATGTGGGGGGGGGTGGGGCGATGTGGGGGGGGGGTGGGGCGATGTGGGGGGGGGTGGGGCGATGTGGGGGGGGGTGGGGCGATGTGGGGGGGGGTGGGGCGATGTGGGGGGGGGTGGGGCGATGTGGGGGGGGGTGGGGCGATGTGGGGGGGGGTGGGGCGATGTGGGGGGGGGTGGGGCGATGTGGGGGGGGGTGGGGCGATGTGGGGGGGGTGGGGCGATGTGGGGGGGGGGTGGGGCGATGTGGGGGGGGGTGGGGCGATGTGGGGGGGGTGGGGCGATGTGGGGGGGGGGTGGGGCGATGTGGGGGGGGGGTGGGGCGATGTGGGGGGGGTGGGGCGATGTGGGGGGGGGTGGGGCGATGTGGGGGGGGGTGGGGCGATGTGGGGGGGGTGGGGCGATGTGGGGGGGGGTGGGGCGATGTGGGGGGGGGTGGGGCGATGTGGGGGGGGTGGGGCGATGTGGGGGGGGTGGGGCGATGTGGGGGGGGGTGGGGCGATGTGGGGGGGGTGGGGCGATGTGGGGGGGGGTGGGGCGATGTGGGGGGGGGTGGGGCGATGTGGGGGGGGGTGGGGCGATGTGGGGGGGGGTGGGGCGATGTGGGGGGGGGTGGGGCGATGTGGGGGGGGGTGGGGCGATGTGGGGGGGGGTGGGGCGATGTGGGGGGGGGTGGGGCGATGTGGGGGGGGTGGGGCGATGTGGGGGGGGGTGGGGCGATGTGGGGGGGGGTGGGGCGATGTGGGGGGGGGTGGGGCGATGTGGGGGGGGTGGGGCGATGTGGGGGGGGGTGGGGCGATGTGGGGGGGGGTGGGGCGATGTGGGGGGGGGTGGGGCGATGTGGGGGGGGGTGGGGCGATGTGGGGGGGGGTGGGGCGATGTGGGGGGGGGTGGGGCGATGTGGGGGGGGGTGGGGCGATGTGGGGGGGGGTGGGGCGATGTGGGGGGGGGTGGGGCGATGTGGGGGGGGGTGGGGCGATGTGGGGGGGGGTGGGGCGATGTGGGGGGGGGTGGGGCGATGTGGGGGGGGGTGGGGCGATGTGGGGGGGGGTGGGGCGATGTGGGGGGGGGGGTGGGGCGATGTGGGGGGGGGTGGGGCGATGTGGGGGGGGGTGGGGCGATGTGGGGGGGGGTGGGGCGATGTGGGGGGGGGTGGGGCGATGTGGGGGGGGTGGGGCGATGTGGGGGGGGGTGGGGCGATGTGGGGGGGGGTGGGGCGATGTGGGGGGGGGTGGGGCGATGTGGGGGGGGGGTGGGGCGATGTGGGGGGGGGGTGGGGCGATGTGGGGGGGGGTGGGGCGATGTGGGGGGGGGGTGGGGCGATGTGGGGGGGGGTGGGGCGATGTGGGGGGGGGGTGGGGCGATGTGGGGGGGGGTGGGGCGATGTGGGGGGGGGTGGGGCGATGTGGGGGGGGGTGGGGCGATGTGGGGGAGGGTGGGGCGATGTGGGGGAGGGTGGGGCGATGTGGGGGAGGGTGGGGCGATGTGGGGGAGGGTGGGGCGATGTGGGGGGGGGGGGTGGGGCGATGTGGGGGGGGGGGTGGGGCGATGTGGGGGGGGGTGGGGCGATGTGGGGGGGGGGGGCGATGTGGGGGGGGGGTGGGGCGATGTGGGGGGGGGTGGGGCGATGTGGGGGGGGGTGGGGCGATGTGGGGGGGGGTGGGGCGATGTGGGGGGGGGTGGGGCGATGTGGGGGGGGGTGGGGCGATGTGGGGGGGGGTGGGGCGATGTGGGGGGGGGTGGGGCGATGTGGGGGGGTGGGGCGATGTGGGGGGGGTGGGGCGATGGGGGGGGGGTGGGGCGATGGGGGGGGTGGGGCGATGGGGGGGGTGGGGCGATGGGGGGGGTGGGGCGATGGGGGGGGTGGGGCGATGGGGGGGGTGGGGCGATGGGGGGGGTGGGGCGATGGGGGGGGTGGGGCGATGGGGGGGGTGGGGCGATGGGGGGGTGGGGCGATGGGGGGGTGGGGCGATGGGGGGGGTGGGGCGATGGGGGGGGTGGGGCGATGGGGGGGGGTGGGGCGATGGGGGGGGGTGGGGCGATGGGGGGGGTGGCGCGATGGGGGGGGTGGCGCGATGGGGGGGGTGGCGCGATGGGGGGGGTGGCGCGATGGGGGGGGTGGCGCGATGGGGGGGGTGGCGCGATGGGGGGGGGGGCGATGTGGGGGGGGGCGATGTGGGGGGGGGCGATGTGGGGGGGGGCGATGTGGGGGGGGGCGATGTGGGGGGGGGGCGTTGTGGGGGGGGGCGTTGTGGGGGGGGGCGTTGTGGGGGGGGCGTTGTGGGGGGGGGCGTTGTGGGGGGGGCGATGTGGGGGGGGGCGATGTGGGGGGGGGGCGATGTTGGGGGGGGGCGATGTTGGGGGGGGCGATGTTGGGGGGGGCGATGTTGGGGGGGGCGATGTTGGGGGGGGCGATGTTGGGGGGGGCGATGTTGGGGGGGGCGATGTTGGGGGGGGCGATGTTGGGGGGGGCGATGTTGGGGGGGGCGATGTTGGGGGGGGCGATGTTGGGGGGGGCGATGTTGGGGGGGCGATGTTGGGGGGGGCGATGTTGGGGGGGGGCGATGTTGGGGGGGGCGATGTTGGGGGGGGCGATGTTGGGGGGGGCGATGTTGGGGGGGGCGATGTTGGGGGGGGCGATGTTGGGGGGGCGATGTTGGGGGGGGGGCGATGTTGGGGGGGGCGATGTTGGGGGGGCGATGTTGGGGGGGGCGATGTTGGGGATGGGTCCACGTGGGGGGGGGGGGGGCAACGAGAGCGGCGCGCGATGGGAGAGGTTGGGCGATGGGGGGCCGATGGAGGGGGCAATGGGAGTGTGGGGCGAATGATGGGACAAGCGAGAGGGGAACAGTGCGAGGGGGGGCGATGGGAGGGTGGTGATGGCGCGAGGGCGGGGGGGGGGTGATGGCACGAGCGGGGGGGGTAATGGCACGAAAGGAGGAGGCGTGATGGCACGAAGGGAGTGGGCAATGGGGCGAGGGGAGGGGGGCAATGGGGCGAGGGGAGGGGGAGCAATGGGGCGAAGGGAGGGGGGGCAATGGGGCGAGGGGAGGGGGGGCAATGGGGCGAGGGTGCGGAGGCGATTGGTGGGGAGGGGCAATGGGGCGAGGGGAGGCGCAATGGTGTGAGGGGAGGGGGCAATGGGGCGAGGGGAGGGGAGGAATAGGGGGGTGATGGAGTGAGGGGAGGGGGCAATGGCACGAGGGGAGGGTGTGAGGGGTAGGTGACGGGGGCGTGAGGGGGCGGGGAGGGGGGCGGCGAGGGAGTGGGGGGGGGCGAGGGAGTGGGGGGGTGTGGGGGATGGGGAAGGAGGGGACGGGGAGGAGGAGGTGAGGGGATAGAGGAGGGGGAGGCGAGCGAGTGGGGCGAGGGAGTACGGGGGCGAGGGGATATGGGAAGGAGGGGAGGGGACGGGGAGGGGACAGGGGAGGGGGGGGCGAGGGACGAGGGGGGTGGGGGTCCAGGGGGCACGGGGGAGGCGAGGGGGTACGTGGGGGTGAGGGGGATGGGGGGCGCTGAGGGGATAGGAGGGTCGAGGGGAGGGGGGCGTGAGGGGAGTGGGGAGGGGTGGTGAGGTGTGAGGGGAGGGGCCAGGGGGTAGGGGAGAGGGGAGGAGAGTGGATGGGAGATGGGAAGAGGAGAGGGAGGATACAGCGAGTGGAGCGACGCGGGGAGATGCAGAGCTGAAGGAAGGTCCCTGTAGTGAACACAGCTGGGGGTCGGGGGGGGGGGGGGGCTGGGGGACGGGGGGGGGGGGGGGGGGGCTGGGGGACGGGGGGGGGGGGGGGGGGGCTGGGGGACGGGGGGGGGGCTGGGGGACGGGGGGTCGGGGGCCTGGGGGGCTGGGGGGGCTGGGGGACTGGGTTCAGTGAAGCTGCTGCCTCGCGGCCGCTGGGTTCAAGGCCTACCCTGGGGACGCACGGCTCTAATCTGAGCTTCTCTGCCTGACCCGATCTCAAATACATCCAAATCAACCGGGAGGTCCTACCGAATAAATGCCGATCCGACACACAGCGGCCGACAACTCCAAACACTGGCCCATATCCCGGGATACAGGTACCGCCTCTCGGAAAAACCGGCGGCTGCGGCCCCCAGACCGGAGGGCGGGGCCTCAGGATGTACGGCCCCGCCCCCTGAGCCATTGCACTATCCAACACAACACAACCCAATTCTGCCCTTCCCAGTTCCTATTAATATAATCTATCTGAATCTCCATCTCTTCTATCACACACAGTCCAAAGAGGTAGAAAACGGTGTCCTCACCTCATTCCAGACTTGTCCAATCACTACCCCAGAGGACAGTAGATGGTGGGACATTTCATAATTTTTAGAAGAAAATATTAAAGACCCCTATTGAGGTGTCTTTGTTCAGCAACACTCCCCAGGATCCTACCATTAAGTGTGCAAGTCCTGTCCTGATTTGCCTTTCCAAAAGGCAGCACCTCACATTTATCCAAATTAAATTCCATCTGCCATTCCTTGACCCATCTGACCAAGGTGCCATCGTATTCGGAGGTAATCTTTTTCGCACTCCACTATATCTTTTTTGGTGTCATCTGCAAGCGTACTAACGACACCTCTTATATTTACATCCACATTTATATAAAGGACAAAAAAACACCAGAGGAGGTTCACTTATGTTGATCCTGCATATGGAGGAGACGTTGAGCCGTTTGCAGCTGCACTCAGTGAAGGCCTTGCCATCACATAGGCTGCGAGCATAAACAGCGCATTGTCAGCCACTAATGGTCTCCATTCGCAGCTGCTCATTCTCCCAGGCTGACCTTTACCTATTCCCTTATCTGCACAATTTAATCTCTCTCTCAGAGCTCCATTTCCAGTTATCATATTTTTCATCCACTCTCCCTCCAATGCAGTCTTTAGCATATTTACCAAATTTTCCCTAGCTGTAATCAGTTTTGAAGAATCACTGGAGTATAAGAATTGGGAGGTCATGTTACGGCTGTACAGGACATTGGTTAGGCGACTTTTGGAATATTGCATACAATTCTGGTCTCTTCCCTATTTAAAAATTGAAAGAGTTCAGAAAAGAATTACAAGGATGTTGCCAGGGTTGGAGAATTTGAGCTATATGGAGAGTCTGAACAGACTGGGGGCTGTTTTCCTTGGAGTGTCGGAGGCTGAGGGGTGACCTTATAGAGGTTTACAAAATTATGAGGGGTATGGATAGGGTAAATAGACAAAGTCTTTTCCCTGGGGTGGGGGAGTCCAGAACTAGAGGGCATAGGTTTAGGGTGTGAGGGGATAGATCTAACAGGGACATAAGACAACTTTTTCACACAGAGGGTAGTGCTGGAATAAGCTGTCAGAGGAAGTGGTGGAGGCTGATACAATTCCAGCATTTAAAAGGCACCTGGATGGGTATACAAATAGGAAGGGTTTAGAAGGATCTGGGCCAAGTGCTGACAAATGGGACTAGGTTAGGTTAAGATATCTGGTCGGCATGGGCAAGTTGGACCGAAGTGTCTGTTTCCGTGCCGTACATCTCTATGACTGACTGAAATTTTACTTCTGCTTTCTCTCCACAGATGCTGCCAGACCTGCTGAGTTTTTACAACAATTTTCAGTTTTG